>NW_027590442.1:0-338458 GCF_964213995.1 Mustelus asterias
GGGGAGGCACAGGAGGACAGAGAGAGAGAGAGACAGGGGTGCGGAACAATAAATGAATTCCACAAGAATGCTTGTTCCAGACACTCACCACCCTCTGTGTGAAAAAATTGCCCCTCTGGACCCTTTTGTATCTCTCCCCTCTCACCTTAAACCTATGCCCTCTAGGTTTTAGACTCCCCTACCTTTGGGAAAAGATATTGACTATCTTGCTGATCTGGGCCCCTCATTATTTTATAGACCTCTATAAGGTCACCCCTCAGCCTCCTGCGCTCCAGAGAAAAACGTCCTGATCTATCCAGCCTCTCCTTATAAGCGAATCCATCAAGTCCCGGTAGCATCCTAGTAAATCTTTTCTGCACTCTTTCTAGTTTAATATCCTTTCTATAATAGGGTGACCAGAACTTTACACAGATTTCCAAGTGTGGCCTTCCAAGGATTGTACCACTTCAACAAGTTCAATCTAACCAAATGCATCACCTCGCATTTGTCTAAATTAAACTCGATCTGCCATTCGTCAGCCACTGGCCCAATTGATCAAGATCCCGTGCAATCCAAGATAACCTTCACCAATCTTGGTGTCCGCTGCAAACTTACTAATCATCTCTGATAAATCCTCATCCAAATCATTAATATACATGACAAATAACGGTGGACCCAGCACCGATCCCTGAGGCACACCGCTATGGGTAAACCTGAGAAATAAGAAGGGGAAATCACTTTGATAGGGCTGTACTATAGGCCCCCATATAGTCGGCCGGAAATTGAGGAGCAAATATGTGAGATTACAGATAGCTCCAAGAAAAATAGGGTGGTAATGGTCAGAGATTTTAACTTTCCCAACATTGACTGGGACAGCCGTAGTATTCGGGATTTGGATGGAGAGAAATTTGTTGAGTGTATTCAGGAGGAATTTCTCATTCAGTATGTGGATGGCCCGATCGGCCTTTGACAAAGCCATGGTGAGTATTCTTGAGCATACTAAACCTCTCAATGCTCATAAATCTTGTCCCTCAGGATCTTCTCCATCAGCTTACCAACCACTGAGGTTAGACTCACCGGTCGGTAATTTCCTGGGCTATCCCTATTCCCCTTCTTGAAAATAGGAACCACATGAGAACATAAAAACATAAGAAATAGGAGCAGGAGTAGGCCATCTAGCCCCTCCTTCCTATATCTCCCACCATGAACCCTATAGTTATGCCCCCTTGTAATAGCTCCATAACTATAGGGTTCATGGTGGGAGATATAGGAAAGATATCAGAGGTAGGTTCTTTACGCAGAGAGTGGTTGGGGTGTGGAATGGACTGCCTGCAGTGATAGTGGAGTCAGACACTTTAGGAACATTTAAGCGGTTATTGGGTAGGCACATGGAGCACACCAGGATGATAGGGAGTGGGATAGCTTGATCTTGGTTTCAGATGAAGCTCGGCACAACATCGTGGGCCGAAGGGCCTGTTCTGTGCTGTACTGTTCTATGTGACTAGTGCGGTTGACGGAGGGGAACCGGTGGATGCGGCGTTTTTGGATTTCCAAAAGGCGTTTGATAAGGTGCCTCACAAAAGGTTGCTGAAGAAGATTGGGTCACACGGAGTTGGGGGTAGGGTGTTAGCGTGGATTGGGGATTGGCTTATCCGACAGGAAGCAGAGAGTTGGAATAAATGGGTGTTTTTCTGGTTGGCAGATGGTAACTAGTGGCGTGCCGCAGGGATCGGTACTGGGGCCTCAACTATTTACCGTTTATATAGACGATCTGGAGGAGGGGACTGAGTGTAGGGTAACAAAGTTTGCAGACGACACAAAGATAAGTGGAAAAGTGAATCGTGTGGAGGGCGTAGAAGGTCTGCAGAGAGATTTGGACAGGCTGAGTGAGTGGGCGAGGATCTGGCAGATGGAGTATAACGTTAACAAACGTGAGGTTATTCACTTTGGAAGAAATAATAGCAAATTGGATTATTATCTAAATGGAAAGAAATTACAACATGCTACTGTGCAGAGGGACCTGGGGGCCCTTGTGCATGAGACGCAAAAACCCAGTCTGCAGGTGCGACAGGTGATCAAGAAGGCAAATGGGATGTTGGCCTATATCGCAAGGGGGATAGAATATAAAAGCAGAGATGTCTTGCTGCATCTGTACAAGGCATTGGTGAGGCTGCAGCTGGAATACTGTGTGCAGTATTGGTCCCCTTACTTGCGGAAGGATATATTGGCATTGGAGGGAGTGCAGAGAAGGTTCACCAGGTTGATACCAGAGATGAGGGGTGTTGATTATGAGGAGAGACTGAGCAGATTGGGTTTGTACTCGTTGAAATTTAGAAGGCTGAGGGGGGATCTTATAGAGACCTATAAGATAATGAAGGGGCTGGATAGGGTAGAGGTGGAGAGATTCTTTCCACTTAGAAAGGAAGCTAGAACTAGAGCGCACAGCCTCAAAATAAAGGGAGGTCAGTTTAGGACAGAGTTGAGGAACTTCTTCTCTCAGCGGGTGGCGAATCTCCACCACTGAAGTGGTGGAGGCTACCTCGTTGAATATGTTTAAATCACGGATAGATGGATTCCTGATCGGTAAGGGAATTAGGGGTTATAGGGATCAGGCGGGTATGTGGAACTGATCCACTTCAGATCAGCCATGATCTTATTGAATGACGGGGAAGGCTCGAGGGGCGAGATGGCCTACTCCTGCTCCTATTTCTTATGTTCTTGTGTTCCCCTGTTTAAGAAAGGAAGCTGGGATAATCCAGGAAATTATAGACTGGTGAGCCTGACGTTAGTGGTGGGGAAGCTTTTGGAGAAGATATTGAGGGACAGGATTTATGCACATTTGGAGGAAAATGGACTAGTTAGTGACGGGCAGCATGGTTTTGTATGGGGAAGGTCATGTGCCTCACCAACTTGACTGTTTTTTGAAGAGGTGACAAAGATAATCGACGAGGGAAGGGCGAGGGGAATGTAGTTTATATGGACTTTAGTAAAGTGCTTGACATGGTCCCACATGGCAGAGTGGTACAAACCAAATCACATGGGATTCGTGGTGTGCTGGCAAGATGGATACAGAAGTGGTTTGGATATAGAAGACAGAGAGTAGCGGTGGAAGGGTATTTTTCAGAATGGAGATCTGTAGCTAGTGGTGTTCCGCAGGGGTCAGTGCTGGAACCTCTGTTGTTTGTAGTATATATAAATGATCTGGAGGAAAATGTGGGTGGTCTGATTAGTAAGTTTGTGGGTGACAGGAAGATTGGTGGAGTTGTGATAGTGCCGAGGATTGTTAGAGGATACAACGGGATATAGATAGATTGGAGACTTAGGCACAGAAATGGCAGGTGGAGCTTAATCTAAACAAATGTGACATGATGCATTTTGGAGAATCAAATTTAGGTGTGAATTATACTGTAAATGGCAGAACCCTTAGGAACATTAACATACAGAGGGATCTGGACGTGCAGGTCCACAGTTCCCTAAAAGTGGCAACATGGGTGGCCAAGGTGATTCAGAAGGCATATGACATGCTTGTCTTCATCAGCCAGGGCATATAGTACAGGAGTTGGGAAATCATGTTACAGCTATATCAAACCTTTGTTAGGCCGCATTTGGAATATTGCGTGCAGTTGTGCTCACCATAGGGTCAAGGTGAGAGGGGCAAAGTTTAAGGGAGATGTGCAGGGAAAGTTTTTTTATACAGAGTTGTGGGTACCTCGTGTTATACAGCTTTAATTTAAACACTTGCAAGTATTCCAGTTCAAACGGACAAACAAGTTCAGGAATTCAATTTTTCCTTTATTTAACACTTCTAGTACCAATTCAAGCATGAACAGTTGCAACTCATTAACTCTTTACTGAATTTTAACTCTAACTGAACATCAACTTTAACTATTTAACTGAAAATAGATACTACCGAGTTAGGAAAACCTTGGCCAAGAAATATCCTCGCTGTAGAATCTATCTTCTCTCTGAAGCATTCTTCAGTGCACAGGTCTTGTTGCGATGGTTGGTCCCTTAGAGTTATCACTGCTAAACAAAGAACTCATGTCTTTTTTTCCATAATTCTCCACTTGCTTCCGGAAGATTCTCTGTCATCCAGCCAATTGTGTTACCAGAAACCAATCACATGGCTCGAACAACCAATGAAATTACTTTGAATGAAACCATTACATTAGTTCAAACTGCGTACTCCATACATAATAGCCATAAAAATCGGAGTCACGCTGTCTCAGTTAATGGAAACAACTTCCCTGATCTGACCAACCCCAGAAACTTCAGGTCACAGTTCCCAGACCACAGCCTCTTTACCACCTGCAGCTAGTTTTAATCTATAAATTGACCAAAATTCCCAGCATGCTTGGCTCCCAGCCAGAATAGCCATTTTAAAGCCACTATTGCCATTATTATTGTTAAATTATTGTTGTCGCCATTCTTTCTCTGTCCACACTAGAAAACAGTAAGAAGTTTAACAACACCAGGTTAAAGTCCAACAGGTTTATTTGGTAGCAAAAGCCACACAAGCTTTCGGAGCTCTAAGCCCCTTCTTCAGGTGAGTGGGAATTCTGTTCACAAACAAAAATTCCCACTCACTAGAGTATAAAAGCTGGAGTCTGATGATGCAGCTGTATAGAACGCTGGTTAGGCCGCATTTGGAGTACTGTGTCCAGTTCTGGTCGCCGCACTACCAGAAGGACATGGAGGCGTTAGAGAGAGTGCAGAGAAGGTTTACCAGGATGTTGCCTGGTATGGAGGGTCTTAGCTATGAGGAGAGATTGGGTAGACTGGGGTTGTTCTCCTTGGAAAGACGGAGAATGAGGGGAGATCTAATAGAGGTATACAAGATTATGAAGGGTATAGATAGGGTGAACAGTGGGAAGCTTTTTCCCAGGTCGGAGGTGACGATCACGAGGGGTCACGGGCTCAAGCTGAGAGGGGCGAAGTATAACTCAGACATCAGAGGGACGTTTTTTACACAGAGGGTGGTGGGGGCCTGGAATGCGCTGCCAAGTAGGGTGGTGGAGGCAGGCACGCTGACATCGTTTCAGACTTACCTGGATAGTCACATGAGCAGCCTGGGAATGGAGGGATACAAACGATTGGTCTAGTTGGACCAAGGAGCGGCACAGGCTTGGAGGGCCGAAGGGCCTGTTTCCTGTGCTGTACTGTTCTTTGTTCTTTGTATCACACTAGAAAACACCAGAGGAGGTTGTGGAAGCAGGCACATTAGCAACATTACAGCTCATACCCTCTAATCCAGGCAGCATCCTGGTAAACCTCTTCTGCACCCTCTCCAAAGCCTCCACGTCCTTCCTGTAATGTGGCGACCAGAATTGAACTCAATACTCTAAGTGCAGCCTAACCAAAGTTTTATAAAGCTGCAACATGACATCCTGCCTGTACTCAATGCCCCGACCAATAAAGGCAAGCATTCCATATGCCTTTTTCACCATCCTATCTACTTGCGTGGCCATTTTCAGGGAACTATGGACCTGAACCCCAAGATCCCTCTGTACATCAATGCTGTTCAGGGTCCTGCAATTAACTGGATACTTACCCTTAACATTTGATCTCCCAAAGTGCAGCACCTCACACTTGCCCGGATTAAACGCCATCTGATATTTCTCCGCCCGTATCTGCAACTGATCCATATCCCGCTGTATCATTTGACAACCTTGTGCACTATCTACAACTCCACCTATTTTTGTGTCATCTGGAAACTTACCCACCCATCGACATTTTCAGCCAAGTCATTTATATACATCACAAACAGCAGAGGTCCCAGTACGGATCCATATGGAACACCACCAGTCGCAGACCTCCAGTCAGAAAAACACCCTTCCACCACTACTCTGCCTTCTCTGGGCAAGTCAATTCTGAATCCAATGGCCAAGTCACTGTGGATCCCATGCATCTTAATCTTCTGGATGAGCCTACCATGAGGGAGCTTGTTGAAAGCCTTCCTAAAATCCATGTAGACAACATCCACTGCTCCACCCTAATTGATCACCTTCATCACCTCTTCAAAAAAACCAATCCAGTTAGTAAGACATGACCTGCCCTGCCCTGCACAAAGCCATGCTGACTTTCCCTAATCAGGCCATGCTTTTCCAAATGTGCGTAAATCCTATCCCCAAGATTCCCCTCCAATAGCTTCCCAACTACCAATGTGAGGTTCACCAGTCTATAATTTCCTGGATTATCCCTTTTTCTTTCTTAAACAGAGGAACAACATTAGCTACTCGCCAGTCTTCCGGGACCTCTCCAGTAGCTAGCGAGGATATAAAAATCTTTGTCAGGGCCCCAGCAATCTTCTCTCTTGCCCCTCTCAATAACAATGAGATAACAGTGATAGGAGAGGCGACGGCCTAGTGGTGTTATGACTAGACTATTAATCCAGAAAGTCAGCTAATGCCCGGGTTCGAATCCCGCCACGGCAGCTGGTGGAATTTGAATTCAATAAAATATATCTGAAATTAAGAATCTACTGATGGCCACAAAACCATTGCAGATAGTTGGAAAGATCCATCTGGTTCACTAATGTCCTTTAGGGAAGGAAATCTGCTGTCCTTACCCGGTCTGGCCCAAATATGACTCCAGAGCCACAGCAGACCTTCCAGACTTTCCGGCTGGAGGTCTGTGACCAGTGGTGTTCCGCAGAGCTCTGTACTGGGACCTCTGCTATTTGTGATATATATAAATGATTTAGAAGAAGGTGTAACTGGTGTTATCAGCAAGTTTGCGGATGACACGAAGATGGCTGGACTTGCGGATAGCGGTGAACATTGTCGGGCAATACAGCAGGATATAGATAGGCTGGAAAATTGGGCGGAGAGGTGGCAGATGGAGTTTAATCCGGATAAATGCGAAGTGATGCATTTTGGAAGAACTAATGTAGGGGGGAGTTGTACAATAAATGGCAGAGTCATCAAGAGTAAATCGGGGGGATTTAAACTAATTTGTCAGGGGGATGTGAAAAGGAGTTGTAGTCCGGAGGTCAGTGAGTGTAGTGAGGTACTGGGAAGGGTATCATGGTCAAAGGTGGGTACCAGCAGACAAGAAGGTGGGTTGAAGTGTGTCTACTTCAATGCAAAGAGCATCCGAAATAAGGTAGGTGAACTTGGGGCGTGGATTGGCACTTGGGACTACATGTTGTGGCCATTACGGAGACATGGGTAGAACAAGGACAGGAATGGTTGTTGGAAGTTCCGGGGTATAGATGTTTCAGTAAGTGTAGGGTAGCTGGTAAAAGAGGTGGAGGAGTGGCACTGTTAATCAAGGAGAGTGTAACGGCTGCAGAAAGGCATTTCGAAGGGGATCTGCCGACAGAGGTAATATGGGCTAAGGTTAGAAATAGGAAAGGAGCGGCCACGTTGTTAGGAGTTTACTATAGGCCCCCAAATAGTAATAGAGATGTGGAGCAAGAAATTGCTAAGCAGATTATGGATATGTGTGGAGGTCACAGGGTAGTTGTCATGGGGGACTTTAACTTTCCAAATATTGATTGGAACCTTTATAGGTCGAATAGTTCGGATGGGGCAGTTTTTGTGCAGTGTGTACAGGAGGGGTTCCTGACACAATATGTGGATAAGCCGACAAGAGGTGGGGCCACATTGGATTTGGTAATGGGAAATGAGCTGGGCCAAGTGTTGGATTTGGTTGTGGGAGAGAACTTTGGAGATAGTGACCACAATTCGGTGTCTTTTGTTATTGCAATGGAGAGGGAGAGGGCCATACGGCAGGGCATAGTTTACAACTGGGGGAGAGGTAATTATGATGCAATCAGGCGGGAATTAGGAAGCATAGGATGGGAACAAAAATTGTCAGGCAAAGGCACTGATGATAAGTGGAACTTTTTCAAGGAACAAATACTGCGTGTCCTTGATGGGTATGTCCCTGCCAGGCAGAGAGGAAATGGCCAAGTGAGGGAACCATGGTTCACAAAAGAGGTGGAATGTCTTGTCAAGAGGAAGAAGGAAGCGTATGTTAGGTTGCGAAAACAAGGTTCAGTTGGCTCGATGGAGGGTTACAAGTTAGCAAGAAATGAGCTGAAAAAGGGGCTTAGGAGAGCGAGGAGGGGGCATGAGAAGTCCTTGGCGGATCGGATCAAGGAAAACCCCAAGGCTTTTTACTCTTATGTGAGGAATAAAAGAATGACCAGGGTGAGGCTGGGGCCGGTCAAGGACGGCAGTGGGAATTTGTGCATGGAGTCAGAAGAGATAGGAGAGGTGATGAATGAATACTTTTCTTCGGTGTTCACCAAGGAGAGGGGCCATGTTTTTGAGGAAGAGAAGGTGTCACAGGCTGGAGGAAGTAGATGTTGGGAGGGAAGATGTACTAGCAATTTTGAATAAACTGAAAGTTGATAAGTCCCCTGGGCTTGATGAAATATATCCTAGGATTCTTTGGGAGGCAAGGGATGAGATAGCAGAGCCTTTGGCATTGATCTTTGCGTCCTCACTGTCCACGGGGGTGGTGCCAGAGGACTGGAGAGTGGCGAATGTGGTTCCTCTGTTTAAGAAAGGGAATAGAAATGACCCTGGTAATTATAGGCCGGTTAGTCTTACTTCGGTGGTCGGTAAGTTGATGGAAAAGGTCCTTAGGGATAGGATTTATGACCATTTAGAAAGATGTGGAGATGCCGGCTTTGGACTGGGGTAAACACAGTAAGAAGTTTAACAACACCAGGTTAAAGTCCAACAGGTTTATTTGGTAGCAAAAGCCACACAAGCTTTCGGAGCTCTTAGCCCCTTCTTCAGGTGAGTGGGAATTCTGTTCACAAACAGAGCTTATAAAGACAGAGACTCAATTTACATGAATAATGGTTGGAATGCGAATACTTACAACTAATCAAGTCTTTAAGTCTTTCTTATGAGGAAAGGTTGAGGGAACTTGGGCTTTTCTCTTTGGAGCGGAGGCGGTTGAGAGGAGACTTGATAGAGGTTTATAAGCTGATGAGGGGGATAGATAGAGTGAACGTTCAAAGACTATTTCCTCGGGTGAATGGAGCGGTAACTAGGGTTCATGGTGGGAGATATAGGAAGGATGTCCGAGGTAGGTTTTTTACTCAGAGAGTGGTTGGGGTGTGGAATGGACTGCCTGCAGGGATAGTGGAGTCAGAAACTTTCGGAACATTTAAGAAGCTATTGGATAGGCACATGGAGTACTTCGGGATGATAGGGAGGAAATAGCTTGATCTGGGTTTCAGACAAAGCTCGGCACAACATTGTGGGCCGAAGGGCCTGTTCTGTGCTGTACTGTTCTAGAAAAAAAAATAAAAACACAGAGGGACCAAGGTGTGCAAGTCCACAAATCCTTGAAGGTGGTGAAGAAGGCATATGGTGTGCTTGCCTTTATAGGGTGGGGTATAGAGTAGAAAAGCTGGAGTATGATGATGCAGCTGTATAGAACGTTGGTTCGGCCACATTTGGAGTACTGCGTCCAGTTCTGGTCGCCGCACTACCAGAAGGACGAGGAAGCTTTCGACAGAGTGCAGAGAAGGTTTACCAGGATGTTGCTTGGTATGGAGTGTCTTAGCTATGAGGAGAGATTGGGTAAACTGGGCTTGTTCTCCCTGGAAAGACGGAGAATGAGGGGATACCTAATAGAGGTGTACAAAAGTATGAAGGGTATAGATAGGGTGAACAGTGGGAAGCTTTTTCCCAAGTCGGAGGTGACGATCACGAGGGGTCACGGGCTCAAGGTGAGAGGGGCGAAGTATAACTCAGATATCAGAGGGATGTTTTTTACACAGAGAGTGGTGGGGGCCTGGAATGCGCTGCCAAGTAGGGTGGTGGAGGCAGACACGCTGGCATCGTTTAAGACTTATCTGGATAGTCACATGAGCAGTCTGGGAATGGAGGGATACAAACGAATGGTCTAGTTGGACCAATGAGCGGCACAGGCTTGGAGGGCCGAAGGGCCTGTTTCCTGTGCAGTGTACTGTTCTTTGTTCTTTGTTCAATGTGGTTGACTCTCAACTGCTCTCGGGCAACGAGGGATGGGCAATGAATGCTGGCCAGCCAACGATACCCATGCCCTATGAATGAATAAAAAAGAAATCCCACCCAGGCCCTATCCCTGTATCCCCTGGCAGTTACCCTGCCAATCCCCCTGACACTAAGGCAGCAACTTAGCATGGCCAATCAATGTAACCCACATTATTTTTATTCTTTTTGACTAAATTTACAAACTCCCTTATTATCCAAGGGTCCCTTACCTTACCATCCTTCTCATAGAAACATAGAAAACTACAGCACAAAACAGGCCCTTCGGCCCCATAAGTTGTGCCGAACATATCCGTACCTTTTGGGCCTACCTATAACCCTCCATCCTGTTAAGTACCACGTACTCATCCAGGAGTCTTAAAAGACCCTATTGAGTTTGCCTCCACCACCACTGACGGCAGCCGATTCCACTCACCCACCACCCTCTGTGTGAAAAACTTCCCCCTAACATTTCCCCTGTACCTACCCCCCAGCACCTTAAACCTGTGTCCTCTCGTAGCAGCCATTTCCACCCTGGGAAAAAGCCTCAGTGTCCACCCGATCTATGCCTCTCAACACTACGCATTTATCTGGGTTGAAGTCCATCTGCCACTTCTCCGACCAGTCTTGCATCCTATCTATGTCCCTCTGTAACTTCTGACAACCCTCCAGACTATCTACAACCCCACCAACCTTCGTGTCGTCGGCAAACTTACCAACCCATCTCTCCACTTCCTCATCCAGGTCATTTATGAAAATGACAAACAGCAAGGGTCCCAGAACAGATCCCTGGGGCACACCACTGGTGACTGACCTCCATTTACAAAAAGACCCACCTACAACCACTCTCTGCCTCCTTTGGGCAAACCAGTTCTGGATCCACAGAGCAGCAGCCCCTTGGATCCCATGCCCTCTCACTTTTTCTAGAAGCCTTGCATGGGGGACCTTATCGAACGCCTTGCTAAAATCCATATAAACCACATCTACCGCTTTCCCTTCGTCAATATGTTTAGTCACATTTTCGAAGAGCTCCACCAGGCTCGTAAGACACGATCGGCCTTTGACAAAGCCATGGTGAGTATTCTTGAGCATACTAAACCTCTCAATGCTCATAAATCTTGTCCCTCAGGATCTTCTCCATCAGCTTACCAACCACTGAGGTTAGACTCACCGGTCGGTAATTTCCTGGGCTATCCCTATTCCCCTTCTTGAAAATAGGAACCACATGAGAACATAAGAACATAAGAAATAGGAGCAGGAGTAGGCCATCTAGCCCCTCGAGCCTTCCCCGTCATTCAATAAGATCATGGCTCATCTGAAGTGTATCAGTTCCACTTACCCGCCTGATCCCTATAACCCCTAATTCCCTTACCGATCAGGAATCCATCTATCCGTGATTTAAACATATTCAACGAGGGAGCCTCCACCACTTCAGTGGGCAGAGAATTCCAGAGATTCACCACCCTCTGAGAGAAGAAGTTCCTCCTCAACTCTGTCCTAAACTGACCCCCCTTTATTTTGAGGCTGTGCCCTCTAGTTCTAGCTTCCTTTCTAAGTGGAAAGAATCTCTCCACCTCTACCATATCCAGCCCCTTCATTATCTTATAGGTCTCTATAAGATCCCCCCTCAGCCTTCTAAATTTCAACGAGTACAAACCCAATCTGCTCAGTCTCTCCTCATAATCAACACCCCTCATCTCTGGTATCAACCTGGTGAACCTTCTCTGCACTCCCTCCAAGGCCAATATATCCTTCCACAAATAAGGGGACCAATACTGCACACAGTATTCCAGCTGCGGCCTCACCAATGCCTTGTACAGATGCAGCAAGACATCTCTGCTTTTATATTCTATCCCCCTTGCGATATAGGCCAACATCCCATTTGCCTTCTTGATCACCTGTTGCACCTGCAGACTGGGTTTTTGCGTCTCATGCACAAGGACCCCCAGGTCCCTCTGCACAGCAGCATGTTGTAATTTCTTTCCATTTAGATAATAATCCAATTTGCTATTATTCCTTCCAAAGTGAATAACCTCGCATTTGTTAACGTTATACTCCATCTGCCAGATCCTCGCCCACTCACTCAGCCAGTCCAAATCTCTCTGCAGACCTTCTATGCCCTCCACACGATTCACTTTTCCACTTATCTTTGTGTCGTCTGCAAACTTTGTTACCCTACACTCAGTCCCCTTCTCCAGATCGTCGATATAAATGGTAAATAGTTGAGGCCCCAGTACCGATCCCTGCGGCACGCCACTAGTTACCATCCGCCAATCAGAAAAGCACCCATTTATTCTGACTCTCTGCTTCCTGTCGGATAGCCAATCCCCAATCCACGCTAACACCCTACCCCCAACTCCGTGTGACCCAATCTTCTTCAGCAACCTTTTGTGAGGCACCTTATCAAACGCCTTTTGGAAATCCAAAAACACCGCATCCACCGGTTCCCCTCCGTCAACCGCACTAGTCACATCTTCATAAAAATCCAACAAGTTCGTCAAGCACGACTTTCCCCTCATGAATCCATGCTGCGTCTGCTTAATCGAACCATTCTTATCCAGATGGCCTGCTATTTCTTCTTTAATGATGGATTCCAGCATTTTCCCACTACAGACGTTAAGCTGACCGGCCTGTAGTTACCCGCCTTTTGTCTCCTTCCTTTTTTAAACAGCGGCGTAACATTAGCCGTTTTCCAATCCGCCGGCACTACCCCAGAATCCAACGAATTTTGATAAATAACCACTAACGCATCCGCTATTACCTCTGACATTTCTTTCAGCACCCTGGGATGCATTCCATCCGGACCCGGGGACTTGTCCACCTTCAGTCCCATTAGTCTACCAAGCACTGCCTCTCTGGTAACATTAATTGTATTGAGTACCTCTCCTCCTACCAACCCTCTATCGTTAATATTCGGTAAACTATTTGTGTCTTCCACCGTGAAGACCGACACAAAAAACTTATTTAAAGTTTCAGCCATTTCCTCATTTCCCACTGTTAACTCCCCCCTCTCGTCCTCCAAGGGTCCAACATTCACTCTAGCCACTCTATTCCTTTTTATATATTTGTAAAAGCTTTTACTATCATTTTTTATATTTAGAGCTAGCCTAGCTTCATAACCTATCTTTCCTTTCTTTATTGCTTTCTTAGTCATTATTTGTTGTTTCTTAAAGTTTTCCCAATCTTCCGATTCTCCACTATTTTTGGCCACTCTGTTCGCATCGGTCTTTAATTTAATACTCTCCTTAATTTCCTTCGTTATCCATGGCTGGTTATCCCTTTTCTTACAGTCCTTCTTTATTACCGGAATATATTGTTGCTGAGTACTGAAAAGGATCTCCTTAAAAATCCTCCACTGTTCCTCAGCTGTCCGACCTACAAGTCTGCTCTCCCAGTCCACCTTAGCTAATTCAGCCCTCATCCTATCGTACTTCCCTCTGTTCAAACAGAGGACAGTGGTATGGGACCCTACTTTCTCCTCTTCCATTTGTATCAGAAATTCGACCATATTGTGATCACTTGACCCAAGAGGGTCCTTCACAGGAACATCCTTAATTCTACTTAACTCGGTACACATTAGCAGATCTAAGATAACTCGTTCCCTCGTCGGTTCTGTAACATACTGTTCCAGGTAACTATCCCGACAGCATTCTAAGAACTCTTCCTCCATCCCACCCCTTCCAACTTGAGTCAGCCAATCAATATGCAGCTTGAAGTCCCCCATGATTATTGCCGTTCCGTTTTTGCACGCATCCATTATTTGCTTGTTTATAGCCCTTCCCACCTCAACAATATTATTTGGGGGCCTATAGACCACGCCTACTAGTGTCTTCCCCTACTATTCCTTATCTCTACCCATAACATAGAACATAGAACATAGAACAGTACAGCACAGAACAGGCCCTTCGGCCCACGATGTTGTGCCGAGCTTTATCTGAAACCAAGATCAAGCTATCCCACTCCCTATCATCCTGGTGCGCTCCATGTGCCTATCCAATAACCGCTTAAATGTTCCTAAAGTGTCTGACTCCACTATCACTGCAGGCAGTCCATTCCACACCCCAACCACTCTCTGCGTAACGTACCTACCTCTGATATCCTTCCTGTGTCTCCCACCATGAACCCTATAGTTATGCCCCCTTGTAATAGCTCCATCCACCCGAGGAAATAGTCTTTGAACGTTCACTCTATCTATCCCCTTCATCATTTTATAAACCTCTATTAAGTCTCCCCTCAGCCTCCTCCGCTCCAGAGAGAACAGCCCTAGCTCCCTCAACCTTTCCTCATAAGACCTACCCTCCAAACCAGGCAGCATTCTGGTAAATCTCCTCTGCACTCTTTCCAGCGCTTCCACATCCTTCTTATAGTGAGGTGACCAGAACTGCACACAATATTCCAAATGTGGTCTCACCAAGGTCCTGTACAGTTGCAGCATAACCCCACGGCTCTTAAACTCCAACCCCCTGTTTATAAAAGCTAACACCCTATCGGCCTTCTTCACAGCTCTATCCACTTGAGTGGCAACCTTTAGAGATCTGTGGATATGGACCCCAAGATCTCTCTGTTCCTCCACAGTCTTCAGAACCCGACCTTTGACCCTGTAATCCACATTTATATTAGTCCTACCAAAATGAATCACCTCACATTTATCAGGGTTAAACTCCATTTGCCATTTTTCAGCCCAGCTTTACATCCTATCTATGTCTCTTTGCAGCCTACAACAGCCCTCCACCTCATCCACTACTCCACCAATCTTGGTGTCATCAGCAAATTTACTGATCCACCCTTCAGCCCCCTCCTCTAAGTCATTAATAAAAATCACAAAGAGCAGAGGACCAAGCACTGATCCCTGCGGCACTCCGCTAGCAACCTGCCTCCAATCCGAAAATTTTCCATCGACCACCACCCTCTGTCTTCGATCAGACAGCCAGTTACCTATCCAATTGGCCAACTTTCCCTGTATCCCACACCTCCTCACTTTCGTCATAAGCCGACCATGGGGGACCTTATCAAACGCCTTACTAAAATTCCACGTTTTGTTCCTTAGAGCCTATGTCATCCCTCACTACTACCCTGATATTATCTTTTATTAACAGAGCTACCCCACCACCTTTTCCTTCCTGTCTAATCTTCCTCAATGCCTGATACCGCTGGATATTCATCTCCCAGTCCTGGTCTCCGTGCAGCCACGTTTCTGTAATGGCCACTAGATCATACCCATTAGTGCTGATTTGCACCATCAACTCATTAACTTTAGAACATAGAAGATAGAACAGTACAGGTAGGGTTCTGAAGACTGTGGAGGAACAGAGAGATCTTGGGGTCCATATCCACAGATCTCTAAAGGTTGCCACTCAAGTGGATAGAGCTGTGAAGAAGGCATATAGTGTGTTAGCTTTTATTAACAGGGGGTTGGAGTTTAAGAGCCGTGGGGTTATGCTGCAACTGTACAGGACCTTGGTGAGACCGCATTTGGAATATTGTGTGCAGTTCTGGTCACCTCACTATAAGAAGGATGTGGAAGCGCTGGAAAGAGTGCAGAGGAGATTTACCAGGATGCTGCCTGGTTTGGAGTGCCGGTCTTATGAGGAAAGGTTGAGGGAGCTGGGGCTGTTCTCTCTGGAGCGGAGGAGATTGAGGGGAGACTTAATAGAGGTTTATAAAATGATGAAGGGGATAGATCGAGTGAACGTTCAAAGACTATTTCCTCGGGTGGATGGAGCTATTACAAGGGGGCATAACTATAGGGTTCATGGTGGGAGATATAGGAAGGATATCAGAGGTAGGTTCTTCACGCAGAGAGTGGTTGGGGTGTGGAATGGACTGCCTGCAGTGATAGTGGAGTCAGACACTTTAGGAACATTTAAGCGGTTATTGGATAGGCACATAGAACATAGAAAGTCACAGCACAAACAGGCCCTTCGGCCCACAAGTTGCGCCGATCACATCCCCACCTCTAGGCCTATCTATAGCCCTCAATCCCATTAAATCCCATGTACTCATCCAGAAGTCTCTTAAAAGACCCCAACGAGTTTGCCTCCACCACCACCGACGTCAGCCGATTCCACTCACCCACCACCCTCTGAGTGAAAAACTTACCCCTGACATCCCCCCTGTACCTACCCCCCAGCACCTTAAACCTGTGTCCTCTCGTAGCAACCATTTCAGCCCTTGGAAATAGCCTCTGAGAGTCCACCCTATCCAGACCCCTCAACATCTTGTAAACCTCTATCAGGTCACCTCTCATCCTTCGTCTCTCCAGGGAGAAGAGACCAAGCTCCCTCAACCTATCCTCATAAGGCATGCCCCCCAATCCAGGCAACATCCTTGTAAATCTCCTCTGCACCCTTTCAATGGCTTCAACATCTTTCCTGTAATGAGGTGACCAGAACTGCGCGCAGTACTCCAAGTGGGGTCTAACCAGGGTCCTATAAAGCTGCAGCATTATCTCCCGACTCCTAAACTCAATCCCTCGATTAATGAAGGCTAGTACGCCATACGCCTTCTTGACCGCATCCTCCACCTGCGAGGCCGATTTAAGAGCACACCAGGATGGTAGGGAGTGGGATAGCTTGATCTTGGTTTCAGATGAAGGTCGGCACAACATCGTGGGCTGAAGGGCCTGTTCTGTGCTGTAATGTTCTATGTTCTATGTTCTAGCACAGAACAGGCCCTTCGGCCCACGATTTTGTGCCGAGCTTTGTCTGAAACCCAGAAACTTTGTTCCGAATGCTTCTTGCATTCAGGCAAAGTGTCTTTATTCCAGCTTTTATCTGGACCCGATTTGATGAAACGTTACCAACCTCTCCCTCGCCCTGTACTCCTTTAACTACTTGAATGCCCTTGAACATCCGCAATCCTCCGGCACCTCTCCCATCTCCATCGACGATGCAGAGATCATCGCCAGAGGCTCTGCAATCTCTTCCCTCGTCTCCCACAGTAACCTCGGGTACATCCCATCCGAACACGGCGACTTATCTATCCTGATGCCATTCAAAGATTCCAGCACAACCTCTTTGTTAAAGTCCACATACTCAATCTTTTCAGTCCACCGCAAGCCCACAGTACATCCACCCATGTCCTTCTCCTCTGTGGAAACCGAGGCAAAATACTCATTAAGCACCTCTGCCATTTCTACTGGTTCCGTACTGATTTTCCCACCTTCACCTTTTATAGGCCCTATTGCTTCACGTCTCATCCTTTTACTCTTCACATATTTATAGAACGCCTTAGGGTTTTCCTTAATTCTACTTGCCAAGGCCTTCTCGTGTCCCCTTCTGGCTCTCCTCATTTCCTTCTTTAGTCCCTTCCTCAAAGCCGTATACTCATCCAGATCCCTATCTTCGCCAAACTCTCTGAACCTTTTGTATGCTTTCCTTTTCTTTTTGACTAGGTCCCGCACAGCTTTCGTGCACCACGGTTCCTTTAACCTACCAACTCCTCCCTGTCTGCTCGGAACATTGTCCTGTAGAACCCAAGACAGAAATTCCTTGAAAAACTGCCACCTCTCTTCAGTAGATTTCCCTGAGAATACCTCCTTCCAATTTACTCCTCTAATTTGGGCGGCATGGTAGCACAGTGGTTAGCACTGCTGCTTCACAGCTCCAGGGACCTGGGTTCGATTCCCGGCTTTGGTCACTGTCTGTGTGGAGTTTGCACATTCTCCCCGTGTCTGCGTGGGTTTCCTCCGGGTGCTCCGGTTTCCTCCCACAATCCAAAGATGTGCGGGTTAGGTTGATTGGCCATGCTAAAATTGCCCCTTCGTGTCCTGGGATGCGTAGATTAGAGGGATTAGTGGGTAAAACATGAAGGGATATGGGGGTGGGGCCTGGGTGGGATTGTGGTCGGTGCAGACTCGATGGGCCGAATGGCTTCTTTCTGTACTGTAGGGTCACCAAAGTCGGTGGTGTGGTAGACAGTGAGGAAGGGTGTCGTAGTTTGCAGGAAGACTTAGACAGGTTGCAAAGTTGGGCCGAGAGGTGGCGGATGGAGTTTAATGCGGAGAAGTGTGAGGTAATTCACTTTGGTAGGAATAACAGATGTGTTGAGTATAGGGCTAACGGGAGGACTTTGAATAGTGTGGAGGAGCAGAGGGATCTAGGTGTATGTGTGCATAGATCCCTGAAAGTTGGGAATCAAGTAGATAAGGTTGTTAAGAAGGCATATGGTGTCTTGGCGTTTATTGGTAGGGGGATTGAATTTAGGAGTCGTAGCGTTATGTTGCAACTGTACACAACTCTGGTGCGGCCGCACTTGGAGTACTGTGTGCAGTTCTGGTCCCCACATTACAGGAAGGATGTGGAGGCTTTGGAGAGGGTGCAGAGGAGGTTTACCAGGATGTTGCCTGGTATGGAGGGGAGATCCTATGAGGAGAGGCTGAGGGATTTGGGATTGTTTTCGCTGGAAAGGCGGCGGCTAAGAGGGGATCTTATTGAAACATATAAGATGATTAGAGGTTTAGATAGGGTGGATAGTGATAGCCTTTTTCCTCTGATGGAGAAATCCAGCACGAGGGGGCATGGCTTTAAATTGAGGGGGGGTAGTTATAGAACCGATGTCAGGGGTAGGTTCTTTACCCAGAGGGTGGTGAGGGATTGGAATGCCCTGCCAGCATCAGTTGTAAATGCGCCTAGTTTGGGGGCGTTTAAGAGATCCGTAGATAGGTTCATGGACGAAAAGAAATTGGTTTAGGTTGGAGGGTCACAGTTTTTTTTTAACTGGTCGGTGCAACATCGTGGGCCGAAGGGCCTGTTCTGCGCTGTAATGTTCTATGTTCTATGTTCTATGTTTCTATGATTTCTACGAATTTGCTGCCTTATGTCTTCATATTTCCCCTTACTCCATATAAACGCTTTCCTAGCTTGCCTGATCCTCTCTTTTTCCATTGCAAGCATAAAGGAGATCGAGTTATGATCGCTATCCCCAAGATGCTCTCCCACCGAGAGATCTGACACCTGTCCAGGTTCATTGGTCAGTATCAGATCAAGTACAGCCTCTCCTCTTGTAGGCTTGTCCACATGCTGTGTCAGGAAATCCTCCTGAACACACCTAACGAACTCCTCCCCATCCAATCCCCTTACCCTTCGGGATATTCCAATCTATGTTTGGGAAATTAAAGTCTCCCATCACAACAACTCTGCTATTATTGCAACTCTCCAGGATCTGTTTCCCTTGCTCCTTCCTCCTCTGTCTCGCCTAAAGATCATGTACCCCAGAATGTTGAGTTGCCAGTCCTGCCCTTCCCTCAACCATGTTTCTGTGATGGTAACAATATCACACTGCCATGTACCAATCCACGCCTTTACCTCATCAGTCTCACCTATTACACTCCAGAGAACCATAGAAAATTACAGCTCAGAAACAGGCCTTTTGACCCTTCTTGTCTGTGCCGAACCATTTTTTGCCGAGTCCCACTGACCTGCACTTGGACCATATCCCTCCACACCCCTCTCATCCATGAACCCGTCCAAGTTTTTCTTAAATGTTAAAAGTGACCCCGCATTTACCACTTTATCCGGCAGCTCATTCCACACTCCCACCACTCTCTGCGTGAAGAAGCCCCCCTAATATTCCCTTTAAACTTTTCTCCTTTCACCCTTAACCCATGCCCTCTGGTTTTTTTCTCCCCTAGCCTCAGCGGAAAAAGCCTGCTTACATTCACACTATAGATAATCTCTCTCTCTAACTCAGCTTCTCAAGTCCCGGCAACGTCCTTGTGAACCTTCTCTGCACGCTTTCAACCTTATTTACATCCTTCCTGTAACTAGGTGACCAAAACTGTACACAATACTCTAAATTCGGCCTCACCAATGCCTTATATAACCTTACCATAACACTCCAACTTTTATACTCGATACTCCGATTTATAAAGGCCAATGTACCAAAGGAACTCTTTACGACCCTCTCCACCTGTGACGTCACTTTTAGGGAATTCTGTACCTGTATTCCCAGATCCCTCTATTCAACTGCGCTCTTCAGAGTCCTACCATTTACCCTGTACGTTCTACTTTGTGCAATATCTCACACTTGTCTGCGTTAAATTCCATTTGCCGCTGTCGCTTTGTCGCTTCTTTGGACACAGGTGAGGTCCCTGAGGATTGGAGGATAGCGAATGTGGTCCCGTTGTTTAAGAAGGGTAGCAGGGATAACCCAGGAAATTATAGGTCGGTGAGCTTGACGTCCGTGGTAGGGAAGTTGTTGGAGAGGATTCTTAGAGACAGGATGTATGTGCATTTAGAACGGAACAATCTCATTAGTGACAGACAGCATGGTTTTGTAAGAGGGAGGTCGTGCCTTACAAATTTGGTGGAGTGTTTTGAGGAAGTGACAAAAACGGTTGATGAAGGAAGGGCCGTGGATGTCGTCTATATGGATTTAAGTGAGGCATTTGACAAAGTCCCACATGGGAGGTTGGTTAAGAAGGTTAAGGCTCATGGGATACAAGGAGAAGTGGCTAGATGGGTGGAGAACTGGCTTGGCCATAGGATACCATAAAGAGAGTGCCATAGAGAGAGTGCAGAGAAGGTTTACAAGGATGTTGCCTGGTATGGGGGGTCTTAGCTATGAGGAGAGATTGGGTAAACTGGGGTTGTTCTCCCTGGAAAGACGGAGAATGAGGGGAGATCTAATAGAGGTGTACAAGATTATGAAGGGTAATGATAGGGTGAACAGTGGGAAGCTTTTTCCCAGGTCGGAGGTGACGATCACGAGGGGTCACGGGCTCAAGGTGAGAGGGGCGAAGTATAACTCCGATATCAGAGGGACGTTTTTTACACAGAGGGTGGTGGGGGCCTGGAATGCGCTGCCAAGTAGGGTGGTGGAGGCAGGCACGCTGACATCGTTTGAGACTTACCTGGATAGTCACATGAGCAGCCTGGGAATGGAGGGATACAAACGATTGGTCTAGTTGGACCAAGGAGTGGCACAGGCTTGGAGGGCCGAAGGGCCTGTTTCCTGTGCTGTACTGTTCTTTGAGACAGAGGGTAGTGGTCGAAGGGTCTTTTTCCGGCTGTAGGTCTGTGACCAGTGGTGTTCCGCAGGGCTCTGTACTGGGACCTCTGCTATTTGTGATATATATAAATGATTTGGAAGATGGTGTAACTGGTGTTATCAGCAAGTTTGCGGATGACACGAAGATGGCTGGACTTGCGGATAGCGAAGAGCATTGTCGGGCAATACAGCAGGATATAGATAGGCTGGAAAATTGGGCGGAGAGGTGGCAGATGGAGTTTAATCCGGATAAATGCGAAGTGATGCATTTTGGAAGAAATAATGTAGGGAGGAGTTATACAATAAATGGCAGAGTCATCAGGAGTATAGAAACACAGAGGGACCTAGGTGTGCAAGTCCACAATTCGTTGAAGGTGGCAACACAGGTGGAGAAGGTGGTGAAGAATGCATATGGTATGCCTGCCTTTATAGGACTGGGTATAGAGTATAAAAGCTGGAGTCTGATGATGCAGCTGTATAGAACGCTGGTTAGGCCGCATTTGGAGTACTGCGTCCAGTTCTGGTCGCCGCACTACCAGAAGGACGTGGAGGCGTTAGAGAGAGTGCAGAGAAGGTTTACCAGGATGTTGCCTGGTATGGAGGGTCTTAGCTATGAGGAGTGATTGGGTAAACTGGGGTGTTTGTTCCTGGATAGACGGAGAATGAGGGGAGATCTAATAGAGGTGTACAAGATTATGAAGGGGATAGATAGGGTGAACGGTGGGAAGCTTTTTCCCAGATCAGAAGTGACGTTCACGAGGGGTCACGGGCTCAAGGTGAGAGGGACGAAGTATAACTCAGATGTTAGAGGGATGTTTTTTACACAGAGGGTGGTGGAGGCCTGGAATGCGTTGCCAAGTAGGGTGGTGGAGGCAGGCACGCTGACATCGTTTAAGACTTACCTGGATAGTCACATGAGCAGCCTGGGAATGGAGGGATACAAACGATTGGTGTAGTTGGACCAATGAGCGGCACAGGCTTGGAGGGCCGAAGGGCCTGTTTACTGTGCTGTACTGTTCTTTGTTCTTCTTTGTTCTTGCCATTTTTTAGCCCATTTTTCCAGCTGGTCCAAATCCCTCTGCAAGCTTTGAAAACCTTCCTCACTGTCCACTACACCTCCAATCTTTGTATCATCAGCAAATTTGCTGATCCAATTTACCACATTATCATCCAGATCATTGATATAGATGACAAACAACAATGGACCCAACACCGATCCCTCGGCACACCACTAGTCACAGGCCTCCACTCAGAGAAGAAATCCTCCACAACCACTCTCTGGCTTCTTCCATTGATGTGGGGGTGCCGGCGTTGGACTAGGATGAACACAGTAAGAGTTTTAAAATCACCAGGTTAAAGTCCAACAGGTTTATTTGGTAGCAAATACCATTAGCTTTCGGAGCGCTGCTCCGTCGTCTGATGGAGTGGAAAAGAGCAGATTTCCACTCCATCTGATTGAAGGAGCAGCGCTCTGAAAGCTAATGGAATTTGCTACCAAATAAACCTGTTGGACTTGAACCTGGTGTCGTTAAAACTCTTACTGTTCTTCCATTGAGCCAATGTCTAATCCAATTTACGACCTCCCCATGTATACCCAGCGACTGAACCTTCCGAACTAACCTCCCATGAGGGACCTTGTCAAAGGCCTTGCTGAAATCCAGGTAGACAACATCCACCGCCTTCCCTTCATCCACTTTCCTGGTAACCTCCTCGAAAAACTCTAATAGGTCAAACATGACCTACCACGCACAAAGCCATGTTGACTCTCCCTTATCAGTCCCTGTCTCTCCAAATATTTGCAGATCCTATCTCTTAGTACTCCTTCCAATAATTTACCTACTACTGACATCAGACTTACCGGCCTATAATTTCCCGCATTACTTTTTGAGCCTTTTTTAAACAACGGAACAATATGAGCTATCCTCCAATCATCCGGCACGTCACCCGTGGATACCGACATTTTAAATATGTCTGCCAGGCCCCCTGCAATTTCAACGCTAGTCTCCTTCAAGGTCCAAGGGAATACCCTGTCCGGTCCTGGGGATTTATCTACTCTGATTTGCCTCAAGACAGCGAGCACCTCCTCCCCTTTAATCTGTAAAGGTTCCATGACCTCTACCAGTTTGCCCTATTTCCGTAGACTCCATGCCCGTTTCCTCAGTAAATCCGGATGCAAAAAAACCATTTAGTATCTCCCCCATCTCTTTTGGTTCCATACACAGTCTACCACTTTGGTCTTCAAGAGGACCAATTTTACCCCTCACTATCCTTCGTCCCCTCCCCCCACATCTGATTGTCCCCCCCACCCACCCCCCCCACCCCTCGGCTCACCCTCCCCCCGGCTCTCCCCTCCCCTGCCCCCCACCCCCTCCGGCTCTCCCCTCCCCCGCCACCCCCACTGGCTCTCCCCTCCCCACACCCCTCCCCCAGCTCTCCCATCCCCCCACAGGCTCTCCTCTTCCCCCCCCCCCACCCCTCCCTTCCCCCCCCCCCCCCCTCCCGGCTATCTCCTCCCTCCCCCCACCTCCCCGACTCTCCTGGAGCCCCCGCCCCCCCACACCTGGTTAGATAATCGTGTGCTGCTGCTTGAATTAGTTGGATGGGCTGAATGGCTACATTGAGAGGTTAGGACTATTCTCCTTGGGGAGAATGCGGCTCAGAGGCGATTTGATCGCGATGTTGAAAATCATGAGGCGGCTGGACAGAGTAGATAGAAAGAGTCTGTTCCTGCTCGGAAAAGGATCGAGAACGAGAGGCACAGATTTGAAGAGATTTACAAAAGAAGCAATTGTGATTATGAGAAACCCTTTCACCCAGCGAGTGGTTTGGAGCCTGGAATGTTCTGCCTGGGGGTGTGGTGGAGGCAGCTTCATTCGAGGCATTTGAAAGGAAATTAGATGGTTAATTGAATAGAAGCCAAGTGCAGGGTACGGGGAAAAGGCAGGAGATAGCAGCAAGTCAGAATGCTGGCTTGGAGAACCAGTACAAACACCAGGGGCCACCTTCGGCACTTTGATTCTGTCAAGATTCTGTGACTGTTCAACTCTGATGTTACACCACACTCACTAACTGGACTATGGCATTGCTTTCTGCCAAATCCCAGTGGGAGGGTGTGATTTAACTTGGTAAAATGATAGTGTTCAACTCTCATCTGTACACCTGTGGATGACACAAAGATTGGCCGGGTGGTTAACAGAGAGGTTAGAGTCGTAGAGGTTTACAGCATGGAAACAGGCCCTTTGGCCCAACTTGTCCATGCCGCTCTTTTTTTTAAAAACCCCTAAGCTAATCCCAATTGCCCGCATTTGGCCCATATCCCTCTATACCCATCTTACCCATGTAACTGTCTAAATGCTTTTTAAAAGGCAAAATTGTAGCCGCCTCTACTACTACCTCTGGCAGCTTGTTCCAGACACTCACCACCCTCTGTGTGAAAAAATCGCCCCTCTGGACACTTTTGTATCTGTCCCCTCTCACCTTAAACCTATGCCCTCGAGTTTTAGATTCCCCTACCTTTGGGAAAAGTAATTGACTATCTACCTTGTCTATGCCCCTCATTATTTTATAGACCTCTATAAGATCACCCCTCAGCCTCCTACGCTCCAGAGAAAAAGGTCCCAGTCTATCCAGCCTCTCCTTATAACTCAATCTATCAAGTCCCGGTAGCATCCCAGTAAATCCTTTCTGCACTCTTTCTAGTTTAACAATGCCCTTTCTATAATAGGGGGACCAGAATTGCACACAGTATTCCAAGTGTGGCCTTACCAATGTCTTGTACAACTTCAACAAGACATTCCAACTCCTGTATTCAATGTTCTGACCGATGAAGCCAAGCATGTCGAATGCCTTCTTCACCACTCTGTCCACCTGTGACTCCACTTTCAAGACACTATGAACATGTACACTTAGATCTCTTTGTTCTGTAACTCTCCCCAATGCCCGACCATTAACTGAGTGAGTCCTGCCCTGGTTCAATCTACCAAAATGCATCACCTCACATTTGTCTAAATTACACTCCATCTGCCATTCGTCAGCCCACTGGCCCAATTGATCAAGATCCCGCTGCAATTGGAGATAACCTTCCTCACTGTCCACTATGCCACCAATCTTGGTGTAATCTGCAAACTTACTAACCATGTCCCCTATATTCTCATCCAAATCATTAATATAAATGACAAATAACAGTGGACCCAGCACTGATCCCTGAGGCACACCGCTGGTCACAGGCCTCCAGTTTGAAAAACAACTGTCTACAACCACCCTCTGGCTCCTGTCAAGAAGCCAATTTTGTATCCATTTAGATACCTTACCCTGGATCCGGTGAGATTTAACCTTATGCAACAACCTACAATGCAGTACCTTGTCAAAGGCCTTACTAAAGTCCATGTAGACAACATCAACTGCACTGCTCTCATCTACCTTCTTGGTTACCCCTTCAAAAAACTCAATCAAATTTGTGAGACATGATTTTCCACTCACAAAGCCATGCTGACTGTCCCTAATCAGTACTTGCGTCTCTAAATGCCTGTAGATCCTGTCTCTCAAAATACCTTCCAACAATTGGTAATGTTAGAAATCTAGAAGAGTATACGATTAGTAGGAAGGAGCTTAAGAGGGAAATGAGAAGAGCAAGAAGGGGTCATGAGAAGGCCTTGGCAGACAGGATAAAGGAAAACCCCAAGGCATTCTACAAGTACGTTAAGAGCAAGATGATAAGATGTGAAGGAGTAGGACCTATCAAATGTGACAGTGGGAAAGTCTGTATAGAACCGGTAAGAATAGCAGAGGTACTCAATGAATACTTTACTTCAGTATTCACAGTGGAAAGGGATCTTGGTAGTTGCAGTGCAGACTTGCAGTGGACTGAGAAGATTGAGCATATGGACATTAGGAAAGAGGATGTGTTGGAGCTTTTGAAAAGTATCAAGTTGGATAAATCGCCAGGACCGAATGGGATGTACCCCAGGTTACTGTGGGAGGCGAGGGAAGAGATTGCTGAGCCTCTCCCGAGGATCTTTGCGTCGTCAATGGAGACGGGAGAGGTTCTGGAGGATTGCGGATGTGGTTCCGTTATTCAAGAAAGGGAGAAGAGATAGCCCGGGAAATTATAGACCGGTGAGTGTAACCTCAGTGGTAGGTAAGTTGGAGAAGATCCTGAGAGGCAGGATTTATGAACATCTGGAGAGGAATAGTATGATCAGAAGTAGGCAGCACGGCTTTGTCCGAGGCAGATCATGCCTTACGAGCCTAATTGAATTTTTTGAAGATGTAACTAGACACACAGACGAGGGAAGAGCGGTGGATGTAGTTTATATGGATTTCAGCAAGGCGTTTGATAAGGTGCCCCATGCAAGGCTTATTGAGAAAGTGAAGGGGCATGGGATACAAGGGGACATTGCTTTGTGGATTCAGAACTGGCTTGCCCACAGAAGGCAAAGAGTGGTTGCAGATGGGTCTTTTTCAGCATGGAGGTCGGTCACCAGTGGAATGCCCCAGGGATCTGTTCTGGGACCCTTGCTCTTTGTGATTTTTATAGATGACCTGGATGAGGAAGTGGAAGGATGGGTTGGCAAGTTTGCTGATGACACAAAGGTTGGAGGTGTTGTGGATAGTGTAGAGGGACGTCAGCAGTTGCAACAAGACATAGATAAGATGCAAGACTGGGCGGAGAAGTGGCAGATGGAGTTCAACCCAGATAAGTGTGTGGTGGTTTATTTTGGCAGGTCGAATAGGATGGAAGAATATAATATTAAGGGTAAGACGCTTGGCAGTGTGGAAGAACAGAGGGATCTTCTCTGAGGGTGGTGAATCTCTGGAATTCTCTGCCCACTGAAGTGGTGGAGGCTACCTCGTTGAATATGTTTAAGAACATAAGAACATAAGAAATAGGAGCAGGAGTAGGCCATCTGGCCCTTCGAGTCTGCCCCGCCATTCAACAAGATCATGGCTGATCTGAAGCGAATCAGTTCCACTTACCCGCCTGCTCCCCATAACCCCTAATTCCCTTATCGATCACGGATAGATGGATTCCTGGTCGAATAGGATGAAAGAATATAATATTAAGGATAAGTGTGTGGTGATCCATTTTGGCAGATCCAATGGGATGAAGCAGCAGTATAATATGAAGGGTACCATTCTTAGCAGTGTAGAGGATCAGAAGGACCTTGGGGTCCGGGTCCATAGGACTCTTAAATCGGCCTCGCAGGTGGAGGATGCGGTCAAGAAGGCGTACGGCGTACTGGCCTTCATTAATCGAGGGATTGAGTTTAGGAGTCGGGAGATAATGCTGCAGCTTTATAGGACCCTGGTTAGACCCCACTTGGAGTACTGCGCGCAGTTCTGGTCACCTCATTACAGGAAAGATGTTGAAGCCATTGAAAGGGTGCAGAGGAGATTTACAAGGATGTTGCCTGGATTGGGGGGCATGCCTTATGAGGATAGGTTGAGGGAGCTTGGTCTCTTCTCCCTGGAGAGACGAAGGATGAGAGGTGACCTGATAGAGGTTTACAAGATGTTGAGAGGTCTGGATAGGGTAGACTCTCAGAGGCTATTTCCAAGGGCTGAAATGGTTGCTACGAGAGGACACAGGTTTAAGGTGCTGGGGGGTAGATACAGAGGAGATGTCAGGGGTAAGTTTTTCACTCAGAGGGTGGTGGGTGAGTGGAATCGGCTGACGTCGGTGGTGGTGGAGGCAAACTCGTTGGGGTCTTTTAAGAGACTTCTGGATGAGTACATGGGATTTAATGGGATTGAGGGCTATAGATAGGCCTAGAGGTGGGGATGTGATCGGCGCAACTTGTGGGCCGAAGGGCCTGTTTGTGCTGTGGCTTTCTATGTTCTATGTTAAGATGCTGGGCAGTGCTGAGGATCAGAAGGATCTTGGACTCCGGGTTCATAGGACGCTCAAAGCAGCGTCGCAGGTAGAGGCTGTGGTTAAGAAGGCGTATGCAATGCTGGCCTTCATCAATAGAGGAATTGAGTTTAGAAATCGGGAGATAATGCTGCAGCTGTATAGGACCCTGGTCAGACCCCACCTGGAGTACTGTGCCCAGTTCTGGTCGCCTCATTGCACAAAGGATGTGGAAGCCATAGAAAGGGTGCAGAGGAGATTTACAAGGATGTTGCCTGGATTGGGTGGCATGCCTTATGAGGATAGGTTGAGAGAGCTAGGTCTTTTCTCCTTGGAGAGGCGAAGGATGAGAGGTGACCTGATAGAGGTGTATAAGATGTTGAGAGGTATTGATAGAGTGGATTCTCAGAGGCTTTTACCCAGGGCTGAAATGGTTGCCACAAGAGGTCACAGGTTTAGGGTGCTGGGGAGTAGGTACAGAGGAGATGTTCGGGGTAAGTTTTTCACTCAGAGGGTGGTGGGTGCGTGGAATCGGCTGCCGGTAGTGGTGGTGGAGGCGGATTCGATAGGGTTGTGTCGAACCATTTTTCTGCCTAGTCCCACTGACCTGCACCTGGACCATATCCCTCCACACCCCTCTCATCCATGTCCCTGTCCAGGTTTTTCTTAAATGTTAAAAGTGAGCCCGCATTCACCACTTCATCTGGCAGCTCATTCCACACTCCCACCACTCTCTGTGTGAAGAAGCCCCCCTTAATATTCCCTTTAAACCTTTCCCTCTTCACCCTTAACCCATGCCCTCTGGTTTTTTTCTCCCCTAGCCTCAGTGGAAAAAGCCTGCTTGCATTCACTCTATCTATACCCATCAAAACCTGATACACCTCTAGAATAGAATAGAATCCCTCCAGTACAGAAAGAGGCCATTCGGCCCATCGAGTTTGCACCGACCACAATCCCACCCAGGCCCTACCCCCACATATTTACCCGCTAATCCCTCTAACCTACGCATTTTAGGATTCTAAGGGGCAATTTTTAACTTGGCCAATCAACCTAACCCGCACATCTTTGGACTGTGGTAGGAAACCGGAGCACCCGGAGGAAACCCACGCAGACACGAGGAGAACGTGCAAACTCCACACAGACAGTGACCCGAGCCGGGAATCGAACCCGGGACACTGGAGCTGTGAAGCAGCAGTGCTAACCACTGCGCTACCGTGCCACTCTATCAAATCTCCCCTCATTCTTCTACGCTCCAGGGAATAAAGTCCTAACCTATTCAACCTTTCTCTGTAACTCAGTTTCTCAAGTCCTGGCAACATCCTTGTAAACCTTCTCTGCACTCTTTCAACCTTATTTACATCCTTCCGGGAATTAGGTGACCAAAACTGCACACAATTCTCTAAATTTGGCCTCACCAATGTCTTGTACAACCCCACCATAACATTCCAACTCTTATACTTAATACTTTGATTTATAATGGCCAATGTACCAAAAGCACTCTTTACGACCCTATCTACCTGTGACGCCACTTTTAGGGAATTATGTATCTGTGTTCCCAGATCCCTCTGTTCTACTGCACTCTTCAGTGTCCTACCATTTACCTTGTATGTTCTACCTTAGTTTGTCCTTCCAAAGTGCAATACCTCACACTTGTCTGCATTAAACTCTATCTGCCATTGTTCAGCCCATTTTACTAGTTGGCCCAAATCCCTCTGCAAGTTTTGAAAACCTTCCTCACTGTCCACTACACCTCCATTTTTTGTATCATCAGGAAATTTGCTGATCCAATTTACCACATTATCATCCAGATCATTGATATAGATGACAAACAACAATGGACCCAGCATTGATCCCTGTGGCACACCACTAGTCACAGGCCTCCACTCAGAGAAGCAATCCTCCACAACCACTCTCTGGCTTCTTCCATTGAGGTAAACATGCATCTTTGTAGAAACTTGATGTCTGTGTCGATATGCGCGATCTTCTTGGCGATCTTCTCCACTTGGAGCCGGCAGTTTGCGGTGTCGATGGTAGTCATGATGTTCTTCCATTGAGCCAGTGTCTAATCCAATTTACTACCTCCCCATGTATACCTAGCGACTGAACCTTCCTAACTAACCTCCCATGAGGGACCTTGTCAAAGGCCTTACTGAAGTCCATGTAGACAACATCCACTGCCTTCCCTTCATCCACTTTCCTGGTAACCTCCTTGAAAAACTCTAATAGATTGGTTAAACATGACCTGCCACGCACAAAGCCATGTTGACTCTCCCTAATAAGTCCCTGTCTATACAAATATTTGTGGATCCTATCTCTTATCACACCTTCCAATAATTTACCTACTACTGACGTCAAACTTACTGGCCTATAATTTCCCGCATTACTTTTTGAGCCTTTTTTAAACAACGGAACAGCATGAGCTATCCTCCAATCATCCGGCACCTCACCCGTGGATACCGACATTTTAAATATATCTGCCAGGGCCCCTGCAATTTCAACACTAGTCCCCTTCAAGGTCCGAGGGAATACCCTGTCCGGTCCTGGGGAGTTATCTACTCTGATTTGCCTCAAGACAGCAAGCACCTGCTCCCCTTTAATCTGTATAGATTCCATGACCTCCCTACTTGTTTGCCTTATTTCTATAGACAATCTGCCAGTTTCCTTAGTAAATACGGATGCAAAAAACACATTTAATATCTCCCCCATTTCTTTTGGTTCCATACATAGCCGACCACTCTGATAGAACATAGAACATTACAGCGCAGTACAGGCCCTTCGGCCCTCGATGTTGCACCGACCAGTGAAACCAATCGAAAGCCCCTCTAACCTACACTATTCCAATATCATCCATATGTTTATCCAATGACCATTTAAATGCCCTTAATGTTGATCTTCAAGAGGACCACTTTCATCCCTTACTGTCCTTTTGCTCTTAATATACCTGTAGAAGCTCTTCGGACTATCCTTCACCTTGTCTGCCAAAGCAACCTCATGTCTTCTTTTAGCCCTCCTGATTTCTTTCTTAAGTAGCTTCTTGCACTTTTTTATACTCCTCGAGCATCTTATTTGCTCCCTGTTGCCTATACATGTCACACATCTCCATGGCACATGGAGCACACCAGGATGATAGGGAGTGGGATAGCTTGATCTTGGTTTCAGATAAAGCTCGGCACAACATCGTGGGCCGAAGGGCCTGTTCTGTGCTGTACTGTTCTATGTTCTATCTCTTCTTTATCAGAGTTCCAATATCCCTCGAGAACCAAGGTTCCTTATTCTTATTCACTTTGCCTTTAATCCTGACAGGAACATACAAACTCTGCACTCTCAAAATTTCTCCTTTGAAGGCCTCCCAGTTACCAATCACATCCTTGCCAGAGAACAGCCTGTCCCAATCGATGCTTTTTAGATCCTTTCTCATTTCTTCAAATTTGGCCTTTTTCCAGTTTAGAACCTCAACCCGATCTATCTTTATCCATGATCAAGTTGAAACTAATGGCGTTATGATCACTGGAACCAAATCCTATGGCTGTCCCTGTCAATGTTGGGAAAGTTAAAATCTCCGACTCTTACCACCCTATTTTTCTTGGAGTTATTTGTAATCTCAAGAACAAAGAACAAAGAAAATTACAGCACAGGAACAGGCCCTTCGGCCCTCCAAGCCTGCAGCGATCATGCTGCCCCGACTGAACTAAAACCCCCTCCCCTTCCGGGGACCATATCCCTCTATTCCCATCCTCTTCATGTATTTGTCAAGACGCCCCTTAAAAGTCACTACCGTACCCGCTTCCACTACCTTCCCCGGCAACGGGTTCCAGGCACCCACTACACTGTGTAAAAAATCTGCCTCATACATCTCCTTTAAACCTTGCCCCTCGCACCTTAAACCTGTGCCCCCTAGTAATTGACTCTTCCACCCTGGGAAAAAGCTTCTGACTATCCACTCTGTCCATGCCTCTCAGGTCGCCCCTCAACCTCCGTCGTTCCAGTGAGAACAAACCAAGTTTCTTCTTGCCTAACTCCTTACATATTTGCTCCTCAATTTCCCGCCGACTATTTGGGGGCCGAGAGTACAACCCTATCAAAGTGATTTCCCCCTTCTTATTTCTCAGTTCTACCCATATAGACTCAGTGGCCGAACCCTTGGATATATCCCCTCTCAGTACGGCCGTGATGCTTTCCCTAATCAAAAGCGCAATTCCCCCTCCTCTCTTACCTCCTGTTCTATGGAAGAACGGATATGTCAGGAGATACTGGATAGGTGCAGGAAAAATAGGGTTGTTGTAGTGGGAGACTTCAATTTCCCTGGTATAGACTGGAAATCGCAGAGAGCTGGGACTCTGAATGGGGAGGAATTTGTAAAATGCGTACAGGAGGGTTCTTTGGAACAATATGTAGATAGCCCGACTAGAGAGGGGGCTATACTGGACCTAGTACTGGGGAATGAGCCCGGTCAGGCCTTCAAAGTTTCGGTAGGGGAACATGTGGCAAATAGTGACCACAATTCTGTTAGCTTTAGGATAGTGATGGAAAAGGAGGAGTGGTGTCCCAAGGGTAAGGTGTTGGATTGGGGGAAGGCTAACTTTAGTGGGATTCGGCAGAAATTGGTAGCTCTTGATTGGGAGAGGTTGTTTGAGGGTAAATCCACATCTGGCATGTGGGAGTCTTTGAAGGAACAGTTGTTAGGGCTACAGGACAGGCATGTGCCTGTAAAAAAGGATAGGAAGGGTAGGATTCGAGAACCGTGGATAACCAGGGAAATTGAGGGACTGGTCAAAAAGAAAAGAGAGGCGTATGTTAGGTCCAGGCAGCTAAAAACGGAGTGAATCTGGAGGAGTACAAAGAAAGTAGGAAAGAACTCAAACGGGGAATTAGAAAGGCAAAAAGGGGTCACGAAATGTCCTTGGCAGACAGGATTAAGGAGAATCCCAAGGCATTTTATTCATACGTTAGGAACAAAAGGGTTGTCAGGGAAAAAATCGGACCTCTCGGACAAAAGTGGGGAATTATGCTTGGAGCCCAAAGAAGTAGGGGAGATCCTAAATGAATACTTTGCGTCGGTATTCACAAAGGAGAGGGATGTGTTGATTGGGAGTGTCTCCGAGGGGAGTGTTGAACCATTGGAGAAAATCTCCATTACAAGGGAGGAAGTGTTAGGTTTGTTAGAGAATATAAAGACTGACAAATCCCCAGGGCCTGATGGAATCTATCCAAGGCTGCTCAGGGAGACGAGAGATGAAATCGCTGGGCCTCTGATGCAAATCTTTGTCTCGTCACTGGACGCAGGTGAGGTCCCAGAGGATTGGAAGGTAGCTAATGTGGTCCCATTATTTAAGAAGGGTAGGAAGGATAACCCGGGTAATTATAGGTCGGTGAGCTTGACATCCGTGGTGGGGAAGTTGTTGGAGAAGATTCTTAGAGATAGGATGTATGCGCATTTAGAAAGGAATAACCTCATTAACGATAGCCAGCATGGTTTTGTGAGAGGGAGGTCATGCCTCACTAACCTGGTGGAGTTTTTTGAAGAAGTGACCAAAATGGTTGACGAGGGAAGGGCCGTGGATGTCGTCTATATGGACTTTAGTAAAGGGTTTGACAAAGTCCCTCATGGTAGGTTGGTGCAAAAGGTTGGATCTCATGGGATAAAGGGGGTGGTGGCTAGATGGGTGGAGAACTGGCTTGGTCACAGAAGACAGAGGGTGGTAGTGGAAGGGTCTTTTTTCGGCTGGAGGCCTGTGACTAGTGGTGTTCCGCAGGGCTCTGTATTGGGACCTCTGCTGTTTGTGATTTATATAAATGATCTGGAAGAAGGGGTAACTGGGGTGATCAGTAAGTTTGCAGACGACACAAAATTGGCAGGACTTGCAGATAGTGAGGAGCATTGTCAGAAGCTACAGAAGGATATAGATAGGCTGGAAATTTGGGCAAAGAAATGGCAGATGGAGTTCAATCCTGATAAATGCGAAGTGATGCATTTTGGTAGAAATAATGTCGGGAGGAGCTATACGATAAATGGCAGAACCATAAAGGGTGTAGATACGCAGAGGGACCTGGGTGTGCAAGTCCACAGATCCTTGAAGGTGACGTCACAGGTGGAGAAGGTGGTGAAGAAGGCATATGGCATGCTTGCCTTTATAGGACGGGGCATAGAGTATAAAAGTTGGGGTCTGATGTTGCAGATGTATAGAACGTTGGTTCGGCCGCATTTGGAATACTGCGTCCAGTTCTGGTCGCCACACTACCAGAAGGACGTGGAGGCTTTGGAGAGAGTACAGAGGAGGTTTACCAGGATGTTGCCTGGTATGGAGGGGTTTAGTTATGAGGAGAGATTGGGTAAACTGGGGTTGTTCTCCCTGGAAAGACGGAGGATGAGGGGAGACTTAATAGAGGTGTATAAAATTATGAAAGGCATAGATAGGGTGAACGGTGGGAAGCTTTTCCCCAGGTCGGTGGTGACGTTCACGAGGGGTCATAGGTTCAAGGTGAAGGGGGGGAGGTTTAACACAGATATCAGAAGGACATATTTTACACAGAGGGTGGTGGGGGCCTGGAATGCGCTGCCAGGCAAGGTGGTGGAGGCGGACACACTGGGAACGTTTAAGACTTATCTGGATAGCCACATGAACGGAGTGGGAATGGAGGGATACAAAAGAATGGTCTAGTTTGGACCAGGGAGCGGCACGGGCTTGGAGGGCCGAAGGGCGTGTTCCTGTGCTGTATTGTTCTTTGTTCTATCTTTCCTATAACATTTGTACCCTGGAACGTTGAGCTGCCAGTCCTGTCTCTCCCTTAGCCATGTTTCAGTAATTGCTATAATATCCCAGTCCCACCTACCAATCCGTGCCCTGAGTTCATCTGCCTTGCCCGTCAGGCCTCTTGCATTGAAATAAATGCAGTTTAATCTGGACTTCCCTTGCTCTCTGTCTTGCTTTTGCTTTATCTGTCTGGTACTGGGATTACTGACACTGCCTTTACTACTTAATGTGCTCTCTTTAACTTCTGTGCTGTCCTCAAACTTCTTTTCCGTCTCCCTACTGCTTTGCATCCCTGCCAAACTAGTTTAAACCCTCCTGAGTGTCGTGGGTTACAGGAAGATATAGATGAGGTGGTCAAATGGGTGGATGAGTGGCAGATGGAATTTAACCCTGAAAAGTGTGAGGTTACAATAAGATAATGAAGGGGCTGGATAGGGTAGAGGTAGAGAGATTCTTTCCACTTAGAAAGGAAACTAGAACTAGAGGGCACAGCCTCAAAATAAAGGGGGGGTCGGTTTAGGACAGAGTTGAGGAGGAACTTCTTCTCTCAGAGGGTGGTGAATCTCTGGGATTCTCTGCCCACTGAAGTGGTGGAGGCTTCCTCGTTTAATATGTTTAAATCACGGATAGATGGATTCCTGATCAGTAAGGGAATTAGGGGTTATCGGGATCAGGCGGGTAAGTGGAACTGATCCACTTCAGATCAGCCATGATCTTATTGAATGGTGGGGCAGGCTCGAGGGGTGAGATGGCCTACTCCTGCTCCTATTTCTTATGTTCTTATGTTCTTATGATGCACTTATGATGTTCTTATGATGCAAAGGAGTAATTTGACAGGGAAGTATACTATGGAAGGTCTGACACTGGGAAGTTCCGAAGAACAAAGGGATCTTGGCGTGTTTGTCTATAGATCTCTGAAGGCGGAAAAGCAGGTTAATAGGGTGGTGAAAAATGCATGTGGCACACTCGCCTTTATCAATCAGGGTATAGATTACAAAAGCAGGAAGGTCATGATGGAGTTGTTTAGAACTTTGGTGAGGCCACAGCTGGAGCACTGTGTGCAGTTCTGGTCGCCACATTATCGGAAGGATGTGAACGCACTGGAGAGGGTGCGGAGGAGATTCACCAGGATGCTGCCTGGGACGGAGCATTTCAGTTATAAAGAGAGGTTGGATAGGCTTGGGTTGTTTTCTCTGTTGCAATCTCCACATCTTGTTTTCTCTGGAACAGAGAAGACTAAGGGGCGACCTGATTGAGGTGCTCAAGATTATGAGGGGCATGGACAGGGTGGATAGGGAGCAGCTGTTCCCCTGAGTTGAAGCGTCAGTCACGAGGGGACACAAGTTAAAAGTGAGGGGAGGGAGGCTGAACATAAGAGTATAAGAACTAGGAGCAGGAGTAGGCCATCTGGCCCTTCGAGCCTGCTCTGCCATTCAATAAGATCATGGCTGATCTTTTTGTGGATTCAGCTCCACTTACCCGTCCGCTCACCATAACCCTTAATTCCTTTACTGTTCAAAAATTTATCTATCCTTGCAGTTTCGGACGGATGTTTGGAAAAATATTTTTACCCAGAGGGTGGTGATGGTCTGGAATGCGCTGCCTGGGAGGGTGGTGGAGGCGGGATGCCTCACATCCTTTAAAAAGTACCTGGATGAAGACTTGGCACATCATAACATTCAGGGCTATGGGGCAAGTGCTGGCCAGTGGGATTAGGTGGGAGTTCAGGTATTTCTAATGGGTCTGTGTGGACTCGATGGGCTGAAGGGTCTCTTCTGCACTGTATGATTCTATCATTCTATGATCTCTGTCTTGTTTTTAGGTATTTGCAGCGATGGATATCGATGTGGACTATGAGAGGCCAAATGTGGAAACAATCAAGTGTGTGGTTGTGGGAGACAACGCTGTGGGAAAGACCAGGCTGATTTGTGCCCGCGCCTGCGATGCCACACTGACCCAGTACCAGCTCTTGGCGACCCACGTGCCGACAGTTTGGGCTATTGATCAGTATCGAGTGTGTCAGGAGGTAAGGATCTGCACTGAACCCATTGCTGATGCTGGAAAGATGACAGACCAGAGCACAGTTCAGACAGCCCCGTGTATCTGCAGCTGCTTTTGGAAAGGACTTTCTAATTTGTCCTGTGTCCCAGCTTTCTCTCCGTAACCCCACAAGTCCCTTGTAAAGAGTTGAATGGACTCTGATTGCAGCGACATTACCAATAATGTGCTCCAAATCCTCACAGCTTCAGGATGAAACTTTTCCTCCTCATTTGCCCTCAAGATCTTTTGCCAATGAAAACCTCTCATCTTCCCCAGAAAGTGAGTCTGAAGAATTGATAATGGAAAACAAGGAGATGAAATGAACACAAGTCTTTACTTTTATGACACAAAGGGTGGTGAATGTCTGGAACGCGCTGCCCGGGGAGGTGGTGGGAGCAGGTACGATAGCAGCATTTAAGGGGCAACTAGACGATTACACGAACAAAGAACAAAGAAAATTACAGCACAGGAACAGGCCCTTCGGCCCCTCCAAGCCTGCACCGACCATGCTGCCCGACTGAACTAAAACCTCCTATCCTTCCGCGGACTGTATCCCTCTATTCCCATCCCATTCATGTATTTGTCAAGACGCCCATTAAAAGTCACTATTGTATCTGCTTCCACTACCTCCCCCCAGCAACGAGTTCCAGGCGCCCACCTCTCTCTGTGTAAATAGGTTGGGAATGGAAGGATATGGACTTTGTCAGTGCATACGGTTTGAGTTCAGATGGGCAGCATGGTCAGTGCAGGCTTGGAGGGCCAAAGGGCCTGTTCCTGTGCTGTAATTTTCTTTGTTCTTTGTAACAAATAACATCTCAGAAGCAGCCATTAACTAGGAATTGGAAGGGAGGAAGGAACTTGGAAACATTACAATCTTCAGCAAAGTGATACTGAGTAAATTGATGGAACTGCGGATTGACAAATCCCGGGTCCAGATGGACAGTCCAAAGATGTGCGTGTTGGGTTGATTGGCCATGCTGAATTGACCCTTAGTGTCAGGGGGACTGGCTAGGGTAAATATGTGGGGTTATGGGAAAAGGGCGTGGGTGGGCTTGTGGTCGGTGCAGACTCGATGGGCTGAATGGCCGCCTCCTGTACTGTAGGGTTCTATGATTCTGGGGCCTTAAAACAAGTGACTACGGAAATAGTTAATGCATAGATTTCAATTTTCCAAACTTCCATATGTTCACAGAAAAAGTACATTTGATTTAAGGGTGGCACAGTGACACAGTGGTTAGCACTACTCCCTCACAACGCCAGGGACCCGGGGCAGCACGGTGACACAGTGGTTAGCACTACTCCCTCACAACGCCAGGGACCCGGGGCAGCACGGTGACACAGTGGTTAGCACTGCTCCCTCACAGCGCCAGGGACCCGGGGCAGCACAGTGGTTAGCACTACTCCCTCACAACGCCAAGGACCCGGGGCAGCACGGTGACACAGTGGTTAGCACTGCTACCTCACAGCGCCAGGGACCTGGGGCAGCACGGTGACACAGTGGTTAGCACTACTCCCTCACAACGCCAAGGACCCGGGGCAGCACGGTGACACAGTGGTTAGCACTGCTGTCTCACAGTGCCAGGGACCCGGGGCAGCACGGTGACACAGTGGTTAGCACTGCTCCCTCACAGCGCCAGGGACCCGGGGCAGCACGGTGACACAGTGGTTAGCACTGCTGTCTCACAGAGCCAGGGACCCGGGGCAGCACGGTGACACAGTGGTTAGCACTACTCCCTCACAACGCCAAGGACCCGGGGCAGCACGGTGACACAGTGGTTAGCACTACTCCCTCACAACGCCAAGGACCCGGGGCAGCACGGTGACACAGTGGTTAGCACTACTCCCTCACAACGCCAAGGACCCGGGGCAGCACGGTGACACAGTGGTTAGCACTGCTGTCTCACAGTGCCAGGGACCCGGGGCAGCATGGTGACACAGTGGTTAGCACTGCTGTCTCACAGTGCCAGGGACCCGGGGCAGCACGGTGACACAGTGGTTAACACTACTCCCTCACAACGCCAAGGACCCGGGGCAGCACGGTGACACAGTGGTTAGCACTGCTGTCTCACAGTGCCAGGGACCCGGGGCAGCACGGTGACACAGTGGTTAACACTGCTGCCTCACAGTGCCAGGGACCCGGGGCAGCATGGTGGCACAGTGGTTAGCACTGCTGCCTCACAGCGCCAGGGACCCGGGGCAGCATGGTGACACAGTGGTTAGCACTACTCCCTCACAACGCCAAGGACCCGGGGCAGCACGGTGACACAGTGGTTAGCACTACTCCCTCACAACGCCAGGGACCCGGGGCAGCACGGTGACACAGTGGTTAGCACTGCTGTCTCACAGTGCCAGGGACCCGGGGCAGCACGGTGACACAGTGGTTAGCACTGCTCCCTCACAGTGCCAGGGACCCGGGGCAGCACGGTGGCTCATTGGTTAGCACTGCTGTCTCACAGAGCCAGGGACCCGGGGCAGCACGGTGGCACAGTGGTTAGCACTGCTGTCTCACAGCGCCAGGGACCCGGGGCAGCACGGTGACACAGTGGTTAGCACTGCTCCCTCACAGTGCCAGGGACCCGGGGCAGCACGGTGACACAGTGGTTAGCACTGCTCCCTCACAGCGCCAGGGACCCGGGGCAGCACGGTGACACAGTGGTTAGCACTGCTGTCTCACAGTGCCAGGGACCCGGGGCAGCACGGTGACACAGTGGTTAGCACTGCTCCCTCACAGTGCCAGGGACCCGGGGCAGCACGGTGGCTCATTGGTTAGCACTGCTGTCTCACAGAGCCAGGGACCCGGGGCAGCACGGTGACACAGTGGTTAGCACTGCTCCCTCACAGCGCCAGGGACCCGGGGCAGCACGGTGACACAGTGGTTAGCACTGCTACCTCACAGCGCCAGGGACCCGGGGCAGCACGGTGACACAGTGGGTTCACACTGCTGCCTCACAGCGCCAGGGACCCGGGGCAGCACGGTGACACAGTGGGTTCACACTGCTCCCTCACAGAGCCAGGGACCCGGGGCAGCACGGTGACACAGTGGCTAGCACTGCTCCCTCACAGCGCCAGGGACCCGGGGCAGCACGGTGACACAGTGGTTAGCACTGCTGCCTCACAGTGTCAGGGACCCGGGGCAGCACGGTGACACAGTGGTTAGCACTGCTGCCTCACAGCGCCAGGGACCCGGGGCAGCACGGTGACACAGTGGGTTAGCACTGCTGCCTCACAGTGCCAGGAACCCAGGGCAGCACGGTGACACAGTGGTTAGCACTGCTGTCTCACAGCGCCAGGGACCCGGGGCAGCACGGTGACACAGTGGTTAGCACTACTCCCTCACAACGCCAGGGACCCGGGGCAGCACGGTGACACAGTGGTTAGCACTGCTGTCTCACAGTGCCAGGGACCCGGGGCAGCACGGTGACACAGTGGGTTAACACTGCTGTCTCAGTGCCAGGGACCCGGGGCAGCACGGTGACACAGTGGTTAGCACTGCTCCCTCACAGCGCCAGGGACCCGGGGCAGCACGGTGACACAGTGGTTAGCACTGCTCCCTCACAGTGCCAGGGACCCGGGGCAGCACGGTGACACAGTGGTTAGCACTGCTGCCTCACAGTGCCAGGGACCCGGGGCAGCACGGTGACACAGTGGTTAGCACTGCTCCCTCACAGAGCCAGGGACCCGGGGCAGCACGGTGACACAGTGGTTAGCACTGCTACCTCACAGCGCCAGGGACCCGGGGCAGCACGGTGACACAGTGGTTAGCACTGCTGCCTCACAGTGCCAGGGACCCGGGGCAGCACGGTGGCACAGTGGTTAGCACTGCTCCCTCACAGTGCCAGGGACCCGGGGCAGCACGGTGACACAGTGGTTAGCACTGCTGTCTCACAGTGCCAGGGACCCGGGGCAGCACGGTGACACAGTGGTTAGCACTGCTGTCTCACAGTGCCAGGGACCCAGGGCAGCACGGTGACACAGTGGTTAGCACTGCTGTCTCACAGTGCCAGGGACCCGGGGCAGCACGGTGACACAGTGGTTAGCACTGCTCCCTCACAGTGCCAGGGACCCGGGGCAGCACGGTGGCACAGTGGTTAGCACTGCGGTCTCACAGCGCCAGGGACCCGGGGCAGCACGGTGACACAGTGGTTAGCACTGCTGTCTCACAGTGCCAGGGACCCGGGGCAGCACGGTGACACAGTGGTTAGCACTGCTGTCTCACAGTGCCAGGGACCCGGGGCAGCACGGTGACACAGTGGTTAGCACTGCTCCCTCACAGTGCCAGGGACCCGGGGCAGCACGGTGACACAGTGGGTTAGCACTGCTCCCTCACAGAGCCAGGGACCCGGGGCAGCACGGTGACACAGTGGGTTAGCACTGCTCCCTCACAGTGCCAGGGACCCGGGGCAGCACGGTGACACAGTGGTTAGCACTGCTGCCTCACAGTGCCAGGGACCCGGGGCAGCACGGTGACACAGTGGGTTAGCACTGCTCCCTCACAGTGCCAGGGACCCGGGGCAGCACGGTGACACAGTGATTAGCACTGCTCCCTCACAGTGTCAGGGACCCGGGGCAGCACGGTGACACAGTGGTTAGCACTGCTGCCGCACAGTGCCAGGGACCCGGGGCAGCACGGTGACACAGTGGGTTAGCACTGCGGTCTCACAGCGCCAGGGACCCGGGGCAGCACGGTGACACAGTGGTTAGCACTGCTGTCTCACAGTGCCAGGGACCCGGGGCAGCACGGTGACACAGTGGTTAGCACTGCTGTCTCACAGTGCCAGGGACCCGGGGCAGCACGGTGGCACAGTGGTTAGCACTGCTCCCTCACAGCGCCAGGGACCCGGGGCAGCACGGGGACACAGTGGTTAGCACTGCTCCCTCACAGTGCCAGGGATCCGGAGCAGCACGGTGACACAGTGGTTAGCACTGCTCCCTCACAGTGCCAGGGACCCGGGGCAGCACGGTGACACAGTGGTTAGCACTGCTGCCTCACAGCGCCAGGGACCCGGGGCAGCACGGTGACACAGTGGTTAACACTGCTCCCTCACAGTGCCAGGGACCCGGGGCAGCACGGTGACACAGTGGTTAGCACTGCTGTCTCACAGTGCCAGGGACCCGGGGCAGCACGGTGACACAGTGGTTAGCACTGCTCCCTCACAGTGCCAGGGACCCGGGGCAGCACGGTGACACAGTGGGTTAGCACTGCTCCCTCACAGTGCCAGGGACCCGGGGCAGCACGGTGACACAGTGATTAGCACTGCTCCCTCACAGTGTCAGGGACCCGGGGCAGCACGGTGGCACAGTGGTTAGCACTGCTGCCGCACAGCGCCAGGGACCCGGGGCAGCTCAGTGGTTAGCACTGCTGCCTCACAGCGCCAGGGACCTGGGTTCAATTCCTGGCTTGGGTCACCTTGTGTGGAGTTTGCACGTTCTCCCCGTATCTGCGTGGGTTTCCTCCCACAGTCCAAAGATGTGCAGGTTAAGTGCATTGGCCACACTAAATTCTCCCTCAGTGTACCCAAACAGGCGCCACAGTGTGGCGACTCGGAGATTTTTCCAGTAACTTCATTGCAGTGTTAATGTAAGCCTACTTGTGATGAATAAATAAACTTTCCATGGTGGGTGCAGGCGTGGAGGACCGAGGGGCCTGTTCCTGGGTGCTGTAATTTTCTTTCTGTGATTTGATTTATTATTGTCACATGTATTAGCACACAGTGAAAAGTGTTGTTTCTTGCTCGCTGTACAGACAAAGCATACCGTTCATAGAGAAGGAAATGAGAGTGTGCAGAATGTAATGTTACAGTCATAGAGTCATAGAGGTTTACAGCATGAACAGGCCCTTCGGCCCAACCTGTCCATGCCGCCCTTTCTTTTAAAACCCCTAAGCTAATCCCAATTGCCTGCATTTGGCCCATATCCCTCTTTACTCATTGTACCCATGTAACTGTCTAAATGCTTTTTAAAAGACAAAATTGTACCCGCCTTTACTAAAGAACAAAGAACAAAGAACAGTACAGCACAGGAAACAGGCCCTTCGGCCCTCCAAGCCTGTGCTGCTCCTTGGTCCAACGAGACCAATCGTTTGTATCCCTCCATTCCCAGACTGCTCATGTGACTATCCAGGTAAGTCTTAAACGATGTCAGCATGTCTGCCTCCACCACCCTACTTGGCAGTGCATTCCAGGCCCCCACCACTCTGTAAAAAACGCCCCTCTGATATCTGAGTTATACTTCGCCCCTCTCACCTTGAGCCCGTGACCCCTCGTGATCGTCACCTCCGACCTGGGAAAAGGTTTCCCACTGTTCACCCTATCTATACCCTTCATAATTTTGTACACCTTTATTAGGTCTCCCCTCATTCTCCGTCTTTCCAGGGAGAACAAGCCCAGTTTACCCAATCTCTCCTCATAGCTAAGACCCTCCATACCAGGCAACATCCTGGTAAACCTTCTCTGCACTCTCTCTAACGCCTCCACGTCCTTCTGGTAGTGCGGCGACCAGAACTGGACGCAGTACTCCAAATGCGGCCTAACCAGCGTTCTATACAGCTGCAACATCAGACTCCAGCTTTTATACTCTATACCCCGTCCTATAAAGGCAAACATACCATATGCCTTCTTCACCACCACCTCCACCTGTGCTGCCACCTTCAAGGATTTGTGGACTTGCACACCTAGGTCCCTCTGTGTTTCTATACTCCTGATGACTCTGCCATTTATTGTATAACTCCTCCCTACATTATTTCTTCCAAAATGCATCACTTCGCATTTGTCAGGATTAAATTCCATCTGCCATTTCTCCGCCCAATTTTCCAGCCTATCTATATCCTGCTGTATTGCCCGACAACGCTCTTCACTATCCGCAAGTCCAGCCATCTTCGTGTCATCCGCAAACTTGTTGATAACACCAGTTACACCTTCTTCCAAATCATTTATATATATATATATATCACAAATAGCAGAGGTCCCAGTACAGAGCCCTGCGGAACACCACTGGTCACAGACCTCCAGCCGGAAAAAGACCCTTCGACTGTTACCCTCTGTCTCCTGTGGCCAAGCCAGTTCTCCACCCATCGAGCCACTTCTCCTTGTATCCCATGAGCCTTAACCTTCTTAACCAACCTGCCATGAGGGACTTTGTCAAATGCCTCTCTGAAATCCATATAGACAACATCCACGGCCCTTCCTTTGTCAACCGGTTTTGTCACTTCCTCAAAAAACTCCACCAAATTTGTAGGGCACGACCTCCCTTTTACAAAACCATGCTGTCTGTCACTAATGAGATTGTTTCGTTCTAAATGTGCATACATCCTGTCTCTAAGAATCCTCTCCAACAACTTCCGTCCCACGGACGTCAAGCTCACCGGCCAATAATTACCCGGGTTATCCCTGCTACCCTTCTTAAACAACGGTACCACATTCGCTATCCTCCAATCCTCAGGGACCTCACCTGTGTCCAATGAAGAGACAAAGATTTCCATCAGAGGCCCAGCAATTACATCTCTCATCTCCCTGAGCAGTCTAGGATAGCTGCCATCAGGCCCTGTGGATTTGTCAGTTTTAATGTTACCTAAAAAACCTAACACTTCCTCCCTTGTAATGGAGATTCTCTCTAACGGGTCAACATGTCCCTCTGAGACACTCCCAGTCAACAAGTCCCTCTCCTTTGTGAATACCGATGCGAAGTATTCATTTAGGATCTCCCCTATTCCCTTGGGTTCTAAGCATAATTCCCCTCCTTTGTCCCTGAGAGGTCTGACTTTTTCCCTGACAACTCTTTTGTTCCTAACGTATTAATAAAATGCCTTAGGATTCTCCTTAATCCTGTCTGCCAACAACATTTCGTGACCTCTTTTTGCCCTTCTAACTACCCGTTTGAGTTCTTTCCTACTCTCTCTGTATTCCTCCAGAGCTCCATCTGTTTTCAGTTGCCTGGACCTAACGTACGCCTCTCTTTTCGTTTTGATCAGAACCCCAATTTCCCTGGTTATCCACGGCTCTCGAATCCTACCTTTCCTATCCTTCCTTTTTACAGGCACATGCCTTTCCTGCAGCCTTATCAACTGTTCCTTAAAAGACTCCCACTTGCCAGACGTGGACTTACCCCCGAACAGCCTCTCCCAATCAACGGCCACCAATTTCTGCCTAATCTGGCTATAGTTAGCCTTCCCCCAATTTAGCACCCTACCCTTAGGACAACACTCGTCCTTGACCATTACTATCCTAAAGTTAACAGAGTTGTGGTCACTATTTGCCACATACAAAGATCAATACAGCACAGGAACAGGCCCTTCGGCCCTCCAAGCCCGCGCTGCTCCCTGGTCCAAACTAGACCATTCTTTTGTATCCCTCCATTCCCACTCCGTTCATGTGGCTATCGAGATAAGTCTTAAACGTTCCCAGTGTGTCCACCTCCACCACCTTGCCCGGCAGCGCATTCCAGGCCCCCACCACCCTCAGTGTAAAATGCGTCCTTCTGATATCCGTGTTAAACCTCCCGCCCCCCTCACCTTGAACCTATGACCCCTCGTGAGCGTCACCACCGACCTGGGAAAAAGCTTCCCACCGTTCACCCAATCTATGCCTTTCATAATTTTATACACCTCTATTAGGTCACTCCTCATCCTCCGTCTTTCCAGTGAGAACAACCCCAGTTTACCCAATCTCCCCTCATAACTAAGCCCTTCCATACCAGGCAACATCCTGGTAAACCTCCTCTGCACTCTCTATAAAGCCTCCACGTCTTTCTGGTAGTGTGGTGACCAGAACTGGGCGCAGTATTCCAAATGTACACCACCTTCCAGATCAGGGTGGAGGCGGAGAGATTCTTTCCACTTAGTAAGGAAGTTAAAACTAGAGGACACAGCCTCAAAATAAAGGGGGGTCGGTTTAAGACAGAGTTGAGGAGGAACTTCTTCTCCCAGAGGGTGGTGAATCTCTGGAATTCTCTGCCCACTGAGGTGGTGGAGGCTACCTCGCTGAATATGTTTAAAGCGCGGATGGATGGATTCCTGAGCGGTAAGGGAATTAAGGGTTATGGGGATCAGGCGGGTAAGTGGTACTGATCCACGTCAGATCAGCCATGATCTTATTGAATGGCGGGGCAGGCTCGAGGGGCTAGATGGCCTACTCCTGCTCCTATTTCTTATGTTCTTATGTTCTTATGTTTATATAAATCACAAACGGCAGAGGTCGCAATACAGAGCCCTGCGGAACACCACTAGTCACAGGCATCCAGCCAGAAAAAGACCCTTCCACTACCACCCTCTGTCTTCTGTGACCAAGCCAGTTCTCCACCCATCTAGCCACCTCCCCCTTTATTCCATGAGATCCAACCTTTTGCACCAACCTACCATGAGGGACTTTGTCAAACGCTTTACTAAAGTCCATATAGACGACATCCACGGCCCTTCCCTCGTCAACCATTTTGGTCACTTCTTCAAAAAACTCCACCAGGTTAGTGAGGCATGACCTCCCTCTCACAAAACCATGCTGACTATCGTTAATGAGTTTATTCCTTTCTAAATGTGCATACATCCTATCTCTAAGAATCCTCTCCAACAACTTCCCCACCACGGACGTCAAGCTCACCGGCCTATAATTTCCCGGGTTATCCTTCCTACCCTTCTTAAATAACGGGACCACATTAGCTATCCTCCAATCCTCTGGGGCCTCACCTGTGTCCATGTTCCCCTACTGAAACATTGGCGACCTGACCGGGCTCATTTCCCATCACTAGATCCAGTATAGCCCCCTCTCTAGTTGGGCTATCTACATACTGTTCCAAAGAACCTTCCAGTACGCATTTTACAAATTCCTCCCCATCCAGACCCCCAGCCCTAAGCACTTTCCAGTCTACACCAGGGAAATTGAAGTCTCCCACTACAACAACCCTATTTTTTCTGCACGAATCCAGAATCTCCTGACATATCCGTTCCTCCACTTCCTGTGGGCTGTTGGGTGGCCTGTAGTATACGCCCAGCATAGTGATTGCACCCTTCCTGTTTCTGAGCTCCACCCACAGCGACTCATTACATGACCCCTCTAAATTATCCACCCTCTGCACCGCTGTAATATGCTCCCTAACTTATACTGCTACTCCCCCACCTTTTTTAGCCCCTCCTCTGTCTCACCTAAACATAGAACATAGAACATAGAACACTACAGCGCAGAACAGGCCCTTCGGCCCACGATGTTGCACCGACCAGTTAAAAAAAAAACTGTGACCCTCCAACCTAAACCAATTTCTTTTCGTCCATGAACCTATCTACGGATCTCTTAAACGCCCCCAAACTAGGCGCATTTACTACTGATGCTGGCAGGGCATTCCAATCCCTCACCACCCTCTGGGTAAAGAACCTACCCCTGACATCGGTTCTATAACTACCCCCCCTCAATTTAAAGCCATGCCCCCTCGTGCTGGATACCCCGGAATATTCAGCTGCCAGTCCTGTCCTTTTAACCAAGTCTCCGTCACCGCAACCACATCCAAATCCCGCGTAAGCATTAAGGCCCTAAGTTCGTCTGTCTTACCCGTTACACTCCTCGCATTGAAGCAGATGCACTCCAGACCTCCAGGCCCACTCAGGTCATCCTGCTCCAGAGTGCTCTTCTTCTTAGCTAGCCTTGCCCTGGCCCCCAGCTCAACCCCAGCCTCAGTATTTACTGACCTACTGCTTTGGTCCCCACCTCCCTGCCACACTAGTTTAAATGCTGCCGAAACACTCTTGCAAAACTCCCAGCCAGGATATTTGTGCCCTTCCAGTTAAGGTGTAACCCATCCTTTCCGTACAGGTGCCATCCTCTCATGCAGACTTCCCAATGAGCTATGAATTTGAAACCCTCCCTCTTGCAAGAAGGACGGGTCACAACTAAGTTGGAAGGGCACGAATATCCTGGCTGGGAGTTTTGCTAGTGCAGTTCGGGGGGGGTTTAAACTAGTATGGCAGGGGGGTGGGGATCAAAATATTAGGTCGACAAGTGTCGAGGCTGGGGACGAGCTTGGGGCTGGGACAAGGCTGGCAAAGAAGAAGAGCACTCTGGGGGAGGATGACCTCACTGGGCCTGGAGGTCTGGAGTGCTTATACTTCAATGCAAGGAGCGGAGCAGGTAGAACATAGAACATTACAGCGCAGTACAGGCCCTTCGGCCCTCGATGCTGCGCCGACCAGTGGTACCAATCTAAAGCCCCTCTCATCTACACTATTCCAATATCATCCATATGTTTATCCAATAACCACTTGAACGCTCTCAACGTTGATGAGTCCACCACTGCTGCAGGCAGGGCATTCCACGCCCTTACTACTCTCTGAGTAAAGTACCTACCTCTAACATCTGTCCTATATCTCTCACCCCTCAATTTAAAGCTATGTCCCCTCGTGCTAGCCAACACCATCCGAGGAAAAAGGCTCTCACTATCCACCCTATCTAATCCTCTGATCATCTTGTATGCCTCTATTAAGTCACCTCTTAACCTTCTTCTTTCTAACGAAAACAACCTCAAGCCCCTCAGCCTTTCCTCATACGATTTTCCCACCATACCAGGCAACATCCTGGTAAATCTCCTCTGCACCCTTTCCAACACTTCCACATCTTTCCTATAATACGGCGACCAGAACTGTACGCAATACTCCAAATGCGGCCGCACCAGAGTTTTGTGCAGTTGCAGCATGACCTCCTGGCTCCGAAACTCAATCCCTCCACCAATAAAAGCTAACACACTGTACGCCTTATTAACAACCCTATCAACCTGGGTGCCAACTTTCAGGGATCTATGCACGTGGACACCCAGATCCCCCTGTTCATCCACACTACCAAGTATCTTACCATTAGCCCAGTACTCTGTATTCCTGTTACTCCTTCCAAAGTGAATCACCTCACACTTTTCCGCATTAAACTCCATTTGCCACCTCTCAGCCCAGCTCTGCAGCTTATCTATGTCCCTCTGTAACCTGCCACTTCCCTCCGCACTGTCTACAACTCCACCGACTTTAGTGTCATCCGCAAATTTACTAATCCATCCTTCCATGCCCTCATCCAATTCATTAATAAAAATGACAAACAGCAGTGGCCCCAAAACAGATCCTTGCGGTACACCACTAGTAACTGAACTCCAGGATGAATATTTCCCATCAACCACCACCCTTTGTTTTCTTACAGCGAGCCAATTCCTGATCCAAACCACTAAATCACCCTCAATCGCATGTGTGCGTATTTTCTGCAAAAGCTTACCATGGGGAACCTTATCAAACGCTTTGCTGAAATCCATATACACCACATCAACCGCTTTACCCTCATCCACCTCTTTGGTCACCTTCTCAAAGAACTCAATAAGGTTTGTGAGGCACGACCTACCCTTCACAAAACCGTGCTGACTATCCCTAATCAAATTATTCCTTTCTAGGTGATTATAAATCCTATTTCTTATAATCCTTTCCAATACTTTGCCCACAACAGAAGTAAGGCTCACCGGTCTATAATTACCAGGGTTGCCCCTACTCCCCTTCTTGAACAAGGGGACAACATTTGCTATCCTCCAGTCTTCTGGCACTGTTCCTGGAGACAATGACGACCCAAAGATCAAAGCCAAAGGCTCTGCAATCTCCTCTCTAGCCTCCCAGAGAATCCTAGGATAAATCCCATCCGGCCCAGGGGACTTATCTATTTTTACCCTTTCCAGAATTGCTAACACCTCCTCCTTATGAACATCAATCCCATCCAGTCCAACAGCCTGCATCTCAGTACTCCCCTCAACAACACTGTCCCTCTCCAGTGTGAATACCGACGAGAAATATTCATTTAGTGCCTCTCCTATCTCTTCAGACTCCACGCACAACTTCCCACTACTGTCCTTAACTGGCCCTAATCTTACCCTAGTCATTCTTTTACTCCTCACATACCTATAGAAAGCTTTAGGGTTTTCCTTGATCCTACCTGCCAAAGACTTCTCATGTCCCCTCCTGGCTCTTCTTAACTCTTTCTTTAGGTCCTTCCTGGCTAACTTGTAACTCTCAAGCGCCCTAACTGAACCTTCACGTCTCATCTTAACATAAGTCTCCTTCTTCCTCTTCACAAGAGATTCAACCTCCTTAGTAACCCACGGTTCCCTCACACGGTAAGACACACGGTAAGACAGACGAACTTAGGGCCTTAATGCTCACGAGGAATTTGGATGTGGTTGCGGTGACAGAGACTTGGTTGAAAGAGGGACAGGACGGGGAGCTGAATATTCCGGGGTACAAGTGTTTTAGGCGAGACAGAGGAGGGGCCAAAAGAGGTGGGGGAGTAGCAGTATTAGTTGGAGAGCATATTACAGCGGTGCAGAGGGAGGACAATTCAGAGGGGTCATGTAACGAGCCACTCTGGGTGGAGCTTAGAAACAGGAAGGGCGCAGTCACTATGTTGGGGGTGTACTACAGGCCCCCCAACAGCCCAAGGGAAGTGGAAGAACGGATATGTCAGGAGATACTGGATAGGTGCAGGAAAAATAGGGTTGTTGTAGTGGGAGACTTCAATTTCCCTGGTATAGACTGGAAATCGCTGAGAGCTGGGACTGAATGGGGAGGAATTTGTAAAATGCGTACAGGAGGGTTCTTTGGAACAATATGTAGATAGCCCGACGAGAGAGGGGGCTATACTGGACCTAGTACTGGGGAATGAGCCCGGTCAGGTCATCAAAGTTTCGGTAGGGGAACATGTGGCAAATAGTAACCACAATTCTGTTAGCTTTAGGATAGTGATGGAAAAGGATGAGTGGTGTCCCAAGGGTAAGGTGGATTGGGGGAAGGCTAACTTTAGTGGGATTAGGCAGAAATTGGCAGCTGTTGATTGGGAGAGGCTGTTTGAGGGTAAATCCACATCTTTATCAAGAATTTATCAATTTTTTTGAAGACGCTCAACGTCTCGGCCTCCACAGCCCTCTGTGGCAATGAATTCCACAGACCCACCACTCTCTGGCTGAAGAAATTTCTCCTCATCTCTGTTCTAAAGTGACTCCCTTTTATTCTAAGGCTGTGCCCCCGCGTCCTAGTCTCCCCTGTTAATGGAAACAACTTCCCTACGTCCATCCTATCTAAGCCGTTCATTATCTTGTAAGTTTCTATCAGATCTCCCCTCAACCTCCTAAACTCCAATGAATATAATCCCACGATCCTCAGACGTTCATCGTATGTCAGGCCTACCATTCCTGGGATCATCCGTGTGAATCTCCGCTGGACCCGCTCCAGTGCCAGTATGTCCTTCCTGAGGTGTGGGGCCCAAAATTGCTCACAGTACTCCAAATGGGGCCTAACCAGTGCTTTATAAAGCCTCAGAAGTACATCCCTGCTTTTGTATTCCAAGCCTCTTGAGATAAATGACAACATTACATTTGCTTTCCTAATTACGGACTCAACCTGCAAGTTTACCTTTAGAGAATCCTGGACTAGGACTCCCAAGTCCCTTTGCACTTTAGCATTATGAATTTTGTCACCGTTTAGAAAATAGTCCATGCCTCTATTCTTTTTTCCAAAGTGTACGACCTCGCACTTGCCCACGTTGAATTTCATCAGCCACTTCTTGGACCACTCTCCTAAACTGTCTAAATCTTTCTGCAGCCTCCCCACCTCCTCAATACTACCTGCCCCTCCACCTATCTTTGTATCATCGGCAAACTTGGCCAGAATGCTCCCAGTCCCGTCATCTAGATCGTTAATATATAAAGAGAACAGCTGTGGCCCCAACACTGAACCCTGCGGGACACCACTTGTCACCGGTTGCCATTCTGAGAAAGAACCTTTTATCCCAACTCTCTGCCTTCTGTCTGACAGCCAATCTGGCATGTGGGAGTCTTTTAAGGAACAGTTGTTAGGGCTACAGGACAGGCATGTGCCTGTAAAAAAGGATAGGAAGGGTAGGATAACGAGGGAAATTGAGGGACTGGTCAAAAAGAAAAGAGAGGCGTAGGTTAGGTCCAGGCAGCTAAAAACGGAGGGAGCTCTGGAGGAATACAAAGAAAGTAGGAAAGAACTCAAACGGGGAATTAGAATGGCAAAAAGGGGTCACGAAATGTCCTTGGCAGACAGGATTAAGGAGAATCCCAAGGCATTTTATTCATACGTTAGGAACAAAAGGGTTGTCAGGGAAAGAATCGGACCTCTCAGGGACAAAAGTGGGGAATTATGCTTGGAGCCCAAAGAAGTAGGGGAGATCCTAAATGAATACTTTGCGTCGGTATTCACAAAGGAGAGGGATGTGTTGACTGGGAGTGTCTCGGAGGGGAGTGTTGAACCGTTGGTGAAAACCTCCATTACAAGGGAGGAAGTATTAGGTTTGTTAGAGAATATAAAGACTGGCAAATCCCCAGGGCCTGATGGAATCCATCCAAGGCTGCTCAGGGAGACGAGAGATGAAATCACTGGGCCTCTGACGCAAATCTTTGTCTCGTCACTGGACGCAGGTGAGGTCCCAGAGGATTGGAGGATCGCTAATGTGGTCCCGTTATTTAAGAAGGGTAGGAAGGATAACCCAGGTAATTTGCCTGAATGCACGAAGCATTCGGAACAAGGTAAATGAGTTGATGGTGCAAATCAGCACAAGTGGGTACGATCTAGTGGCCATTACAGAAACGTGGCTGAAAGGTGACCAGGACTGGGAGATGAATATCCAGGGGTATCAGGCGTTTAGGAAGAATAGACAGGAAGGAAAAGGTGGTGGGGTCGCGCTATTAATAAGAGATAATATCAGGGTAGTACTGAGGGATGACATAGGCTCTGAGGAACAAAACGTGGAATCATTATGGGTAGAGATGAGGAATAGTAGAGGGAGAAAGACACTAGTAGGTGTGGTATATCGGCCCCCAAATAATAATGTTGAGGTAGGGAGGGCTGTAAACAAGCAGATAAGGGATGCGTGTAAAAACGGAACTGCAATAATCATGGGGGACTTCAACATGCACATTGACTGGCAGACTCAAGTCGGTAAGGGTGGAATGGAGGAAGAGTTCTTAGAATGCTGTCGGGATAGTTTCCTTGAACAGCATGTTACGGAACCGACGAGGGAACGAGCTATTTTGGATCTGGTATTGTGTAACGAGGTAGGTAGAATTAAGGATCTTATTGTGAAGGACCCTCTTGGGTCTAGTGACCACAATATGGTCGAATTTCTGATTCAGATGGAAGAGGAGAAAGTTTGGTCCCAAACCAGTGTCCTCTGTTTGAACAGAGGGAAATATGATAGGATGAGGGATGAATTGGCTAAGGTAGACTGGGAGAGCAGGCTGGCAGGTAGGATAGCTGAGGAACAGTGGAGGATTTTTAAGGAGATCCTTTTCAGTTCTCAGCAAAAATATATTCCAGCAAAAAACAAGGATTGTAAGAAAAGGGAGAACCAGCCGTGGATAACGAAGGAAATAAAGGAGAGTATTAAAATAAAAACAGCTGCGTACAGAGTGGCCAAAAATAGTGGAGAAACAAGTGATTGGGAAAAATTTAAGAAACAACAAAGAGAGACTAAGAAAGCGATAAAGAAAGGAAGGATAGACTATGAAGCGAGGCGAGCAATTAATATAAAAAATGATAGTAAAAGTTTTTATAAATATATAAAAAGGAATAGAGTGGCTAGAGTGAATGTTGGACCCTTGGAGGACGAGAGGGGGGAGTTAATAGTGGGAAATGAGGATATGGCTGAGTCTTTAAATAAGTTTTTTGTGTCGGTCTTCACGGTGGAGGACACAAATAGTTTGCCAAATATTAACGATAGAGGGTTGGCAGCAGGAGAAATACTTAATACAATTAATGTTACCAGAGAGGCAGTGCTGGGTAGACTAATGGGACTGAAGGTGGACAAGTCCCCGGGTCCGGATGGAATGCATCCCAGGGTATTGAAAGAAATGTCAGAGGTAATAGTGGATGCGTTAGTGATTATTTATCAAAACTCGTTGCATTCTGGGGTAGTGCCGATTGATTGGAAAACGGCTAATGTTACGCCGCTGTTTAAAAAAGGAAGGAGACAAAAGGCGGGTAACTATAGGCCGGTCAGCTTAACGTCTGTAGTAGGGAAAATGCTGGAATCCATTATTAAAGAGGAGATAGCAGGGCATCTGGATAGAAATGGTTCGATCAATCAGACGCAGCATGGATTCATGAGGGGAAAGTCGTGCTTGACGAACATGTTGGATTTTTATGAAGATGTGACGAGGGCGGTTGATGGAGGAGAACCGGTGGATGCGGTGTTTTTGGATTTCCAAAAGGCGTTTGATAAGGTGCCCCATAAAAGGCTGCTGAAGAAGATTAGGGCACACGGAGTTGGGGGTAGTGTGTTAAAGTGGATTGGGGACTGGCTATCCGACAGGAAGCAAAGAGTCGGAATAAATGGGTGTTTTTCCGGTTGGAGGAAGGTAACTAGTGGCGTGCCGCAGGGATCGGTACTCGGGCCGCAACTGTTTACCATTTATATAGATGATCTGGAGGAGGGGACGGAGTGTAGGGTAATGAAGTTTGCAGACGACACAAAGATAAGTGGAAAAGTGAATCGTGTGGAGGACGGAGAAGATCTGCAGAGAGATTTGGACAGGCTGAGTGAGTGGGCGAGGATATGGCAAATGGAGTATAACGTTGAGAAATGCGAGGTTATACACTTGAGGAAATAATAACAAATGGGATTACTATCTCAATGGAAACAAATTAAAACATGCTACCGTGCAAAGGGACCTGGGGGTCCTTGTGCATGAGACGCAAAAGCCCAGTCTGCAGGTACAACAGGTGATCAAGAAGGCAAATGGGATGTTGGCCTATATTGCGAAGGGGATAGAATATAAAAGCAGGGATGTCTTGATGCACCTGTACAGGGCATTGGTGAGGCCGCAGTTGGGATACTGTGTGCAGTATTGGTCCCCTTATATGAGGAAGGATATATTGGCATTGGAGGGAGTGCAGAGAAGGTTCACCAGGTTGATACCGGAGATGAGGGGTTTGGATTATGAGGAGAGGCTGAGGAGATTGGGTTTGTACTCGTTGGAGTTTAGAAGGATGAGGGGGGATCTTATGGAGACTTGTAAGATAATGCGGGGGCTGGATAGGGTGGAGGCGGAGAGATTCTTTCCACTTAGTAAGGAAGTTAAAACTAGAGGACACAGCCTCAAAATAAAGGGGGGTCGGTTTAAGACAGAGTTGAGGAGGAACAACTTCTCCCAGAGGGTGGTGAATCTCTGGAATTCTCTGCCCACTGAGGTGGTGGAGGCTACCTCGCTGAATATGTTTAAAGCACGGATGGATGGATTCCTGATCGGTAAGGGAATTAAGGGTTATGGGGATCAGGCGGGTAAGTGGTACTGATCCACGTCAGATCAGCCATGATCTTATTGAATGGCGGGGCAGGCTCGAGGGGCTAGATGGCCTACTCCTGCTCCTATTTCTTATGTAATTATAGGCCGGTGAGCTTGACATCCGTGGTGGGGAAGTTGCTGAAGAGGATTCTTAGAGATAGGATGTATGTGCATTTAGAAAGGAATAAACTCATTTACGATAGTCAGTATGGTTTTGTGAGAGGGAGGTCATGCCTCACTAACCTGGTGGAGTTTTTTGAAGAAGTGACCAGAATGGTTGACGAGGGAAGGGCCGTGGATGTCGTCTCTGGCCTTTAGTAAGACGTTTCACAAAGTCCCTCATGGTAGGCTGGTGAAAAAGGTTGGATCTCATGGGATAAAGGGGGAGGTGGCAAATGGGTGGAGAACTGGCTTGGTCACAGAAGACAGAGGGTGGTAGTGGACGGGTCTTTTTCCGGCTGGAGGCCTGTGACTAGTGGTGTTCGGCAGGGCTCTGTATTGGGACCTCTGCTGTTTGTGATTTATATAAATGATCTGGAAGAAGGTGTAACTGGGGTGATCAGTAAGTTTGCGGACGACACAAAATTGGCAGGGCTTGCAGATAGTGAGGAGCATTGTCAGAAGCTACAGAAGGATATAGATCGGCTGGAAATTTGGGCATAGAAATGGCAGATGGAGTTCAATCCTGATAAATGCGAAGTGATGCATTTTGGTAGAAATAATGTAGGGAGGAGCTTTATGATAAATGGCAGAACCATAAAGGGTGTAGATACGCAGAGGGACCTGAGTGTGCAAGTCCACAGATCCTTGAAGGTGACGTCACAGGTGGAGAAGGTGGTGAAGAAGGCATATGGCATGCTTGCCTTTATAGGACGGGGCATAGAGTATAAAAGTTGGGGTCTGATGTTGCAGATGTATAGAACGTTGGTTCGGCCGCATTTGGAATACTGCGTCCAGTTCTGGTCGCCACACTACCAGAAGGACGTGGAGGCTTTGGAGAGAGTACAGAGGAGGTTTACCAGGATGTTGCCTGGTATGGAGGGGCTTAGTTATGAGGAGAGATTGGGTAAACTGGGGTTGTTCTCCCTGGAAAGACGGAGGATGAGGGGAGACTTAATAGAGGTGTATAAAATTATGAAAGGCATAGATAGGGTGAACGGTGGGAAGCTTTTCCCCAGGTCGGTGGTGACGTTCACGAGGGGTCATAGGTTCAAGGTGAAGGGGGGGAGGTTTAACACAGATATCAGAAGGACATATTTTACACAGAGGGTGGTGGGGGCCTGGAATGCGCTGCCGGGCAAGGTGGTGGAGGCGGACACACTGGGAACGTTTAAGACTTTTCTAGATAGCCATATGAACGGAGTGGGATTGGAGGGATACAAAAGAATGGTCTAGTTTGGACCAGGGAGTGGCACGGGCTTGGAGGGCCGAAGGGCGTGTTCCTGTGCTGTATTTTTCTTTGTTCTCTTGTTCTTTGCTCTCTCAGTCATTAATATAAAGCACAAATAGCAGAGGACCAAGCACTGTGGTTGCTAGCGGAGTCCCTGTGGCACTCCACTAGCAACCTGCCTCCAGTCCGAAAATTTTCCATCTACCACCACCCTCTGTCTTCGACCAGATATGATGTGGCGATGCCGGCGTTGGACTGGGGTAAACACAGTAAGAAGTTTAACAACACCAGGTTAAAGTCCAACAGGTTTCTTTGGTAGCAAAAGCCACACAAGCCTTCGGAGGTCCAAGCCCCTTCTTCCTTCTTCGATCAGATAGCCAGTTACCTATCCAATCGGCCAACTTTCCCTCTATCCCACACCTCCTTACTTTCATCATAAGCCGACCATGGGGGACCTTATCAAACGCCTTACTACAATCCATGTATATGACATCAACTGCCCTACCTTCATCAACACACTTAGTTGCCTCCTCTGAAAATTCTATCAGATTTGTGAGGCACGACTTGCCCTTCACGAATCCGTGCTGACTATCCCGGATTAATCCGCATCTTTCTAAATGGCCGTAAATCCCATCCCTAAGGACCTTTTCCATCAATTTACCAACCACCAAAGTAAGACTAACCGGCCTATAATTACCAGGGTCATTTCTATTCCCTTTCTTAAACAGAGGAACGACATTCGCCATTCTCCAGTCCTCTGGCACCATCCCCGTGGACAGTGAGGACCCAAAGATCAAAGCCAAAGGCTCTGCAATCTCATCCCTTGCCTCCCAAAGAATCCTAGGATATTTTTCATCAGGTCCAGGGGACTTATCAACCTTCCGTTTATTCAAAACTGCCAGGACATCGTCCCTCCGAACATCTATTTCCTCCAGCCTATTAGCCTGTAACACCTTCTCTTCCTGAAAAACATGGCCCCTCTCCTTGGTGAACACTGAAGAAAAGTATTCATTCATCACCTCGCCTATCTCTACTGACTCCATACACAAGTTCCCACTACTGTCCTTGATTGGCCCTAACCTCACCCTGGTCATTCTTTTATTCCTCACATAAGAGTAAAAAGCCTTTGGGTTTATGAGAGGCATGGACTGAGTGGATAGTCAGAAGCTTTTTGCCAGGGTGGAAGAGTCAATTACTAGGGGGCACAGGTTTAAGGTGCAAGAGGCAAGGTTTAAAAGGGATGTACGAGGCAGATTTTTTACACAGAGGGTGGTGGGTGCCTGGAACTCTTTGCCGGGGGGAGGTAGTGGAAGCGGATACGGTAGTGACTTTTAAGGGGCGTCTTGACAAGTACATGAATAGGATGGGAATAGAGGGATATGGTCCCCGGAAGCGTAGGGGGTTTTAGTTAAGTCAGGCAGCATGGTCTGTGCAGGCTTGGAGGGCCAAAGGGCCTGTTCCTGTGCTGTAATTTTCTTTGTTCATTACCTCAATCAGGGAGCTCATACTCCAAGAGGCCCACCTCATGGATCTCTTTGAGGTCAATACACTGTTGCTTTACAGTCATAAACCTCAGTATATGCAGGCATCCAAACAAACTCAGAGACTTACAGGAAACTTTTTCAAAGTGAAAGCCCCTTTTTCTTAATTCACAAGTACTGCAATCCAATTTGAACTTAAACTTACAGCGATACCTTATTCCGAACATAGACAAATATAAATCACTTCAAACTATACTTACTGACAATGCTAATTCCATCTTTGTGTTGGGAAGGTTCTGGAACGATCCCGCGATGTTGTTGATGAAATTCCTGTTTCGCTTCGTCTGTGGGATACATTTGGGGATCACCATAAGGATCGTCGCTTTGCCTATGGCAGGTAGGCTGCTCTGTCAATGTTGACCATGAGTATCGATGTCTCTGGCTGCCCAGCACTTATTGCCCATCTCTAATTGCCCCTTGAGGAGATGGTGGTGAGCTGCCTTCTTGAGTCGCTGCAGTGTCTGAGATGTAGGTACACCACAGTGCTGTTAGGGAGGGAGTTTCAGGATCAGGGCGGCACGGTAGCACAGTGGTTAGCACTGCTGCTTCACAGCTCCAGGGACCTGGGTTCAATTCCCGGCTTGGGTCACTGTGTGGAGTTTGCACATTCTCCTCGTGTCTGCGTGGGTTTCCTCCGGGTGCTCCGGTTTCCTCCCACAGTCCAAAGATGTGCGGGTTAGGTTGATTGGCCATGCTAAAATTGCCCCCTCGTGTCCTGAGATGCGTAGGTTAGAGGGATTAGTGGGTAAATGTGTAGGGATATGGTGGAAGGGCCTGGGTGGGATTGTGGTCGGTGCAGACTCGATGGGCCAAATGGCCTCTTTCTGCACTGGAGGGATACTATGATTCTATGATTTTGACCCAGTGACAGTGATGGAACGTCGATATATTTCCAAGTCAAGATGGTGAGTGACCGGGTGGGAACCTCCAGGAGGTGGTGTTCGCAAAGAACTATAGAAATGATACAACGCTGAAGGAGGCCATTCAGCCCACTTGTCCATGCCGACCCAAAGACACCCACCTTCCTGCACAGGCCCACAGCCCTGTAGCTTACAGCACTGAAGGTGCCGATCCAGGTACCTTCTAAAAGAGTTTAGGGTCTCTGTCTCCACCAGCAACTCAGGCAGTGAATTCCAAACACCCACCACCCTCTGCGTTCTTCCTCATGTCCCCTCTACACCGACTACCACTTATCCTGAACCTGTGTCCCCTGGTTTTTCCTCCTGTCGATGCTCTCCGTACTCCTCATAATCTTTTACACCTCTATCAGGGCTCTGTGCGTTAATACACAAAGCAGTCGCAATAAAGTGGATGAACTAATCGCGCAGATAGATATAACTGGGTATGCTATAATTGGGATTACAGAGACATGGCTGCAGGGTGACCAGGGTGGGAATTGAATGTCCCAGGGTATTCAGGATTTAGGAAGGACAGGCATAAAGGACAAGGTGGTGGAGTGTCATTGTTGGTTAAAGAGGAAATTAACACAATAGTGGGAAAGGATATTCGCTCTGACAACGTGGAGTCTGTATGGGTAGAGTTGAGAAATACCAAGGGGCAAAAAGCATTAGTGGGTGTCATATACAGATCCCAAACTGCAGTGGTGATGTTGGGAATGGCATTAAACGCAAAATTAGAGATACATGTGATAAGGGAATACCGGTGATCATGGGTGATTTTAATCTGCACATAGATTGGGCAAATCAAATTAGTCACAATGCCGTAGAGAAGGAATTCCTGGAGTGTAACAGGATGGTTTTCTTGACCAATATGTGGAGGAACCAACCAGAGAGCAGGCCATCTTAGACTGGGTACTGTGTAATGAGAAGGGAATCATTGCCAATCTAGCTGTACGACACCCCTTGGGGATGAGCGACCATAACATGAGAGAATTTATCAAGATGGAGAGTGAAGTAGTTGATTCCATAGAACCATAGAAAATTACAGCTCAGAAACAGGCCTTTTGGCCCTTCTTGTCTGTGCCGAACCATTTTATGCCTAGTCCCACTGACCTGCACTTGGACCATATCCCTCCACACCCCTCTCATCCATGAACCCGTCCAAGTTTTTCTTAAATGGTAAAAGTGACCCCGCATTTACCACTTTATCCGGCAGCTCATTCCACACTCCCACCACTCTCTGCGTGAAGAAGCCCCCCCTAATATTCCCTTTAAACTTTTCTCCTTTCACCCTTAACCCATGCCCTCTGGTTTTTTTCTCCCCTAGCCTCAGTGGAAAAAGCCTGCTTGCATTCACTCTATCCATACCCATCAAAATCTTATACACCTCTATCAAATCTCCCCTCAATCTTCTACGCTTCAGGGAATAAAGTCCCAACCTATTCAATCTCTCTCTGTAACTCAGCTTCTCAAGTCCCGGCAACATCCTTGTGAACCTTCTCTGCACTCTTTCAACCTTATTTACATCCTTCCTGTAACTAGGTGACCAAAACTGTACACAATACTCCAAATTCGGCCTCACCAATGCCTTATATAACCTTACCATAACACTCCAACTTTTATACTTGATACTCCGATTTATAAAGGCCAATGTACCAAAGGCACTCTTTACGACCCTATCCACCTGTGATGTCACTTTTAGGGAATTCTGTACCTGTATTCCCAGATCCCTCTGTTCAACTGCACTCTTCAGAGTCCTACCATTTACCCTGTACGTTCTACTTTGGTTTGTCCTTCCAAAGTGCAATATCTCACACTCGTCTGCGTTAAATTCCATTTGCCATTTTTCAGCCCATTTTTCTAGTTGGTCCAAATCCCTCTGCAAGCTTTGAAAACCTTCCTCACTGTCCACTACACCTCCAATCTTTGTATCATCAGCAAACTTGCTGATCCAATTTACCACATTATCATCCAGATCATTGATATAGATGACAAACAACAATGGACCCAACACCGATTCCTGCGGCACACCACTAGTCACAGGCCTCCACTCAGAGAAGCAATCATAGAACATAGAACATAGAACATTACAGCGCAGAACAGGCCCTTCGGCCCACGATGTTGCACCGACCAGTTAAAAAAAAAAACTGTGACCCTCCAACCTAAACCAATTTCTTTTCGTCCATGAACCTATCTACGGATCTCTTAAACGCCCCCAAACTAGGCGCATTTACTACTGATGCTGGCAGGGCATTCCAATCCCTCACCACCCTCTGGGTAAAGAACCTACCCCTGACATCGGTTCTATAACTACCCCCCCTCAATTTAAAGCCATGCCCCCTCGTGCTGGATTTCTCCATCAGAGGAAAAAGGCTATCACTATCCACCCTATCTAAACCTCTAATCATCTTATATGTTTCAATAAGATCCCCTCTTAGCCGCCGCCTTTCCAGCGAAAACAATCCCAAATCCCTCAGCCTCTCCTCATAGGATCTCCCCTCCATACCAGGCAACATCCTGGTAAACCTCCTCTGCACCCTCTCCAAAGCCTCCACATCCTTCCTGTAATGTGGGGACCAGAACTGCACACAGTACTCCAAGTGCGGCCGCACCAGAGTTGTGTACAGTTGCAACATAACGCTACGACTCCTAAATTCAATCCCCCTACCAATAAACGCCAAGACACCATATGCCTTCTTAACAACCTTATCTACTTGATTCCCAACTTTCAGGTATCTATGCACACATACACCTAGATCCCTCTGCTCCTCCACACTATTCAAAGTCCTCCCGTTAGCCCTATACTCAACACATCTGTTATTCCTACCAAAGTGAATTACCTCACACTTCTCCGCATTAAACTCCATCCGCCACCTCTCGGCCCAACTTTGCAACCTGTCTAAGTCTTCCTGCAAACTACGACACCCTTCCTCACTGTCTACCACACCACCGACTTTGGTGTCATCAGCAAATTTGCTAATCCACCCAACTATACCCTCATCCAGATCATTAATAAATATTACAAACAGCAGTGGCCCCAAAACAGATCCTTGAGGTACACCACTTGTAACCGCACTCCATGATGAATATTTACTATCAACCACCACCCTCTGTTTCCTATCCGCTAGCCAATTCCTGATCCAATTTCCTAGATCACCCCCAATCCCATACATCTGCATTTTCTGCAGAAGCCTACCATGGTGAACCTTATCAAACGCCTTACTAAAATCCATATATACCACGTCCACTGCCTTGCCCCCATCCACCTCCTTGGTCACTTTCTCAAAAAACTCAATAAGGTTAGTAAGGCACGACCTACCTGCCACAAAACCATGCTGACTATCACCTATCAATTCATTACTCTCCAAATAACTATAAATCCTATCCCTTATAATTTTTTCCAACATCTTGCCGACAACAGAAGTGAGACTCACCGGTCTATAATTCCCGGGGAAGTCTCTGTTCCCCTTCTTAAACAATGGGACAACATTCGCTAACCTCCAATCTTCTGGTACTATACCAGAGGCCAACGACGACCTGAAGATCAGAGCCAGTCCTCCACAACCATTCTCTGGCTTCTTCCATTGAGAAGTCTCACAACACCAGGTTAAAGTCCAACAGGTTTATTTGGTAGCAAATACCATAAGCTTTCGGAGCAGAGCTCCTTCGTCAGATGGAGTGGATATCTGTTCTCAAACGGGGCACAGACACAGAAATCAAATTACAGAATACTGATTAGAATGCAAATCTCTACAGCCAGCCAGGTCTTAAATGTACAGACAATGTGGGTGGAGGGAGCATTCAACACAGGTTAAAGAGATGTGTATTGTCTCCAGACAGAACAGCTTGTGGAATTCTGCATTAGGGTTAGGGTTCTTACTGTGCTTACCCCAGTCCAACGCCGGCAGCTCCACATCATTTCTTCCATTGAGCCAGTGTCTAATCCAATTTACTACCTCCCCATGTATACCTAGCGACTGAACCTTCCTAACTAACCTCCCATGAGGGACCTTGTCAAAGGCCTTGCTGAAATCCAGGTAGACAACATCCACCGCCTTCCCTTCATCCACTTTCCTGGTAACCTCCTCGAAAAACTCTAATAGATTGGTCAAACATGACCTACCACGCACAAAGCCATGTTGACTCTCCCTCGTAAGTCCCTGTCTATTCAAATATTTGTAGATCCTATCCCTTATCACACCTTCCAATAACTTGCCCACCACCGACGTCAAACTTACTGGCCGATAATTTCCCGGATTTCTTTTGGAACCTTTTTTAAACAACGGAACAACATGAGCCACCCTCCAATCATCCGGCACCTCCCCCGTGAATACTGACATTTTAAATATGTCTGCCAGGGCCCCTGCAAGTTCAACCCTAGCTTCCCTCAAGGTCCGTGGGAATACCCTGTCCGGTCCTGGGGATTTATCCACTCTGATTTGCCTCAAGACAGCGAGCACCTCCTCCCCTTTAATCTGTAAAGGTTCCATGGCCTCCCTACCTGTTTGCCCTATTTCCGTAGACTCCATGCCCGTTTCCTCAGTAAATACGGATGCAAAAAAACCATTTAGTATCTCCCCCATCTCTTTTGGTTCCATACACACTGTACCACTCTGGTCTTCAAGAGGACCAATTTTATCCCGCACTATCCTTTTGCTCCTAACATACCTATAGCAGCTCTTTGGATTTTCCTTCACTCTGTCTGCCAAAGCAACCTCATGTCTTCTTTTAGCCCTCCTGATTTCCCTCTTAAGTAGCTTCTTGCACTTTTTATACTCCTCGAGCATCTGATGTGTTCCTTGCTGCCTGTACATTTCATACAACTCTCTCTTCCTCTTAATCAGTGTTACAATCTCCCTCAAGAATCAAGGTTCCTTATTCCGATTTACTTTGCCTTTAATCCTGACAGGAACATACAAACTCTGCACTCTCAAAATTTCTCCTTTGACGACCTCCCACTTTCCATTTACATCCTTACCAGAGAACAGCCTGTGCCAATCCACACTTCCCAGATCCCTTCTCATTTCATCAAATTTGGCCTTTTTCCAGTTCAGAACTTCAACCCGAGGACCAGATCTATCCTTATCCACGATCAGGTTGAAACTAATGGCATTATGATCACTGGATCCAAAGTGTTCCCTCACACTCACATCCATCACCTGCCCTAACTCATTTCCCAATAGGAGATCCAATATCGCATCCTCTCTAGTTGGCACCTCTATATACTGATGTAGAAAATTCTCCTGAACACATTTTACAAACTCTACCCCGTCTAAACCTTTAACAGTATGCGAGTCCCAATCTATATGTGGAAAATTAAAATCCCCTACTATCACAACTTTGTGTTTCTTGCAGTTGTCAGCTATCTCTCCGCTGATTTGCTCCTCCAATTCTCGCTGACTATTGGGTGGTCTATAATACAAGCCCATTAATGTGGTCATACCTTTCCTGTTTCTCAGCTCCACCCATAGGGCCTCTGTAGACAAGCTCCCTAATCTATCCTGCCTGAGTACCGCTGTAACATTTTCCCTGACCAACAATGCCACCCCCCCACCTTTTATCCCTCTGCCTCTGTCCTGCCTGAAACATTGGAACCCTGGAACATTGAGCTGCCAGTCCTGCCCCTCCTGTAGCCAAGTTTCACTAATGGCTATAATGTCATATTTCCACGTGTCTATCCACGCCTTCAGCTCATCTGCCTTCCCCACAATACTCCTGGCATTGAAATAGACACACCTCAAAAAATTATTTCCACCACACTCTACCCTTCCATTTGTGATTTTGCTTGAACTAACCTGTCTTTTTACCCCTGCTCCACGATCTGCTCTGGCACTCTGGTTCCCATCCCCCTGCAAATCTAGTTTAAACGCTCCCCAATAACACTAGCAAATCTCCCTGCAAGTATATTGGTCCCCTTGTAGTTTAGGTGTAACCCGTCTCTCTTGTACAGGTCCCACCTGCCCCAAAAGAGGTCCCAATGATCCAAGAATTGGAAACCCTGCCCCCTGCACCAGTTCCTCAGCCACGTGTTTATCCGCCCAAGCATCCTACTCCTGCCCTCACTGGCATGTGGCTCAGGTAGCAATCCTGAGATTACTACCCTCGGGGTCCTGCTTTTTAACTTCCTTCCAAGCTCTTTGTACTCACTCTTTAGGACCTCCTCACTCTTCCTTCCCACGTCATTGGTACCGATGTGTACCACGACATCTGGCTGATCACCTTCCCACTTTAGAACGCTGTGCACGCGATCAGAGACATCGCTGACCTTGGCACCTGGGAGGCAACAAACCATGCGGGAGTCTCTGTCCCGACCACATAACCTCCGGTCTGTACCTCTGACCATCGAGTCCCCTATCACTACTGCTCTCCTCTTCTTCATCCCACCCTTTTGCGCTGTAGAACCAGACTCAGTATCAGAGTTCCGGCTGTCGCAGCTTGTCCCAGGTAAAGCATCTCCCACAACAGTATCCAATTCAGTATACCTGTTGTGGAGGGGTATGGCCACAGGGGAACCCTGCTCTGCCTGTCCTTTCACACTGCCATTTCCTCTCCTTACAGTAACCCAATTTCCTGTGCTCTGCTGCTTAGGTGTAACTATCTCCCTTCGGAGACTAGGGTGCTCAATTTTAATAAAGGAAACTATGGGGATATGAGGCGTGAGTTGGCCTTGATGGCAGAGCATTTAGAAAGCAGTGGCAGGATCAGACAGAGTCAGCATGGATTTATGAAGGGGAAACCATGCCTGACAAATCTGTTGGAATTCTTTGAAGATGTAACTAGCAGAGTTGACAAGGGTGATCCAGTCGATGTGGTATATTTGGACTTTCAGAAAGTGTTTGGCAAAGTCCCGAATAAGAGATTATTGTGCAAGATTAAAGCGCATGGGATTGGGGGAAGTGTATTGAGATGGATAGAAAACTGGTTGGCAGAGAGGAAACAAAGAGTAGGAATTAATGGGTCCTTTTCAAATTGGCAGGCAGTAACTAATGGGGTGCCACGGGGACCGGTGCTGGGACCCCAGATATTCACAATATATATTAATGATTTGGATGAGGGAACAAAATGTAATATCTCAAAGTTTGCAGATGATACCAAGTTGGGTGGGAGGGTGAACTGTGACGAGGATGCAGAGATCCTTCAGAATGATCTGGACAGGTTGGGTGAGTGGGCAAATCAATGGCAGATGCAGTATAATTTGGATAAATGTGAGGTTATTCACTTTGGAAGCAAAAACAAGGCGGCAGATTACTACCTGAATGGCTGTAAATTGGGAGAGGGGAGTGTGCAGCGGGACCTGGGTGTCCTTGTGCACCAGTCACTGAAGGTAAGCATGCAGGTGCAGCAGGCGGTAAAGAAGGCAAATGGTATGTTGGCCTTCATTGTGAGAGGTTTTGAGTACAGGGGCAGGGATGTGTTGTTGCAATTATACAGGGCCTTGGTGAGGCCACACCGAGAGTATTGTGTGCAGTTTTGGTCTCCTTTTCTGAGGAAGGATGTTCATGTTCTCGAGGGAGCGCAGCGAAGGTTTGCCAGGCTGATTCCGGCGATGGCGGGAGTGATGTTTGAGGAGAGATTGATAAGGTTCGGATTGTTTTCACTGGAGTTCAGACAAATGAAGGGGGGAATCTCATTGAGACTTATAAAATTCTAACAGGACTAGACAGGGTAGATGCAGGGAGGATGTTCCCGATGGTGGGGGAGTCCAGAACCCAGGTCAGAGTCTGAGGATTCAGGGTAGACCATTTAGGACAGAGGTGAGGAGACATTTCTTCACCCAAAGAGTGGTGAGCCTGTGGAATTCATTACCACAGGAAGTAGTTGATGCCAAAACATTGAATGTATTCAAGAGGCGGCTAGTTATAGCACTTGCGTCAAATGGGATCAAAGGTTATGGGGAGAAAGCAGGATTGGGTTATTGAGTATTCAGCCATGATCATGATGAATGGCAGAGCAGGATCGAAGGGCCAAATGGCCTCCTGCTCCTATCTTCTATGTTTCTATGTTTTTATCAAGTCACCCTCAACTTTCTTTGTTCCAAGGAAAATAACCCCAACCTATCCAGTCTCTCCTTCTTGCTGCACTTTTCTTGCCCTCACAACATTCTTGTAAACCTCCTGCATTCTCCTCGCACTAATTACATCCTTCCTGTAATATAGTGACCAGAACTGCAGCCAATACTCCAGTTGTAGCCTCACCAGTGTTTTATACAACTCCAACTGAGCTCACTGGACTGGGTGGCTGGTTTGTGATGCAGAACAACACCAACAGCATGTGTTCAATTCCCAGATCAAACATGACCCCAACTAAACTAATTTCTTCTGCCTGCCCTCGCTCCATATTCCTCTATTTCTTGCATATTCATGTGCTTATCTAAAAGCCTCTTAAACACCTCTATCGTATCTGCCTACACCACCACCACTCCTGGCAACGCATTCCAGACACCTCCCACTCTCTTTGTAAAGAAGACTTGCCACTCACATCTTCCTTGAACTTTCCCCCTCTCGCCTTAGAACATAGAACATAGAACATAGAACATTACAGCGCAGAACAGGCCCTTCGGCCCACGATGTTGCACCGACCAGTTAAAAAAAAAACTGTGACCCTCCAACCTAAACCAATTTCTTTTCGTCCATGAACCTATCTACGGATCTCTTAAACGCCCCCAAACTAGGCGCATTTACTACTGATGCTGGCAGGGCATTCCAATCCCTCACCACCCTCTGGGTAAAGAACCTACCCCTGCCATCGGTTCTATAACTACCCCCCCTCAATTTAAAGCCATGCCCCCTCGTGCTGGATTTCTCCATCAGAGGAAAAAGGCTATCACTATCCACCCTATCCAAACCTCTAATCATCTTATATGTTTCAATAAGATCCCCTCTTAGCCGCCGCCTTTCCAGCGAAAACAATCCCAAATCCCTCAGCCTCTCCTCATAGGATCTCCCCTCCATACCAGGCAACATCCTGGTAAACCTCCTCTGCACCCTCTCCAAAGCCTCCACATCCTTCCTTAAGTGTATGCCCCCTAGTATTAGACATTAGATCCAACAGTGGGGAGCAGATCGGCGATGCTGAATGGCTGTTGCGGGAAGATTTGAATCGGTGCAGTTACTGCTTTCAGAAGGTGGTTTGTGGAGGAGCTGCTGTTATGGGACAGTTAAACCCCAAACACTACTCAGTGTTTCCCTCCCTACCTTCTCCTCTAACCAAAATATAGTCACTGTGAGGACCACAAGCAGGGGAAAGGTGAGTTCAAATTCTTTTATTCTATTAATCGTAAAAGGGCAGTATGGCAGGGCAATGGCGTGCTCCTCCTGCCAGATGTGGGAAATTAGGGAGCAATCTAGTCTCCCGGACAACTTTGTCTGCAGGAAGTGTGTCCAGTTACAACTCCTCACACACCCCATTGTTCGGTTGGAGCAGCAGGTGGATGCACTGCAGAGCACAGAGGAGGCAGAGAGTGTGATAGACACTAGTTACAGGGAGGTTGTCACACCACAGGTTCAGTCAGGTAGATGGGTGACTGCCAGGAGAGGCAGGCAGGTAGTGCAGGAGTCTCCTGTGGCTGTTCCCCTTTCAAACAGGTATACCATTTTGGATACTGTTGAGGGGGATAGCCTGTCAGGGGAAGATACCAGCAGCAGCCAGGCCTGTGGCACCACAGCTGGTTCTGCTGTGGAGCAGGGTCGGGCAAAGAGCAAGTGAGCAGTAGTAATAGGGGACTCGCTAGTCAGAGGCACAGACAGGCGTTTCTGTGTTAGGTTTTTTAGGGAACATTAAAACTGACAAAGCCCCAGGGCCTGATGGCATCTATCCTAGACTGCTCAGGGAGACGAGAGGTGAAATTGCTGGGCCTCTGACGGAAATCTTTGTCGCTTCTTTGGACACGGGTGAGGTCCCTGAGGATTGGAGGATAGCGAATGTGGTCCCGTTGTTTAAGAAGGGTAGCAGGGATAACCCAGGAAATTATAGGTCGGTGAGCTTGACGTCCGTGGTAGGGAAGTTGTTGGAGAGGATTCTTAGAGACAGGATGTATGTGCATTTAGAACGGAACAATCTCATTAGTGACAGACAGCATGGTTTTGTAAGAGGGAGGTCGTGCCTTACAAATTTGGTGGAGTTTTTTGAGGAAGTGATAAAAACGGTTGATGAAGGAAGGGCCGTGCATGTCGTCTATATGGATTTCAGTAAGGCATTTGACAAAGTCCCACATGGCAGGTTGGTTAAGAAGGTTAAGGCTCATGGGATACAAGGAGAAGTGGCTCGATGGGTGGAGAACTGGCTTGGCCATAGGAGACAGAGGGTAGTGGTCGAAGGGTCTTTTTCCGGCTGGAGGTCTGTGACCAGTGGTGTTCCGCAGGGCTCTGTACTGGGACCTCTGCTATTTGTGATATATATAAATGATTTGGAAGAAGGTGTAACTGGTGTAATCAGCAAGTTTGCGGATGACACAAAGATGGCTGGAATTGCGGATAGCGAAGAGCATTGTCGGGCAATACAGCAGGATATAGATAGGCTGGAAAATTGGGCGGAGAGGTGGCAGATGGAATTTAATCCGGATAAATGCGAAGTGATGCATTTTGGAAGAAATAATGTAGGGAGGAGTTATACAATAAATGGCAGAGTCATCAGGAGTATAGAAACACAGAGGGACCTAGGTGTGCAAGTCCACAAATCCTTGAAGGTGGCAACACAGGTGGAGAAGGTGGTGAAGAAGGCATATGGTATGCTTGCCTTTATAGGACGGGGTATAGAGTATAAAAGCTGGAGTCTGATGATGCAGCTGTATAGAACGCTGGTTAGGCCGCATTTGGAGTACTGCGTCCAGTTCTGGTCGCCGCACTACCAGAAGGACGTGGAGGCACTGGAGAGAGTGCAGAGAAGGTTTACCAGGATGTTGCCTGGTATGGAGGGTCTTAGCTATGAGGAGAGATTGGGTAGACTGGGGTTGTTCTCCTTGGAAAGACGGAGAATGAGGGGAGATCTAATAGAGGTATACAAGATTATGAAGGGTATAGATAGGGTGAACAGTGGGAAGCTTTTTCCCAGGTCGGAGGTGACGATCACGAGGGGTCACGGGATCAAGCTGAGAGGGGCGAAGTATAACTCAGACATCAGAGGGACGTTTTTTACACAGAGGGTGATGGGGGCCTGGAATGCGCTGCCAAGTAGGGTGGTGGAGGCAGGCACGCTGACATCGTTTAAGACTTACCTGGATAGTCACATGAGCAGCCTGGGAATGGAGGGATACAAACGATTGGTCTAGTTGGGCCAAGGAGCGGCACAGGCTTGGAGGGCCGAAGGGCCTGTTTCCTGTGCTGTACTGTTCTTTGTTCTTCTTTTGTTCACGATCGAGACTCCAGGATTGTGTGTTGCTTCCCTGGTTCCAGGGTCAAGGACGTTTTGTACAGTTGCAGCATGACCTCCTGGTTCCGAAACTCAATCCCTCTACCAATAAAAGCTAACACACCGTACGCCTCGGTGCCAACTTTCAGGGATCTATGCACATGGACACCCAGATCCCTCTGTTCATCCACACTACCAAGTATCTTACCATTAGCCCAGTACTCTGTATCCCTGTTACTCCTTCCAAAGTGAATCACCTCACACTTTTCCGCATTAAACTCCATTTGCCACCTCTCAGCCCAGCTCTGCAGCTTATCTATGTCCCTCTGTAACCTGCCACTTCCCTCCGCACTGTCTACAACTCCACCGACTTTAATGTCATCCGCAAATTTACTAATCCATCCTTCCACGCCCTCATCCAGGTCATTAATAAAAATGACAAACAGCAGTGGCCCCAAAACAGATCCTTGCGGTACACCACTAATAACTCAGCTCCAGAATGAATATTTCCCATCAACCACCACCCTCTGTTTTCTTACAGCTAGCCAATTCCTGATCCAAACCACTAAATCACCCTCAATCCCATGTGTCCGTATTTTCTGCAAAAGCTTACCATGGGGAACCTTAACAAACGCTTTGCTGAAATCCATATACACCACATCAACCGCTTTACCCTCATCCACCTCTTTGGTCACCTTCTCAAAGAACTCAATAAGGTTTGTGAGGCACGACCTACCCTTCACAAAACCGTGCTGACTATCCCTAATCAAATTATTCCTTTCTAGATGATTATAAATCCTATCTCTTATAATCCTTTCCAAAACTTTGCCCACAACAGAAGTAAGGCTCACCGGTCTATAATTACCAGGGTTGTCCCTACTCCCCTTCTTGAACAAGGGGACAACATTTGCTATCCTCCAGTCTTCTGGCACTGTTCCTGTAGACAATGACGACACAAAGATCAAAGCCAAAGGCTCTGCAATCCCCTCTCTAGCCTCCCAGAGAATCCTAGGATAAATCCCATCCGGCCCAGGGGACTTATCTATTTTTACCCTCTCCAGAATTGCTAACACCTCCTTATGAACATCAATCCCATCCAGTCCAACAGCCTGCATCTCAGTACTCCCCTCGACAACTGTCCCTCTCCAGTGTGAATACTGATGAAAAATATTCATTTAGTGCCTCTCCTATCTCTTCAGACTCCACGCACAACTTCCCACTACTGGAGATACCTTTCTTCACTGTCCACTATGCCACCAATCTTGGTGTCATTTGCAAACTTACTAACCATGCCTCCTATATTCTCATCCAAATCATTGATATAAATGACAAAACAGTGGGCCCAGCACTGATCCCTGAGGCACACCACTGGTCACAGGCCTCCAGTTTGAAAAACAACCCTCTACAACCACCCTCTGTCTTCTGTCAAGAAGCCAATTTTGTATCCATTTCGATACCTCTGGATCCCATGAGATTTAACCTTATGCAACAACCTACCATGCGGTAAGATGAGTATAGAGGGATAAGGGCTGAATGAGGACATTTTTTTTTAAAGTAAAAGATTTTTTAATGTTTATTTATTAGTCACAAGTGAGGCTTACATTAACACTGCAATGAAGTTACTGTGAAATTCCCCTAGTCACCGCGCTCTGAAGCCTGTCCGGGTCTGCAGACTGTGGGAGGAAACCGGAGCACCCGGAGGAAACCCACACAGACACGGGGAGAACGTGCAAAGTCCACACACACACACACACTGACCCAAGCCGGGAATCGAACCCAGGCCCCGGAGCTGTGAGCAGTGCTAACCACCCGTTGGGATAATCGGGACTAGCTTAATGGTTTAAAAAAAAGAGCAGCATGGACAAGTTAGGCCAAAGGGCCTGTTTCCATGCTGTAAAATCGATGACTCTTTCAGATCCTGGAGATTTATCCACCTTCACCCAGAGGGTGGTGAATGTGTGGAATTCACTACCACAGAATGTAGGTGAGGCCTAAGCATTGTGTGATTTAGAACATAGAAAGCCACAGCACAAACAGGCCCTTCGGCCCACAAGTTGCGCTGATCATATCCCTACCTCTAGGCCTATCTATAGCCCTCAATCCCATTAAATCCCATGTACTCATCCAGAAGTCTCTTAAAAGACCCCAACGAGTTTGCCTCCACCACCACCGACGTCAGCCGATTCCACTCACCCACCACCCTCTGAGTGAAAAACTTACCCCTGACATCTCCTCTGTACCTACTCCCCAGCACCTTAAACCTGTGTCCTCTCGTAGCGAGAAGAAATTAGATTTCGCTCTTGGGGCAAAAGGGATCAAGGGATATGGGGGGGAAGGGGAGATCAGGATATTGAATTTGATGATCGGCCATGATCAAAATGATTGGCGGAACAGGCTCGAAGGGCCGAATGGCCTCCTCCTGCTTCTAGTTTCTATGTTTGAATCCCATCAATTTCCCCAAAACCATTTCCCTTCTAATGCTGATTTCCACCAGCTCCCCACAAAAACATGTGGGACCCTATGTTTCTATTCTCGCATGTCTGATGTCGTGCTGCCGTGTTTCTCCCAATCTGATGTAGAGGTCCTGTGTTTCTCATAGGTCTAATGTAGTGGTGCTGTGTTTCTCATAGGTGTAATGTAGTGGTCCTGTGTTTCTCATAGGTGTAATGTAGTGGTGCTGTGTTTCTCCCAGGTCTGATGTAGTGGTGCTGTGTTTCTCATAGGTGTAATGTAGTGGTCCTGTGTTTCTCATAGGTGTAATGTAGTGGTCCTGTGTTTCTCATAGGTGTAATGTAGTGGTGCTGTGTTTCTCCCAGGTCTGATGTAGTGGTGCTGTGTTTCTCATAGGTGTAATGTAGTGGTCCTGTGTTTCTCATAGGTGTAATGTAGTGGTCCTGTGTTTCTCATAGGTGTAATGTAGTGGTGCTGTGTTTCTCCCAGGTCTGATGTAGTGGTGCTGTGTTTCTCGCTCGTCTGATGTAGTGGTCCTGTGTTTCTCATTAAACAAACAAAGAACAATACAGCACAGGAACAGGCCCTTCGGCCCTCCAAGCCTGCACCGATCATGTGTTCCTAACTAGACCATCCGATTGTATCCCTCTATTCCCAGTCTGTTCATGTGGCTATCTAGATAAGTCTTAAATGATCCCAGCGTGTCCGCCTCAATCACCTTGCCCAGCAGCGCATTCCAGGCCCCCACCACCCTCTGTGTAAAATACGTCCCCCGCATATCTGTATTGAACCTTGCCCCCCTCACCTTGAACTTGTGACCCCTTGTGTTTGTCATTTCTGACCTGGGAAAAAGCTTCCAACTGTTCACCCTATCTATGCCCTTCATAATTTTATAAACTTCTATTAGGTCACCCCTCAACCTCCGTCTTTCCAGGGAGAACAACCCTAGTTTACTCAATCTCACCACATAGCTAATACCCTCCACACCAGGCAATATCCTGGTAAACCTTCTCTGCACTCTCTCCAAAGCCTCCACGTCTTTCTGGTAGTGTGGCGACCAGAACTGGACACAGTATTCCAAATGTGGCCTAACCAACGTTCTAAACAGCTGCAACATCAGACCCCAACTTTTATACTCTATGCCCCGTCCAATAAAGGCAAGCATGCCATATGCCTTCTTCACCACCTTTTCCACCTGTGCTGCCACCTTTAAGGATCTGTGGACTTGCACACCCAGGTCCCTCTGTGTGTCTATATTCCTGATGGTTCTGCCATTTATTGTATAGCTCCCCCCTGCATTAGATCTACCAAAATCCATCACTTCGCATTTATCTGGATTGAATTCCATCTGCCATTTCTCCGCCCAATTTTCCACCCTATCTATATCCTGCTGTATTCTCTGACCATGTTCATCACTATCCGCAACTCCAGCAATCTTTGTGTCGCCTGCAAACTTACTGATCAGATCAGCTACATCTTCCTCCAAATCATTTATATATATCACAAACAGCAGAGGTCCCAGTACAGAGCCCTGCGGAACACCACTAGTCACAGACCTCCAATCAGAAAAACACCCCTCCACTGCTACCCTCTGTCTTCTGTGGCTAAGCCAGTTCTCCACCCATCTAGCTAGTTCACCTTTTATCCCATGAGATTTAACCTTTTGCACCATCCTGCCATGAGGGACCTTGTCAAACGCTTTACTAAACTCCATGTAGACGACATCCACGGCCCTTCCCTCGTCAATCTTTTTTGTCACCTCCTCAAAAAACTCAACCAAATTTGTGAGGCATGACCTCCCTCGTGCAAAACCATGCTGTCTATCGCTAATGTGACTCAACACATTGACGAAGGAAAAGCGGTAGATGTGGTTTACATGGACTTCAGCAAGGTGTTCGATAGGTCCCCATGCAAGACTTCTCGAGAAAGTGAGAGGGCATGGGATCCAAGGGGCTGTTGCCTTGTGGATCCAGAACTGGCTTGCCTGCAAAAGGTAGAGAGTGGTTGTAGACAGGTCTTTTTCTGAATGGAGGTCGGTCACCAGTGGAGTGCCCCAGGGATCTGTTCTGGGACCCTTGCTGTTTGTCATTTTCATAAATGACCTGGATGAGGAAGTGGAGGGATGGGTTGGTAAGTTAGCCGACGACACGAAGGTTGGTGGTGTTGTAGATAGGTTGGAGGGATGTCAGAAACTGCAGTGTGACATAGATAGGATGCAAGACTGGGCGGAGAAGTGGCAGATGGACTTCAACCCAGATAAATGTGTAGTGGTCCATTTTGGCAGGTCAAATGGGAGGAAGGAGTATAATATCAAGGGTAAGACTCTTAGCAATGTAGAGGATCAGAAGGACCTTAGGGTCCGGGTCCATAGGACTCTTAAATCGGCCCCGCAGGTGGAGGAGGTGGTTAAGAAGGCGTATGGTGTGCTGGCCTTCATCAATCGAGGGATTGAGTTTAGGAGTTGGGAGATAATGATGCAGCTTTATAAGACCCTCGTCAGACCCCACTTGGAGTACTGTGCTCAGTTCTGGTTGCCTCATTACAGGAGGGATGTGGAAATGATTGAAAGGGTGCAGAGAAGATTTACAAGGATATTGTCTGGATTGGTTGGCATGCCTTATGAGGATAGGCTGAGGGAGCTCGGTCTTTTCTCCTTGGAGAGACGAAGGATGAGAGGTGACCCGATAGAGGTGTACAAGATGTTGAGAGGTATAGATCAGGTGGATTCTCGGAGGCTTTTTCCCAGGGCTGAAATGGCTGCTACGAGAGGACACAGGTTTAAGGTGCTGGGGAGTAGGTACAGAGGAGATGTCAGGGGTAAATTTTTCACTCAGAGGGTGGTGGGTGAGTGGAATCGGCTGCCGTCAGTGGTGGTGGAGGCAAACTCGATAGGGTCTTTTAAGAGACTTCTGGATGAGTACATGGGACTTAATAGGATTGAGGGTTATAGGTAAGCCTATATATAAGCCTAGGTAGGTAGGGACGTGACCGGCGCAACTTGTGGGCCGAAGGGCCTGTTTGTGCTGTATTTTTTCTATGTTCTAATGAGACTATTCAGTTCTAAATGTGTATAGAGCCTATCTCTAAGAATCTTCTCCAACAATTTCCGTACCATAGACGTCAAGCTCACTGGCCTATAATTACCCGGGTTATCCTTGCTACCCTTCTTAAATAACGGGACCACATTAGCTATCCTCCAGTCCTCTGGGACCTCACCTGTGTCCAGTGAAGAAACAAAGATTACTGTTAGAGGCCCAGCAATTTCATCTCTTGTCGAGGTCTAATGTAGCGGTGCTGTGTTTCTCCCAGGTCTAATGTAGCGGTGCTGTGTTTCTCCCAGGTCTGATGTAGTGGTGCTGTGTTTCTCCCAGGTCTGATGTTGTGATCCTGTGTTTCTCCCAGGTCTAATGTAGCGGTGCTGTGTTTCTCCCAGGTCTGATGTAGTGGTCCTGTGTTTCTCCCAGGTCTAATGTAGTGGTGCTGTGTTTCTCCCAGGTCTGATGTTGTGATCCTGTGTTTCTCCCAGGTCTGATGTTGTGATCCTGTGTTTCTCCCAGGTCTGATGTTGTGATCCTGTGTTTCTCCCAGGTCTGATGTAGTGGTCCTGTGTTTCTCCCAGGTCTGATGTAGTGGTCCTGTGTTTCTCCCAGGTCTGATGTAGTGGTCCTGTGTTTCTCCCAGGTCTGATGTAGTGGTCCTGTGTTTCTCCCAGGTCTGATGTAGTGGTCCTGTGTTTCTCCCAGGTCTGATGTAGTGGTCCTGTGTTTCTCCCAGGTCTGATGTAGTGGTGCTGTGTTTCTCATAGGTCTGATGTTGTGATCCTGTGTTTCTCCCAGGTCTGATGTAGTGGTCCTGTGTTTCTCCCAGGTCTGATGTAGTGGTCCTGTGTTTCTCCCAGGTCTGATGTAGTGGTGCTGTGTTTCTCCCAGGTCTGATGTTGTGATCCTGTGTTTCTCATAGGTCTGATGTAGTGGTGCTGTGTTTCTCCCAGGTCTGATGTTGTGATCCTGTGTTTCTCATAGGTCTGATGTAGTGGTCCTGTGTTTCTCCCAGGTCTGATGTTGTGATCCTGTGTTTCTCCCAGGTCTGATGTAGTGGTCCTGTGTTTCTCCCAGGTCTGATGTAGTGGTCCTGTGTTTCTCCCAGGTCTGATGTAGTGGTCCTGTGTTTCTCCCAGGTCTGATGTAGTGGTGCTGTGTTTCTCCCAGGTCTGATGTAGTGGTCCTGTGTTTCTCCCAGGTCTGATGTAGTGGTCCTGTGTTTCTCCCAGGTCTGATGTAGTGGTCCTGTGTTTCTCCCAGGTCTGATGTAGTGGTCCTGTGTTTCTCCCAGGTCTGATGTAGTGGTGCTGTGTTTCTCCCAGGTCTGATGTAGTGGTCCTGTGTTTCTCCCAGGTCTGATGTCGTGGTGCTGTGTTTCTCATTGGCAAACCCGAACTCTCTGCGTAATGTGAAGACAATGTGGTTCCCTGAAATCCGGCACTTTTGCCCGCGGACACCGATCCTTCTTGTTGGTTGCCAGCTGGACTTGCGATTCACTGATCTGGATGCTGTGAATCGGGCTCGGAGGCCACTCGTCAAGTAAGTACTCTCGTTAATTTGTTCTTGAAATGTGAACTAGGGGTCGTAGTTTGAGGATAAGGGGTAAACCTTTTATATCTGAGGTGAGGAGAAATTTCTTCACACAGAGGGTGGTGAATGTGTGGAATTCACTCCCACAGAATGTCGTTGGGACCAAAACATTGTCTGATTTCAAGAAGAAATTAGATATCGCTCTTGGGGCTAAAGGGATCAAGGGATATGCGGGGAAGGGGGGGGGATCTGGATATTGAATTTGATGATCAGCCATGATCATAGTGAATGGCAGAGCAGACTCGAAGGGCCGAATGGCCTCCTCCTGCTTCTACTTTCTATGTTTCTTACAGTATTAACCTCATCCCTAGAGCATTTTCCCCATCTCTATAGCATTAATGTGGGAATTGTGCAGATATGTCCAGTACACAAGAAACAGGACAACCCCAACCCGGCCAATTACCGCCCAATCAGTCTACTCTCGATCATCAGTAAAGTGATGGAAGGGGTCATCGACAGTGCTATCAAGCAGCACCTGCTCAGCAATAACCTGCTCAGTGAGGCCCAGTTTGGGTTTCGCCAGGGTCACTCAGCTCCTGACCTCATTACAGCCTTGGTTCAAACATGGACAAAAAAGCTGAATTCCAGAGGTGAAGTGAGAGTGACAGCCCCTGACATCAAGGCCGCATTCGACCGAGTGCGGCATCAAGGAGCCCGAGTGAAACTGGAATCGATGGGTATCAGGGGACAAATCCTTGGATTTGCTTTATTATTGTCACATGGCTGGAAGGGGCTGTTTCCATGCTGTAAACCACTGTGACTCTATGACGCTATAATGGAATTACCATAGCTGAATCCCCCATTATTGACATCCTGGGTGTTACCATTGACCAGAAACTGAACTGGACTAGCCATATCAATACTGTGGCTACCAGAGCAGGTCAGAGGCTAGTGCTGACTTGAGCAAGGTGTACAATTTATAAACATTGGTTCAAGGTGAGGGGTGGGAGGTTTCGGGGGGATTTGAGGAAAAACCTTTTTACCCAGAGGGTGGTGACGGTCTGGAATGCGCTGCCTGGGAGGGTGGTGGAGGCGGGATGCCTCACATTGTTTAAAAAGTACCAGGATGAGTACTTGGCACATCATAACATTCAGGGATATGGGAGTCTAAAACTGGAGGGCACAGGTTTAAGATGAGAGGGGAGAGATACGAACGTGTCCAGAGGGGCAATTTTTTTCACACAGAGAGTGGTGAGTGTCTGGAACAAGCTGCCAGAGGTAGTAGTAGAGGTGGGTACAATTTTGTCTTTTAAAAAGCATTTACCAGGAAAGTGGATGAAGGGAAGGCGGTGGATGTTGTCTACCTGGATTTCAGCAAGGCCTTTGACAAGGTCCCTCATGGGAGGTTAGTTAGGAAGGTTCAGTCGCTAGGTATACATGGGGAGGTAGTAAATTGGATTAGACACTGGCTCAATGGAAGAACAGTAAGAAGTCTCACAACACCAGGTTAAAGTCCAACAGGTTTATTTGGTAGCAAATACTATAAGCTTTCGGAGCACAGCTCCTTCGTCAGATGGAGCTTCCTCCAACCGGAAAAACACCCATTTATTCCGACTCTTTGCTTCCTGTCGGATAGCCAGTCCCCAATCCACTTTAACACACTACCCCCAACTCCGTGTGCCCTAATCTGCAGGGTGGTTCAGGAAGGCAGCTCATCACCACCTTCTTAAGGGCAATTAAGGATGGGCAATAAATGCTGGCCTAGCTAGTGATATCCTCATGCCATGAAGAAATGAGAGAAGAGTCTGCATTTGGAGTCAGTCATTTGGAGCCTGCTCCGCCATTTCGTGAGATCGTGGCTGACCTGAGTGTTCCCCGTAACCCTTATCTCTCTTGTCAGTGACTAATCTGCAGGAACCTTGGCCTTGGAAAAAGCAGTGTCCCAGCCTTCACTGCCCTTCTGGGCAAGAGAGTTAAAAGACTCGGACCCTCTGAGGGAAGGAAATTTAAAGTTTATCTCTTGGTCACAAGTAAGGCTTACATTAACACAGCAATGAAATTACTGTGAAATTCCCCGAGTTGCCACACTCCGGCGCCTGTTCGGGTCAATGCACCCTAACCAGCACGTCTTTTAGACTGTGGGAGGAAACCAGAGCGCCCGGAGGAAACCCACGCAGACAGGGGAAGAATGTGTAAACTCCACACAGACAGTAACCCAAGCCGGGAATTGAACCCGAGTCCCTGGTGCTGTGAGGCAGCAGTGCTAACCACTGTGCCACCGTGCCGTCCCAGGTCCCTGGCACTGTGAGAGAGCAGTGCTAACCACTGTGCCACCGTGCTGCCCCGGGTCCCTGGCGCTGTGAGGCAGCAGTGCTAACCACTGTGTCACCGTGCTGCCCCGGGTCCCTGGCGCTGTGAGGCAGCAGTGCTAACCACTGTGTCACCGTGCTGCCCCGGGTCCCTGGCACTGTGAGAGAGCAGTGCTAACCACTGTGTCACCGTGCTGCCCCGGGTCCCTGGCACTGTGAGGGAGCAGTGCTAACCACTGTGTCACCGTGCTGCCCCGGGTCTCTGGCGCTGTGAGACAGCGGTGCTAACCACTGTGTCACCGTGCTGCCCCGGGTCCCTGGCACTGTGAGGCAGCAGTGCTAACCACTGTGTCACCGTGCTGCCCCGGGTCCCTGGCTCTGTGAGAGAGCAGTGCTAACCACTGTGCCACCATGCTGGCCCGGGTGCCTGGTACTGAAACAGCAGTGCTAACCACTGTGCCGCTGTGCCGCGCCTGTTGTTTAGCCTGTTCAGCCTGAGTGTGGAGTGAATGGGTGTGTGTATCTGTGTATGGGTGCGTGGGTGGGGTGCGTGGGTGGGGTGCGTGGGTGGGATGCGTGGGTGGTTGTGTATGGGTGTGTGGATGTTATGTGTATGGGTGTGTGTATCTGTGTATGGGTGTGTGTATCTGTGTATGGGTGTGTGTATCTGTGTATGGGTGTGTGTATCTGTGTATGGGTGTGTGTATCTGTGTATGGGTGTGTGTATCTGTGTATGGGTGTGTGTATCTGTGTATGGGTGTGTGTATCTGTGTATGGGTGTGTGTATCTGTGTATGGGTGTGTATCTGTGTATCTGTGTATGGGTGTGTATGGGTGTGTGGGTAGTGTGCGCGCGTGTCTGGGTGTGTGCGCGCGTGTCTGGGTGTGTGCGCGCGTGTCTGGGTGTGTGCGCGCGTGTCTGGGTGTGTGCGCGCGTGTCTGGGTGTGTGCGCGCGTGTCTGGGTGTGTGCGCGCGTGTCTGGGTGTGTGCGCGCGTGTCTGGGTGTGTGCGCGCGTGTCTGGGTGTGTGCGCGCGTGTCTGGGTGTGTGCGCGCGTGTCTGGGTGTGCGCGCGCGTGTCTGGGTGTGCGCGCGCGTGTCTGGGTGTGCGCGCGCGTGTCTGGGTGTGCGCGCGCGTGTCTGGGTGTGCGCGCGCGTGTCTGGGTGTGCGCGCGCGTGTCTGGGTGTGCGCGCGCGTGTCTGGGTGTGCGCGCGCGTCTGGGTGTGCGCGCGCGTCTGGGTGTGCGCGCGCGTCTGGGTGTGCGCGCGCGTCTGGGTGTGCGCGCGCGTCTGGGTGTGCGCGCGCGCCTGGGTGTGCGCGCGTGTGTGCCTGGGTGTGCGCGCGTGTGTGCCTGGGTGTGCGCGCGTGTGTGCCTGGGTGTGCGCGCGTGTGTGCCTGGGTGTGCGCGCGTGTGTGCCTGGGTGTGCGCGCGTGTGTGCCTGGGTGTGCGCGCGTGTGTGCCTGGGTGTGCGCGCGTGTGTGCCTGGGTGTGCGCGCGTGTGTGCCTGGGTGTGCGCGCGTGTGTGCCTGGGTGTGCGCGCGTGTGTGTCTGGGTGTGCGCGCGTGTGTGTCTGGGTGTGCGCGCGTGTGTGTCTGGGTGTGCGCGCGTGTGTGTCTGGGTGTGCGCGCGTGTGTGTCTGGGTGTGCGCGCGTGTGTGTCTGGGTGTGCGCGCGTGTGTGTCTGGGTGTGCGCGCGTGTGTGTCTGGGTGTGCGCGCGTGTGTGTCTGGGTGTGCGCGCGTGTGTGTCTGGGTGTGCGCGCGTGTGTGTCTGGGTGTGCGCGCGTGTGTGTCTGGGGGTGCGCGCGTGTGTGTCTGGGGGTGCGCGCGTGTGTGTCTGGGGGTGCGCGCGTGTGTGTCTGGGGGTGCGCGCGTGTGTGTCTGGGGGTGCGCGCGTGTCTGGGTGTGTGTGTGTGTGTCTGGGTGTGTGTGTGTGTCTGGGTGCGTGTGTGTGTGTCTGGGTGCGTGTGTGTGTGTCTGGGTGCGTGTGTGTGTGTCTGGGTGCGTGTGTGTGTGTCTGGGTGCGTGTGTGTGTGTCTGGGTGCGTGTGTGTGTGTCTGGGTGCGTGTGTGTGTGTCTGGGTGCGTGTGTGTGTGTCTGGGTGCGTGTGTGTGTGTCTGGGTGCGTGTGTGTGTGTCTGGGTGCGTGTGTGTGTGTCTGGGTGCGTGTGTGTGTGTCTGGGTGCGTGTGTGTGTGTCTGGGTGCGTGTGTGTGTGTCTGGGTGCGTGTGTGTGTGTCTGGGTGCGTGTGTGTGTGTCTGGGTGCGTGTGTGTGTGTGTCTGGGTGCGTGTGTGTGTGTGTCTGGGTGCGTGTGTGTGTGTGTCTGGGTGCGTGTGTGTGTGTGTCTGGGTGCGTGTGTGTGTGTGTCTGGGTGCGTGTGTGTGTGTGTCTGGGTGCGTGCGTCTGGGTGCGTGCGTCTGGGTGCGTGCGTCTGGGTGCGTCTGGGGGTGTGCGCGTATGTTCGACTGGAGCAGGACAGAGGGAGAGATTCTCAGCAGCAGTGCTGAGGGTGAGTAAAGTGCTGTGATTTATTTATTTATTTAATCCGTTTTTTCGCGGGCTTTTTTTCAAGGGTTTAAACTAAAGGAAGTGGGAGTAGGCCGCAGGGGATTCTGGGAGATTGTGTGTTTTTAGTATAAAAGTCACTCTATACAGCGGGCAGCGTCGGGAGCGGGCAGCGTCGGGAGCGGGCAGCGTCGGGAGCGGGCAGCGTCGGGAGCGGGCAGCGTCGGGAGCGGGCAGCGCGGGAGCGGGCAGCGTCGGGAGCGGGCAGCGTCGGGAGCGGGCAGCGTCGGGAGCGGGCAGCGCGGGAGCGGGCAGCGTCGGGAGCGGGCAGCGTCGGGAGCGGGCAGCGCGGGAGCGGGCAGCGTCGGGAGCGGGCGGCGTCGGGAGCGGGCGGCGTCGGGAGCGGGCGGCGTCGGGAGCGGGCAGCGTCGGGAGCGGGCAGCGTCGGGAGCGGGCAGCGTCGGGAGCGGGCAGCGTCGGGAGCGGGCAGCGTCGGGAGCGGGGAGTAGAGTGTGAACTGGCTTTGGCTCACGGAGCTTCGGCGAGGACAGGCAGAGGCAGGGTAGGGTTTCACTTTTAAATTACACCAACTTATACAAGGTAAATTGGTATGGAGGGATATGTAATGTGCTGCTTCTGCATGATGTGGGAGCAAGTGGACCCCAGGGTGGACCCCAGGGTGGACCCCAGGGTGGACCCCAGGGTGGACCCCAGGGTGGACCCCAGGGTGGACCCCAGGGTGGACCCCAGGGTGGACCCCAGGGTGGACCCCAGGGTGGACCCCAGGGTGGACCCCAGGGTGGACCCCAGGGACCATGTCTGCAGTAAGTGCTGGTTGCTGGAGGATCTCCAGCTCAAGGTAGATGAACTGGACTCTGAGCTACAGACACTGAGGCTTATCAGGGAAGGGGAGAGCTATCTGGATAATGTGTATAAAGAGAAAGTCATGGCCCTTAGACTGACTAACCTGACATGAGCAGCCTGGGAATGGAGGGATACAAACGATTGGTCTAGTTGGACCAAGGAGCAGCACAGGCTTGGAGGGCCGAAGGGCCTGTTTCCTGTGCTGTACTGTTCTTTGTTCTTAACTTAGCTGGGGGTCAGGGACAACAGGGAGTGTGGCGGGCAGTGGGGGGAAGAAGGCGGGCAGTGGGGGGAAGAAGGCGGGCAGTGGGGGGAGAGAAGGCGGCGGGCAGTGGGGGGAGAGAAGGCGGCGGGCAGTTGGGGCAGAGAAGGCGGCGGGCAGTGGGGGGAGAGAAGGCGGCGGGCAGTGGGGGGGAGAGAAGGCGGCGGGCAGTGGGGGGAGAGAAGGCGGCGGGCAGTGGGGGGAGAGAAGGCGGCGGGCAGTGGGGGGAGAGAAGGCGGCGGGCAGTGGGGGGAGGGAAGGCGGCGGGCAGTGGGGGGAGGGAAGGCGGCGGGCAGTGGGGGGAGGGAAGGCGGCGGGCAGTGGGGGGAGGGAAGGCGGCGGGCAGTGGGGGGAGGGAAGGCGGCGGGCAGTGGGGGGAGGGAAGGCGGCGGGCAGTGGGGGGAGGGAAGGCGGCGGGCAGTGGGGGGAGGGAAGGCGGCGGGCAGTGGGGGGAGGGAAGGCGGCGGGCAGTGGGGGGAGGGAAGGCGGCGGGCAGTGGGGGGAGGGAAGGCGGCGGGCAGTGGGGGGAGGGAAGGCGGCGGGCAGTGGGGGGAGGGAAGGCGGCGGGCAGAGGGGGGAGGGAAGGCGGCGGGCAGTGGGGGGAGGGAAGGCGGCGGGCAGTGGGGGGAGGGAAGGCGGCGGGCAGTGGGGGGAGGGAAGGCGGCGGGCAGCGGGGGGAGGGAAGGCGGCGGGCAGCGGGGGGAGGGAAGGAAGTAGTTTGTGGGAGGTAAAGTCCCAAGAACCTCAGCCCTTAAATCTGTGCAACAGATTTGAGGTTCTTGCCACCAGTGTAGATGGGAAAAATGACTGCGAGAAGGACGAGCAAACTGTCGGCAGTACCAGGGTGCTGCTGGAACGGAGAAATCAGAGAGAAATGTAGTAGTAATTGGGGATAGTGTAGTTAACGGCACAGACACTGTTCTCTGTGACCAGGAGAAGCAATACCGTAGGTTGTGTTGCCTGCCTGGTGCTCGGGTCCAGGATGTATCATCTGGGCTGCAGAGGAATTTGGAGTGGGAGGGTGAAAATCCAGTTGTCGTGGTCCATGTAGGTGCCAATGACATCGACAAAACAGGAACTAAGGATCTACAGAGGGAGTACGAAGAGCTGGGGAACAAATTAAAAAGCAGAACCAACAAGGTGGTGACCTCTGGATTACTACCTGAGCCACGCGCAAATTGGTGCAGGGTTAATAGGATTAAGGAGACGAATGCGTGGCTCAAGGATTGGTGTGGGAGGAATGGGTTCGGATTCATGGGGCATTGGCACCAGTATTTGGGCAGATGGGACCTGTATAGATGGGATGGTCTCCGTTTGAACCGTGCTGGGACCAGAGTCCTAGCGAATCGTATCACTAGGGCTGTAGATCGGGCTTTAAACTAATTTATGGGGGGGAGGGTGCAGAGGTAAGAGGAATTACCAGGGGATATCCAGGCATTTAGGAAGAATAGACAGGAAGGAAAAGGTGGTGGGGTAGCTCTGTTAATAAAAGATAATGATGTGGAGATGCCGGCGTTGGACTGGGGTAAACACAGTAAGAAGTTTAACAACAGGTTAAAGTCCAATAGGTTTATTTGGTAGCAAATAAATTTATTTGGTAGTTTATGTGGCTTTTGCTACCAAATAAACCGGTTGGACTTTAACCTGGTGTTAAACTTCTTACTGAATACGGGGATGGTGCCAGAGGACTGGAGAATGGCGAATGTTGTTCCTCTGTTTAAGAAAGGGAATAGAAATGACCCTGGTAATTATAGACCGGTTAGTCTTACTTCGGTGGTTGGTAAATTGATGGAAAAGGTCCTTGGTGATGGGATTTACGACCATTTAGAAAGATGCGGATTAATCTGGGATAGTCAGCACAGATTCGTGAAGGGCAAGTCGTGCCTCACAAATTTGATAGAATTTTTTGAGGAGGTAACTAAGTGTGTTGATGAAGGTAGGGCAGTTGATGTCATATACATGGATTTTAGTAAGGCGTTTGATAAGGTCCCCCATGGTCGGCTTATGATGAAAGTAAGGAGGTGTGGGATAGAGGGAAAGTTGGCCGATTGGATAGGTAACTGGCTATCTGATCGAAGACAGAGGGTGGTGGTGGATGGAAAATTTTCGGACAGGAGGCAGGTTGCTAGCAGAGTGCCACAGGGATCAGTGCTTGGTCCTCTGCTCTTTGTGATTTTTATTAATGACCGAGAGGAGGGGGCTGAAGGGTGGATCAGTAAATTTGCTGATGACACCAAGATTGGTGGAGTAGTGGATGAGGTGGAGGGCTGTTGTAGGCTGCAAAGAGACATAGATAGGATGCAAAGCTGGGCTGAAAATGCAAATGGAATTTAACCCTGATAAATGTGAGGTGATTCATTTTGGTAGGACTAATTTAAATGTGGATTACAGGGTCAAAGGTAGGGTTCTGAAGACTGTGGAGGAACAGAGAGATCTTGGGGTCCATATCCACAGATCTCTAAAGGTGGCCACTCAAGTGGATAGAGCTGTGAAGAAGGCCTATAGTGTGTTAGCTTTTATTAACAGGGGGTTGGAGTTTAAGAGCCGTGGGGTTATGCTGCAACTGTACAGGACCTTGGTGAGACCACATTTGGAATATTGTGTGCAGTTCTGGTCACCTCACTATAAGAAGGATGTGGAAGCGCTGGAAAGAGTGCAGAGGAGATTTACCAGGATGCTGCCTGGTTTGGAGTGTCGGTCTTATGAGGAAAGGTTGAGGGAGCTAGGGCTGTTCTCTCTGGAGCGGAGGAGGCTGAGGGGAGACTTAATAGAGGTTTATAAAATGATGAAGGGGATAGATAGAGTGAACGTTCAAATACTATTTCCTCGGGTGGATGGAGCTAGTACAAGGGGGCATAACTATAGGGTTCATGGTGGGAGATATAGGAAGGATATCAGAGGTAGGTTGTTTATGCAGAGAGTGGTTGGGGTGTGGAATGGACTGCCTGCAGTGATAGTGACAGTCAGACACTTTAGGAACATTTAAGCGGTTATTGGATAGGCACATGGAGCACACCAGGATGATAGGGAGTGGGATAGCTTGATCTTGGTTTCAGATAAAGCTTGGCACAACATCGTGGGCCGATGGGCCTGTTCTGTGCTGTACTGTTCTATGTTCTATGTTATGGGTAGAGATAAGGAATAGTAGGGGGAGAAAGACACTAGTAGGCGTGGTCTATAGGCCCCCAAATAATAATAGAACATAGAACATAGAACATTACAGCGCAGAACAGGCCCTTCGGCCCACGATGTTGCACCGACCAGTTAAAAAAAAAAATAAATAAAAAAAAAAAACTGTGACCCTCCAACCTAAACCAATTTCTTTTCGTCCATGAACCTATCTACGGATCTCTTAAACGCCCCCAAACTAGGCGCATTTACAACTGATGCTGGCAGGGCATTCCAATCCCTCACCACCCTCTGGGTAAAGAACCTACCCCTGACATCGGTTCTATAACTACCCCCCCTCAATTTAAAGCCATGCCCCCTCGTGCTGGATTTCTCCATCAGAGGAAAAAGGCTATCACTATCCACCCTATCTAAACCTCTAATCATCTTATATGTTTCAATAAGATCCCCTCTTAGCCGCCGCCTTTCCAGCGAAAACAATCCCAAATCCCTCAGCCTCTCCTCATAGGATCTCCCCTCCATACCAGGCAACATCCTGGTAAACCTCCTCTGCACCCTCTCCAAAGCCTCCACATCCTTCCTGTAATGTGGGGACCAGAACTGCACACAGTACTCCAAGTGCGGCCGCACCAGAGTTGTGTACAGTTGCAACATAACGCTACGACTCCTAAATTCAATCCCCCTACCAATAAACGCCAAGACACCATATGCCTTCTTAACAACCTTATCTACTTGATTCCCAACTTTCAGGGATCTATGCACACATACACCTAGATCCCTCTGCTCCTCCACACTATTCAAAGTCCTCCCGTTAGCCCTATACTCAACACATCTGTTATTCCTACCAAAGTGAATTACCTCACACTTCTCCGCATTAAACTCCATCCGCCACCTCTCGGCCCAACTTTGCAACCTGTCTAAGTCTTCCTGCAAACTACGACACCCTTCCTCACTGTCTACCACACCACCGACTTTGGTGTCATCAGCAAATTTGCTAATCCACCCAACTATACCCTCATCCAGATCATTAATAAATATTACAAACAGCAGTGGCCCCAAAACAGATCCCTGAGGTACACCACTTGTAACCGCACTCCATGATGAATATTTACTATCAACCACCACCCTCTGTTTCCTATCCGCTAGCCAATTCCTGATCCAATTTCCTAGATCACCCCCAATCCCATACATCTGCATTTTCTGCAGAAGCCTACCATGGTGAACCTTATCAAACGCCTTACTAAAATCCATATATACCACGTCCACTGCCTTGCCCCCATCCACCTCCTTGGTCACTTTCTCAAAAAACTCAATAAGGTTAGTAAGGCACGACCTACCTACCACAAAACCATGCTGACTATCACCTATCAATTCATTACTCTCCAAATAACTATAAATCCTATCCCTTATAATTTTTTCCAACATCTTGCCGACAACAGAAGTGAGACTCACCGGTCTATAATTCCCGGGGAAGTCTCTGTTCCCCTTCTTAAACAATGGGACAACATTCGCTAACCTCCAATCTTCTGGTACTATACCAGAGGCCAACGACGACCTGAAGATCAGAGCCAGAGGCTCTGCAATCACTTCTCTTGCCTCCCAGAGAATCCTTGGATAAATCCCATCCGGACCAGGGGATTTATCTATTTTCAGACCGTCCAGAATATCCTGCACATCCTCCTTATCAACTGTAATACTGTCTATTCTACTCCCCTGCAACCCAGTGTCCTCCTCAGCTATATTCATGTCCCCTTGCGTGAACACCGAAGAGAAATATTGGTTCAATGCTTCACCAATCTCCTCCGGTTCCACACATAACTTCCCTCTGCCATCTATAACTGGCCCTAAACTTGCCCTAACCAACCTTGGGGGTGTGTGTGTGGGTATGGGGGTGTGTGTGTGGGTATGGGGGTGTGTGTGTGGGTATGGCGTTGTGTGTGTGGGTATGGCGTTGTGTGTGTGGGTATGGGGTTGTGTGTGTGGGTATGGGGTTGTGTGTGTGGGTATGGGGTTGTGTGTGTGGGTATGGGGTTGTGTGTGTGGGTATGGGGGTGTGTGTGTGGGTATGGGGGTGTGTGTGTGGGGTTGTGCGCGCGCGCGCGGGCCTGTGTGTACGGGGGTGTGTGTGCGCACAAGAACAGTACAGCACGGGAAACAGGCCCTTCGGCCCTCCAAGCCTGTGCCGCTCATTGGTCCAACTAGACCAATCGTTTGTATCCCTCCATTCCCCGGCTGCTCATGTGACTATCCAGGTAAGTCTTAAACGATGTCAGCGTGCCTGCCTCCACCACCCTACTTGGCAGCGCATTCCAGGCCCCCACCACTCTCTGTGTAAAAAACGTCCCTCTGATATCCGAGTTATACTTCGCCCCTCTCACCTTGAGCCCGTGACCCCTCGTGATCGTCACCTCCGACCTGGGAAAAAGCTTCTCACCGTTCACCCTATCTATACCCTTCTTAATTTTGTACACCTCTATTAGGTCTCCCCTCATTCTCTGTCTTCCCAGGGAGAACAAGCCCAGTTTACCCAAACTCTCCTCATAGCTAAGCCCCTCCATACCAGGCAACATCCTGGTTAAACCTTCTCTGCACTCTCTCTAACGCCTCCACGTCCTTCTGGTAGTGCGGCGACCAGAACTGGACGCAGTACTCCAAATGTGGCCTAACCAGCGTTCTATACAGCTGCATCATCAGACTCCAGCTTTTATACTCTATACCCCGTCCTATAAAGGCAAGCATACCATATGCCTTCTTCACCACCTTCCCCACCTGTGCTGCCACCTTCAAGGATTTGTGGACTTGCACACCTCGGTCCCTCTGTGTTTCTATACTCTTGATGGCTCTGCCATTTATTGTATAACTCCCCCCCTACATTAGTTCTTCCAAAATGCATCACTTTGTATTTATCTGAATTAACTTCCATCTGCCATTTCTCCGCCCAATTTTCCAGCCTATCTATATCCTGCTGTATTGTCCGACAATGCTCTTCGCTATCCGCTATTCTAGCCATCTTCGTGTCATCCGCAAACTTGCTGATTACACCAGTTACACCTTCTTCCAAATCATTTATATATATCACAAATAGCAGAGGTCCCAGTACAGAGCCCTGCGGAACACCACTGGTCACAGACCTCCAGCCAGAAAAAGACCCTTCGACCACTACCCTCTGTCTCCTGTGGCCAAGCCAGTTCTCCATCCATCGAGCCACTTCTACTTGTATCCCATGAGCCTTAACCTTCTTAACCAACCTGCCATGTGGGACTTTGTCAAATGCCTTACTGAAATCCATATAGACGACATCCACGGCCCTTCCTTCATCAACCGTTTTTGTCACTTCCTCAAAAAACTCCAACTTTGTGAAGCACGACCTCCCTCTTACAAAACCATGCTGTCTGTCACTCGTGCACTGCCGGGCAAGGTGGTGGAGGCGGACACACTGGGGATGTTTAAGACTTATCCAGATCGCCACATGAACGGAGTGAGAATGGAGGGATACAAAAGAATGGTCTAGTTTGGAGCAGGGAGCGGTGCGGGCTTGGAGGGCCGAAGGGCCTGTTCCTGTGCTGTATTGTTCTTTGTTCTTTAATGAGACAGTTCCATCCTAAATACACATACATCCTGTCTCTAAGAATCCTCTCCAACAACTTCCCTACCACGGATGTCAAGCTCACCGGCCTATAATTACCTGGGTTATCCCTGCTACCCTTCTTAAACAACGGGACCACATTCGCAACCCTCCAATCCTCAGGGACCTCACCTGTGTCCAATGAAGAGACAAAGATTTCCGTCAGAGATGTATGGGTGTGTGAGTGTGTGTGGGTGTGTGTGGGTGTGTGTGGGTGTGTGTGGGTGTGTGTGGGTGTGTGTGGGTGTGTGTGGGTGTGTGTGGGTGTGTGTGTGCGTGTGTACGGGGGCGTGTGTGTGTGTGTGTGTGTGTACGGGGGCGTGTGTGTGTGTGTGTGTACGGGGGCGTGTGTGTGTGTGTGTGTACGGGGGCGTGTGTGTGTGTACGGGGGCGTGTGTGTGTGTGTACGGGGGCGTGTGTGTGTGTGTGTGTGTGTGTGTACGGGGGCGTGTGTGTGTGTGTACGGGGGCGTGTGTGTGTGTGTGTGTGTGTGTGTGTGTGTACGGGGGCGTGTGTGTGTGTGTGTGTGTGTGTGTACGGGGGCGCGTGTGTGTGTGTACGGGGGCGCGTGTGTGTGTGTGTGTGTGTACGGGGGCGTGTGTGTGTGTGTACGGGGGCGTGTGTGTGTGTGTACGGGGGCGTGTGTGTGTGTGTGTGTGTGTGTACGGGGGCGCGTGTGTGTGTGTACGGGGGCGTGTGTGTGTGTGTGTGTGTGTGTGTGTACGGGGGCGTGTGTGTGTGTGTACGGGGGCGCGTGTGTGTGTGTACGGGGGCGTGTGTGTGTGTGTACGGGGGCGTGTGTGTGTGTGTACGGGGGCGTGTGTGTGTGTGTACGGGGGCGCGTGTGTGTGTGTACGGGGGCGCGTGTGTGTGTGTGTGTGTGTACGGGGGCGTGTGTGTGTGTGTACGGGGGCGTGTGTGTGTGTGTGTGTGTGTGTGTGTGTACGGGGGCGCGTGTGTGTGTGTACGGGGGCGTGTGTGTGTGTGTGTGTACGGGGGCGCGTGTGTGTGTGTACGGGGGCGCGTGTGTGTGTGTACGGGGGCGCGTGTGTGTGTGTACGGGGGCGCGTGTGTGTGTGTACGGGGGCGTGTGTGTGTGTGTGTACGGGGGCGTGTGTGTGTGTGTACGGGGGCGCGTGTGTGTGTGTACGGGGGCGTGTGTGTGTGTGTGTACGGGGGCGTGTGTGTGTGTGTGTGTGTGTGTGTGTACGGGGGCGCGTGTGTGTGTGTACGGGGGCGCGTGTGTGTGTGTACGGGGGCGTGTGTGTGTGTGTACGGGGGCGTGTGTGTGTGTGTGTGTGTGTGTACGGGGGCGTGTGTGTGTGTGTACGGGGGCGCGTGTGTGTGTGTACGGGGGCGCGTGTGTGTGTGTACGGGGGCGTGTGTGTGTGTGTACGGGGGCGTGTGTGTGTGTGTGTGTGTGTGTGTACGGGGGCGTGTGTGTGTGTGTACGGGGGCGTGTGTGTGTGTGTGTGTGTGTGTACGGGGGCGTGTGTGTGTGTGTACGGGGGCGTGTGTGTGTGTGTACGGGGGCGTGTGTGTGTGTGTGTACGGGGGCGCGTGTGTGTGTGTACGGGGGCGCGTGTGTGTGTGTACGGGGGCGCGTGTGTGTGTGTACGGGGGCGTGTGTGTGTGTGTGTGTGTGTACGGGGGCGTGTGTGTGTGTGTACGGGGGCGTGTGTGTGTGTGTACGGGGGCGTGTGTGTGTGTGTACGGGGGCGCGTGTGTGTGTGTACGGGGGCGCGTGTGTGTGTGTGTACGGGGGCGCGTGTGTGTGTGTGTACGGGGGCGCGTGTGTGTGTGTACGGGGGCGTGTGTGTGTGTGTGTACGGGGGCGCGTGTGTGTGTGTGTACGGGGGCGTGTGTGTGTGTGTGTACGGGGGCGCGTGTGTGTGTGTGTACGGGGGCGCGTGTGTGTGTGTGTACGGGGGCGTGTGTGTGTGTGTGTACGGGGGCGCGTGTGTGTGTGTGTACGGGGGCGCGTGTGTGTGTGTGTACGGGGGCGCGTGTGTGTGTGTGTACGGGGGCGCGTGTGTGTGTGTGTACGGGGGCGCGTGTGTGTACGGGGGCGCGTGTGTGTGTGTGTACGGGGGCGCGTGTGTGTACGGGGGCGCGTGTGTGTGTGTGTACGGGGGCGCGTGTGTGTGTGTGTACGGGGGCGTGTGTGTGTGTGTGTACGGGGGCGCGTGTGTGTGTGTGTACGGGGGCGCGTGTGTGTGTGTGTACGGGGGCGTGTGTGTGTGTGTGTACGGGGGCGCGTGTGTGTGTGTGTACGGGGGCGCGTGTGTGTACGGGGGCGTGTGTGTGTGTGTACGGGGGCGTGTGTGTGTGTGTGTGTACGGGGGCGCGTGTGTGTGTGTGTACGGGGGCGCGTGTGTGTGTGTGTACGGGGGCGTGTGTGTGTGTGTGTGTACGGGGGCGTGTGTGTGTGTGTGTGTACGGGGGCGCGTGTGTGTGTGTGTACGGGGGCGCGTGTGTGTGTGTGTACGGGGGCGTGTGTGTGTGTGTGTACGGGGGCGTGTGTGTGTGTGTGTACGGGGGCATAGAGTATAAAAGTTGGGGTCTGATGTTGCAGATGTATAGAACATTGGTTCGGCTGCATTTGGAATACTGCGTCCAGTTCTGGTCGCCACACTACCAGAAGGACGTGGAGGCGTTAGAGAGAGTACAGAGGAGGTTTACCAGGATGTTGCCTGGTATGGAGGGGCTTGGTTATGAGGAGAGATTGGGGAAACTGGGGTTGTTCTCCCTGGAAAGACGGAGGATGAGGGGAGACTTAATAGAGGTGTATAAAATTATGAAAGGCATAGATAGGGTGAACGGTGGGAAGCTTTTCCCCAGGTCGGTGGTGACGTTCACGAGGGGTCATAGGGTCAAGGTGAAGGGGGGGAGGTTTAACACAGATATCAGACGGACATATTTTACACAGAGGGTGGTGGGGGCCTGGAATGCGCTGCCAGGCAAGGTGGTGGAGGCGGACACAGTGGGAACGTTTAAGACTTATCTAGACAGCCATATGAACGGAGTGGGAATGGAGGGATGCAAAAGAATGGTCTAGTTTGGACCATGGAGCGGCGCGGGCTTGGAGGGCCGAAGGGCCTGTTCCTGTGCTGTATTGTTCTTTGTTGTTCTTTGGGTGTGTGTGCGCACGCGCGTATGGGTGTGTGTGAGCGCGCGCGCGTATGGGTGTGTGTGAGCGCGCGCGTATGGGTGTGTGTGAGCGCGCGCGTATGGGTGTGTGTGAGCGCGCGCGTATGGGTGTGTGTGAGCGCGCGCGTATGGGTGTGTGAGAGCGCGCGCGTATGGGTGTGTGTGAGCGCGCGCGTATGGGCGTGTGTGAGCGCGCGCGTATGGGCGTGTGAGAGCGCGCGCGTATGGGTGTGTGAGAGCGCGCGCGTATGGGCGTGTGAGAGCGCGCGCGTATGGGCGTGTGTGAGCGCGCGCGTGTGGGCGTGTGTGAGCGCGCGCGTGTGGGCGTGTGTGAGCGCGCGCGTGTGGGCGTGTGTGAGCGCGCGCGTGTGGGCGTGTGTGAGCGCGCGCGTGTGGGCGTGTGTGAGCGCGCGCGTGTGGGCGTGTGTGAGCGCGCGCGTGTGGGCGTGTGTGAGCGCGCGCGTGTGGGCGTGTGTGAGCGCGCGCGTGTGGGCGTGTGTGAGCGCGCGCGTGTGGGCTTGTGTGAGCGCGCGCGTGTGGGCGTGTGTGAGCGCGCGCGTGTGGGCGTGTGTGAGCGCGCGCGCGTGTGGGCGTGTGTGAGCGCGGGCGTGTGGGCGCGCGCGTGTGGGCGTGTGTGAGCGCGCGCGTGTGGGCGTGTGTGAGCGCGCGCGTGTGGGCGTGTGTGAGCGCGCGCGTGTGGGCGTGTGTGAGCGCGCGCGTGTGGGCGTGTGTGAGCGCGCGCGTGTGGGCGTGTGTGAGCGCGCGCGTGTGGGCGTGTGTGAGCGCGCGCGTGTGGGCGTGTGTGAGCGCGCGCGTGTGGGCGTGTGTGAGCGCGCGCGTGTGGGCGTGTGTGAGCGCGCGCGTGTGGGCGTGTGTGAGCGCGCGCGTGTGGGCGTGTGTGAGCGCGCGCGTGTGGGCGTGTGTGAGCGCGCGCGTGTGGGCGTGTGTGAGCGCGCGCGTGTGGGCGTGTGTGAGCGCGCGCGTGTGGGCGTGTGTGAGCGCGCGCGTGTGGGCGTGTGTGAGCGTGGGCGTGTGTGAGCGCGCGCGTGTGGGCGTGTGTGAGCGCGCGCGTGTGGGCGTGTGTGAGCGCGCGCGTGTGGGCGTGTGTGAGCGCGCGCGTGTGGGCGTGTGTGAGCGCGCGCGTGTGGGCGTGTGTGAGCGGGCGCGTGTGGGCGTGTGTGAGCGCGCGCGTGTGGGCGCGTGTGAGCGCGCGCGTGTGGGCGCGTGTGAGCGCGCGCGTGTATGGGCGCGTGTGAGCGGGCGCGTATGGGGGCGTGCGCGTATGGGTGCGTGTGAGCGCGCGCGCGTATGGGTGCGTGTGAGCGCGCGCGCGTATGGGTGCGTGTGAGCGCGCGCGCGTATGGGTGCGTGTGAGCGCGCGCGCGTATGGGTGCGTGTGAGCGCGCGCGCGTATGGGTGCGTGTGAGCGCGCGCGCGTATGGGTGCGTGTGAGCGCGCGCGCGTATGGGTGCGTGTGAGCGCGCGCGCGCGTATGGGTGCGTGTGAGCGCGCGCGCGTATGGGTGCGTGTGAGCGCGCGCGCGTATGGGTGCGTGTGAGCGCGTGCGTGTGAGCGCGCGCGCGTATGGGTGCGTGTGAGCGCGCGCGCGTATGGGTGCGTGTGAGCGCGCGCGCGTATGGGTGCGTGTGAGCGCGCGCGCGTATGGGTGCGTGTGAGCGCGCGCGCGTATGGGTGCGTGTGAGCTGGGATATATCTGTGTATGGGGATGTGTATAGGGATGTGCGTGGGTGTGTATCTGTGTATAGGGATGTGCGTGGGTGTGTATCTGTGCATGGGGCTGTGTGTGGGTGTGTGTATGGGGGTGTGTGAGGGTGTGTCTGTGTGTGTATGGGGGTGTGTGAGGGCTTGTGTGTATGGGGATGTGTGTGGGTGTGTGTGTATGGGTGTACATCTGTGTATGGGGTTGTGTATGAGTGTGTGCGTATGGGAGTGTATAGGGATGTGCGTGGGTGTGTATCTGCATGGGGGTGTGTGAGGGTGTGTCTGTGTATGGGGGTGTGTGAGGGCTTGTGTGTATGGGGATGTGTGTGGGTGTGTGTGTATGGGTGTGTATCTGTGCATGGGGGTGTGTGGGTGTGTATCTATGTATGGGGATGTGTGAGGGTGTGTGTGTATGGGGATGTGTGAGGGTGTGTGTGTATGGGTGTGTGTCTGTATATGGGGATGTGTGGGGGTGTGTGAGTATGGGTGTGTGTCTGTGTATGGGGATGTGTGGGGGTGCGTGTGTATGGGTGTGTATCTGTGTATGGGGATGTGTGACGGTGTGTGTGTATGGATGTGTGTCTGTGTATGCGGATGTGTGAGGGTGTGTATCTGTGTATGGGGATGTGTGAGGGTGGGTGGGGATGTGTGAGGGTGGGTGTGTATGGGGATGTGTGAGGGTGGGTGTGTATGGGGATGTGTGAGGGTGTGTGTGTATGGGTGTGTATCTATGTATGGGGATGTGTGAGGGTGTGTGTGTATGGGGGTGTGTGAGGGTGTGTGTATGGGGGTGTGTGTGTATGGGGGTATCTGAGGGTATGTGTGTATGGGGGTATGTGAGGGTGTGTGTGTATGGGGGTGTGTGAGGGTGTGTGTGTATGGGGATGTGTGAGGGTGTGTGTGTATGGGGATGTGTGAGGGTGTGTGTGTATGGGGATGTGTGAGGGTGTGTGTGTTTGGGGATGTGTGAGGGTGTGTGTGTGGGGGTGTGTGAGGGTGGGTGTGTATGGGGATGTGTGAGGGTGGGTGTGTATGGGTGTGTTTGGCGTTGTGTGTGTGTGTGTGTGTGTGTGTGGGTGTGTGAGGGTGTGTTTGTATGGGGATGTGTGAGGGTGTGTGTGAGGGTGTGTGTGAGGGTGTGTGTGAGGGTGTGTGTGAGGGTGTGTGTGAGGGTGTGTGTGAGGGTGTGTGTGAGGGTGTGTGTGAGGGTGTGTGTGAGGGTGTGTGTGAGGGTGTGTGTGAGGGTGTGTGTGAGGGTGTGTGTGAGGGTGTGTGTGTATGTGTGAGGGTGTGTGTGTTTGGCGTTGTGTATGGGGGTGTGTGTGAGGGTGTGTGTGTGGTTGTGTGTGTGTGGTTGTGTGTGTGTGGGTGAGGGTGTGTGTGTGAGGGTGTGTGTGTGTGTGAGGGTGTGTGTGTGTGTGAGGGTGTGTGTGTGTGTGAGGGTGTGTGTGTGTGTGAGGGTGTGTGTGTGTGTGAGGGTGTGTGTGTGTGAGAGGGTGTGTGTGTGTGAGAGGGTGTGTGTGTGTGTGAGAGGGTGTGTGTGTGTGAGAGGGTGTGTGTGTGGGTGTGTGTGTGTGTGGGGGTGTGTGTGTATCTCTCCAATGTTTAACTGCCTGATGAGCTTAATGTCTCAGTCCAGATTACATGCTGTTTATGTCTCAGAGCCATCAAACCCACAGACATTCTGGTACCAGAGGACGGTCAGGAGGTTGCCAAGGAGCTGGGCATTCCTTACTACGAGACCAGTGTTGTTGCAGAGTTTGGGATCAAGGATGTCTTTGACAATTCAATCCGGGCAGCACTCAGTGCAAGGCGCCATCTGCAGTTCTGGAAGTCACATCTTAAGAAAGTACGAAGACCTCTGCTTCAGCCTCCATTTCTTCCTCCAAAGCCTCCCCCAGTCATTGTAACGCTTCCACACAGCCTGTTAGAGGGTGGAGAAACAGCAACAACTCTCTTTTCAACTCCTCTTTGTCCTGATGTCATCTTCATTCTTCATGATGGCCACCATATCTTTGGCCACAGGGTGTACCTCGCCACTTCCTGTTCCAAGTTCTATGACCTGTTCACTATCGATTTATTACCTGAATCTTGGGTGGATGAAGAGAAAGGGAAAGTTTGTAGTGAAGAGGCCAGTGATGGGAATGGAAAGATGTTGAGAATCAACAGGCAACCAGAAGACATTGAGTGTGAGGAGAGTCATGTCCAAAAGCTGTCACAGTCAACACTCAGACATTCAGAGATTGAAATGCTGAGACAGCAAGATCATGAAGGAATAATGCGAATGGGATTGAAACCTGGCAAAGAGCTGAGCAAGTGGGGAAGGGGTTTTCGAACGATCCACTTGGATTATGTGGAGGATCCTGTGACCCGAAAGGATCGATGTATGACTGTAGTTACTCTGGATTCCCTGATCCAGAAGGAAGCTTTCCAGACAGTGCTAGAATATCTCTACACTGGCTGTATGAGGGACAGTCAGCCAGATCTGTTACAGGTTGCTGTCATTGCGGAGCTCCTGGAGGTATTTGACTTGAGGATGATGGTTGCGAACATACTAAATAAGGAGAGTTTCATGAACCAGGAAATCACAAAAGCCTTCCATGTGCGACGTGCCAATCGGATCAAAGAGTTCCTGACCAAGGGAACGTTTTCAGGTAATGTTGTAGGCAGGAGAAGTGTAAATGAAGTAGAAATGGCCTTTGCCAAAAATATGTAGAGGGACAGGTAGTATTGAGGAAGCAGGGGGGCTGCAGAAGGACTTGGACAGGTTCAGAGAGTGGGCAAAGAAGTGACAGATGGAACATAATGTGGAAAAGTGAGAGGTTATGCACTTTGGAAGGAGGAATGGAGGCAGAGACTATTTTCTAAATGGGAAAATGCTGAGGAAATCAGAAACACAAAGGTGAGGTGCCCGAAGATTGGAAGGTGGCAAATCCTGCGCCTTTGTTTAAAAAGGACTGCAGGGAAAAGCCTGGGAACTACAGGCCAGTGAGCCTCACATCTGTGGTGGGTAAATTGTTGGAAGGTATTTTGAGAGACAGGATCTACAGGCATTTAGAGACGCAAGGACTGATTAGGGACAGTCAGCATGGCTCTGTGAGTGGAAAATCATGTCTCACAAAGAACAAAGAACAGTACAGCACAGGAAACAGGCCCTTCGGCCCTCCAAGCCTGTGCCGCTCCTTGGTCCAACTAGACCATTCGTTTGTATCCCTCCATTCCCAGGCTGCTCATGTGACGATCCAGGTAAGTCTTAAACGATGTCAGCGTGCCTGCCTCCACCACCCTACTTGGCAGCGCATTCCAGGCCCCCACCACCCTCTGTGTAAAAAACATCCCTCTGATATCTGAGTTATACCTCGCCCCTCTCACCTTGAGCCTGTGACCCCTCGTGATCGTCACCTCTGACCTGGGAAAAAGCTTCTCACTGTTCACCCTATCTATACCCTTCATAATTTTGTACACCTCTATTAGATCTCCCCTCATTCTCCGTCTTTCCAGGGAGAACAAGCCCAGTTTACCCAATCTCTCCTCATAGCTAAGACCCTCCATACCAGGCAACATCTGGTAAACCTTCTCTGCACTCTCTCCAAACCCTCCATGTCCTTCTGGTAGTGCGGTGAACAGAACTGGACGCAGTACTCCAAATGTGGCCTAACCAGCGTTCTATACAGCTGCAACATCAGACTCCAGCTTTTTATACTCTATACCCCGTCCTATAAAGGCAAGCATACCATATGCCTTCTTCACCACCACCTGTGCTGCCACCTTCAAGGATTTGTGGACTTGCACACCTCGGTCCCTCTGTGTTTCTATACTCTTGATGGCTCTGCCATTTATTGTATAACTCTCCCCTACATTAGTTCTTCCAAAATGCATCACTTCGCATTTATCTGGATTAAATTCCATCTGCCATTTCTCCGCCCAATTTTCCAGATTATCTATATCCTACTGTATTGTCTGACAATGTTCATCGCTATCCGCAAGTCCAGCCATCTTCGTGTCATCCGCAAACTTGCTGATCACACCAGTTACATCTTCCAAATCATTTATATATATCACAAATAGCAGAGGCCCCAGTACAGAGCCCTGCGGAACATCACTGGTCACAGACCTCCAGCCGGAAAAAGACCCTTCGACTGCTACCCTCTGTCTCCTGTGGCCAAGCCAGTTTTCTACCCATCTAGCCACCTCTCCTTGTATCCCATGAGCCTTAACCTTCTTAACCAACCTGCCATGTGGGACTTTGTCAAATGCCTTACTGAAATCCATATAGACGACATCCACGGCCCTTCCTTCGTCAACCGTTTTTGTCACTTCCTCAAAAAACTCCACCAAATTTGTAAGGCACGACCTCCCTCTTACAAAACCATGCTGTCTGTCACTAATGAGATTGTTCCGTTCTAAATGCGCATACATCCTGTCTCTAAGAATCCTCTCCAACAACTTCCTGACTACGGACGTCAAGCCTTATCAACTGTTCCTTAAAAGACTCCCACATGCCAGACGTGGACTTACCCCAAACATCCTCTCCCAATCAATGGCCACCAATTCCTGCCTAATCCGGCTATAGTCAGCCTTCCCCCAATTTAGCACCCTGCCCATGGGACAGCACTCATCCTTGTCCATTACTATCCTAAAGTTAACAGAGTTGTGGTCACTATTTGCCACATGTTCCCCTACCGAAACTTTGACGACCTGACCGGGCTCATTTCCCAGAACTAGGTCCAGTATAGCCCCCTCTCTAGTCGGGCTATCTACATACTGTTCCAAAGAACCTTCCAGTACGCATTTTACAAATTCTCCCCGTCCAGACCCCCAGCTCTGAGCACTTTCCAGTCTGTACCAGGGAAATTGAAGTCTCCTACTTCAACAACCCTATTTTTTTCTGCACCTATCCAGAATCTCCTGACATATCCGTTCCTCCACTTCCCGTGGGCTGTTGGGGGGCCTGTAGTACACCCCCAGCATAGTGATTGCACCTTTCCTGTTTCTGAGCTCCACCCACAGCGACTTATTATATGACCCCTCTAAATTGTCCACCCTCTGCACCGCTGTAATATGCTCCCTAACTTATTCCGCTACTCCCCCACCTTTTTTAGCCCTTCCTCTGTCACGCCTAAAACACTTATAACCCGGAATATTCAGCTGCCAGTCCTGTCCTTTTAACCATGTCTCCATCACCGCAACCACATCCAAATTCCGTGTAAGCATTAAGGCCCTAAGTTCGTCTGTTTTACCCGTTACGCTCCTCACATTGAAGCAGATGCACTCCAGACCTCCAGGTCCACTCAGGTCATCCTGCTCCAGAGTGCTCTTCTTAGCTAGCCTTGCCCTGGCCCCCAGCTCGACCCCAGCCTCAGTACTTACTGACCGACTGTTTTGTTCCCCACCCCCCTGCCACACTAGTTTAAACCCTGCCGAAACACTCTTGCAAAACTCCCAGCCAGGATATTTGCTCCCTTCCAGTTAAGGTGTAACCCATCCTTTCCGCACATATGCCATCCTCTCATGCAGACTTCCCAATGATCTATGAATGTGAAACCCTCCCTCTTGCACCAGTCCTTTAGCCACCTGTTCAATTGTAGAATCTCCCTGTTCCTGGCCTCACTAGCACTAGGCACTGGGAGCAGTCCAAAGATTGTTACCCTAGAGGCCTTAAGTAAGGCTCACCGGTCTATAATTACCAGGGTTGTCCCTACTCCCCTTCTTGAACAAGGGGGCAACATTTGCTATCCTCCAGTCTTCTGGCACTGTTCCTGTAGACAATGACGACACAAAGATCAAAGCTAAAGGCTCTGCAATCTCCTCTCCAGCCTCCCAGAGAATCCGAGGATAAATCCCATCCGGCCCAGGGGACTTATCTATTTTTACCGTTTCCAGAATCGCTAACACCTCCTTATGAACATCAATCCCATCCAGTCCAACAGTCTGCATCTCAGTACTCCCCTCCACAACACTGTCCCTCTCCAGTGTGAATACTGACGAAAAATATTCATTTAGTGCCGCTCCTATCTCTTCAGACTCCACGCACAACTTCCCACTACTGTCCTTAACTGGCCCTAATCTTACCCTAGTCATTCTTTTACTCCTGACATACCTTTCGAAAGCTTAAGGGTTTTCCTTGATCCGACCTGCCAAAGACTTCTGATGTCCCCTCCTGGCTCTTCTTAACTCTCTCTTTAGGTCCTTCCTGCTAACTTGTAACTCTCAAGCACCCGAACTGAACCTTCACGTCTCATCTTAACATAAGTCTCCTTCTTCCTCTTAACAAGAGATTCAACCTCTTTAGTAAACCACTGTTCCCTCACACGTCTGCTTTCTCCCTGCCTGACAGGTACATATTTATCGAGGACGCATAGTAGCTGTTCCTTGAACAAGCTACTACTAATGAAAAGTGGAACTTTTTCAAGGAACAAATACTGGGTGTCCTTGATAGGTATGTCCCTGTCAGGCAGGGAGGAAATGGCCGAGTGAGGGAACCATGGTTCACGAAAGAGGTGGAATGTCTTGTGAAAAGGAAGAGGGAAGCTTATGTAGGGATGAGGAAACAAGGTTCAGATGGCTCGATTGAGGGTTACAAGTTAGCAAGGAATGAGCTGAAAAAGGGGCTTAGGAGAGCTAGGAGGGGACATGAGAAGTCCTTGGCGGGTCGGATCAAGGAAAACCCCAAGGCTTTTTACTCTTATGTGAGGAATAAAAGAATGACCAGGGTGAGGTTAGGGCCGGTCAAGGACAGTAGTGGGAACTTGTGTATGGAGTCAGTAAAGATAGGCGAGGTGATGAATGAATACTTTTCTTCAGTGTTCACCAAGGAGAGGGGCCATGTTTTTGAGGAAGAGAAGGTGTTACAGGCTAATAGGCTGGGGGAAACAGATGTTCGGAGGGAGGATGTCCTGGCAGTTTTGAATAAACTGAAGGTCGATAAGTCCCCTGGGCCTGATGAAATGTATCCTAGGATTCTTTGGGAGGCAAGGGATGAGATTGCAGAGCCTTTGGCTTTGATCTTTGGGTCCTCGCTGTCCACGGGGATGGTGCCAGAGGACTGGAGAATGGCGAATGTTGTTCCTCTGTTTAAGAAAGGGAATAGAAATGACCCTGGTAATTATAGACTGGTTAGTCTTACTTCGGTGGTTGGTAAATTGATGGAAAAGGTCCTGAGGGATGGGATTTACGACCATTTAGAAAGATGCGGATTAATCCGGGATAGTCAGCACGGATTCGTGAAGGGCAAGTCGTGCCTCACAAATTGGATAGAATTTTTTGAGGAGGTAACTAAGTGTGTTGATGAAGGTAGGGCAGTTGATGTCATATACATGGATTTTAGTAAGGCGTTTGATAAGGTCCCCCATGGTCGGCTTATGATGAAAGTAAGGAGGTGTGGGATAGAGGGAAAGTTGGCCGATTGGATAGGTAACTGGCTATCTGATCGAAGACAGAGGGTGGTGGTGGATGAAAAATTTTCGGAGTGGAGGCAGGTTGCGAGCGGAGTGCCACAGGGATCAGTGCTTGGTCCTCTGCTCTTTGTGATTTTTATTAATGACTTAGAGGAGGGGGCTGAAGGGTGGATCAGTAAATTTGCTGATGACACCAAGATTGGTGGAGTAGTGGATGAGGTGGAGGGCTGTTGTAGGCTGCAAAGAGACATAGATAGGATGCAAAGCTGGGCTGAAAAATGGCAAATGGAGTTTAACCCTGATAAATGTGAGGTGATTCATTTTGGTAGGACTAATTTAAATGTGGATTACAGGGTCAAAGGTAGGGTTGTGAAGACTGTGGAGGAACAGAGAGATCTTGGGGTCCATATCCACAGATCTCTAAAGGTGGCCACTCAAGTGGATAGAGCTGTGAAGAAGGCCTTTAGTGTGTTAGCTTTTATTAACAGGGGGTTGGAGTTTAAGAACCGTGGGGTTATGCTGCAACTGTACAGGACCTTGGTGAGACCACATTTGGAATATTGTGTGCAGTTCTGGTCTCCTCACTATAAGAACATAAGAACATAAGAAATAGGAGCAGGAGTAGGCCATCTAGCCCCTCGAGCCTGCCCCGCCATTCAATAAGATCATGGCTGATCTGACGTGGATCAGTACCACTTACCCGCCTGATCCCCATAACCCTTAATTCCCTTACCGATCAGGAATCCATCCATCCGCGCTTTAAACATATTCAGCCAGGTAGCCTCCACCACCTCAGTGGGCAGAGAATTCCAGAGATTCACCACCCTCTGGGAGAAGAAGTTCCTCCTCAACTCTGTCTTAAACCGACCCCCCTTTATTTTGAGGCTGTGTCCTCTAGTTTTAACTTCCTTACTAAGTGGAAAGAATCTCTCCGCCTCCACCCTATCCAGCCCCCGCATTATCTTATAAGTCTCCATAAGATCCCCCCTCATCCTTCTAAACTCCAACGAGTACAAACCCAATCTCCTCAGCCTCTCCTCATAATCCAAACCCCTCATCTCCGGTATCAACCTGGTGAACCTTCTCTGCACTCCCTCCAATGCCAATATATCCTTCCTCATATAAGGGGACCAATACTGCACACAGTATTCCAGCTGCGGCCTCACCAATGCCCTGTACAGGTGCATCAAGACATCCCTGCTTTTATATTCTATCCCCCTCGCAATATAGGCCAACATCCCATTTGCCTTCTTGATCACCTGTTGTACCTGCAGACTGGGCTTTTGCGTCTCATGCACAAGGACCCCCAGGTCCCTTTGCACGGTAGCATGTTTTAATTTGTTTCCATTGAGATAGTAATCCCATTTGTTATTATTTCCTCCAAAGTGTATAACCTCGCATTTCTCAACGTTATACTCCATTTGCCATATCCTCGCCCACTCACTCAGCCTGTCCAAATCTCTCTGCAGATCTTCTCCGTCCTCCACACGATTCACTTTTCCACTTATCTTTGTGTCGTCTGCAAACTTCGTTACCCTGCACTCCGTCCCCTCCTCCAGATCATCTATATAAATGGTAAACAGTTGCGGCCCGAGTACCGATCCCTGCGGCACGCCACTAGTTACCTTCCTCCAACCGGAAAAACACCCATTTATTCCGACTCTTTGCCAAGAAGGATGTGGAAGTGCTGGAAAGAGTGCAGAGGAGATTTACCAGGATGCTGCCTGGTTTGGAGGGTAGGTCTTATGAGGAAAGGTTGAGGGAGCTAGGGCTGTTCTCTCTGGAGCGGAGGAGGCTGAGGGGAGACTTAATAGAGGTTTATAAAATAATGAAGGGGATAGATAGAGTGAACGTTCAAAGACTATTTCCTCGGGTGGATGGAGCTATTACGAGGGGGCATAACTATAGGGTTCATAGTGGGAGATATAGGAAGGATATCAGAGGTAGGTTCTTTACTCAGAGAGTGGTTGGGGTGTGGAATGGACTGCCTGCAGTGATAGTGGAGTCAGACACTTTAGGAACATTTAAGCGGTTATTGGATAGGCACATGGAGCACACCAGGATGATAGGGAGTGGGATAGCTTGATCTTGGTTTCAGATAAAGCTCAGCACAACATCGTGGGCCGAAGGGCCTGTTCTGTGCTGTACTGTTCTATGTTCTTCTATGTTCTAAGCTCCACATTTCAATTGTCCCCATCCCCTGCAGTTTCCTTCCCCAACCTATGCCAGGTAAATCTCGCGTAATCGCATCATAATTTCCTTTCCCCTAGCTATAACTCTTGCCCTTCGGTATATACCTATCCCTTTCCATTGCTAAGGTAAACGTAATCGAATTGTGGTCACTATCACCAAAGTGCTCACCAACCTCCAAATCTAACACTTGGCCTGGTTCATTACCCAGTACCAAATCCAATGTGGCCTCGCCTCTTGTTGGTCTATCTACATACTGCATCAGGAAGCCTTCCTGCACACATTGGACAAAAACTGACCCCTCTAAAGTACTCGAACTATAGCTTTTCCAGTCAATATTTGTAAAGTTAAAGTCCCCCAGTACAACTACCCTGTTACTTTCGCTCCTATCCAGAATCATCTTTGCAATCTTTTCCTCTACATCTTTGGAACTTTTCGGAGGTCTATTAAAAACTCCCAACAGGGTGACCTCTTCTTTCCTGTTTCAAATCTCAGCCCAAACTACCTCAGTTGACGAGTCCTCATAGAAATCATAGAAACCCTACAGTACAGAAAGAGGCCATTCGGCCCATCGAGTCTGCACCGACCACAATCCCACCCAAGCCCTACCCCCATTTCCCTACATATTTTACCTGCTAATCCCTCTAATCTACGCATCCCAGGACACTAAGGGGCAATTTTAGCATGGCCAATCAACCTAACCTGCACATCTTTGGACTGTGGGAGGAAACCGGAGCACCCGGAGGAAACCCACGCAGACACGAGGAGAATGTGCAAACTCCACACAGACTCATCAAATGTCCTTTCTGCCACCGTAATACTGTCCTTGACTAACAATGCCACACCTCCCCCTCTTTTACCACCTTCCCTGCACTTACTGAAACATCTAAACCCCGGAACCTGCAACAACCATTCCTGTCCCTGCTCGATCCATGCCTCCGAGATGGCTACAACATCGAAATCCCAGGTACCAACCCATGCTGCAAGCTCACCCACCTTATTCCGGATGCTCCTGGCATTGAAGTATACACACTTCAAACCACCTTCCTGCCTGCCAGTGCACTCCTGCGACCCTGAAACCTCATCCATGACCTCACTACTCTCAACCTCCTGTACACTGGAGCTACAATTCAGGTTTCCATTCCCCTGCTGAATTAGTTTAAACCCTCCTGAAGAGCATTAGCAAATTTCCCCCCCAAGATATTGGTACCCCTCTGGTTCAGGTGCAGACCATCATAGAACATAGAGAACATAGAAAAAATACAGCACAAACAGGCCCTTCGGCCCACAAGTTGCGCCGGTCATGTCCCTACCTACCTAGGCTTATATCTAGGCTTACCTATAACCCTCAATCCTATTAAGTCGCATGTACTCATCCAGAAGTCTCTTAAAAGACCCTATCGAGTTTGCCTCCACCACCACTGACGGCAGCCGATTCCGCTCACCCACCACCCTCTGAGCGAAATACGTACCCCTGACATCTTCTCTGGACATACTCCCCAGCACCTTAAACCTGTGTCCTCTCGTAGCAGCCATTTCAGCCCTGGGAAAAAGCCTCCGAGAATCCACGCGATCTATACCTCAACATCTTGTCCACCTCTATCAGGTCACCTTTCATCCTTCGTCTTTCCAAGGAGAAAACACCGAGCTCCCTCAGCCTATCCTCATAAGGCATGCCACTCAATCCAGGCAACATCCTTGTTAATCTTCTCTGCACCCTTTCAATCATTTCCACATCCCTCCTGTAATGAGGCGACCAGAACTGAGCACAGTACTCCAAGTGGGGTCTGACGAGGGTCTTATAAAGCTGCATCATTATCTCCCGACTCCTAAACTCAATCCCTCGATTGATGAAGGCCAGCACACCATACGCCGCCTTAACCACCTCCTCTACCTGCGAGGCCGATTTAAGAGTCCTATGGACCAGGACCCCAAGGTCCTTAGAAACAGAAAAAAACTACAGCACAAACAGGCCCTTCGGCCCCACAAGTTGTGCCGAACATATCCCTACCTTCTGGGCCTACCTATAACCCTCCATCCTATTAGGTCCGATGTACTCATCCAGGAGTCTCTTAAAAGTCCCTATTGAGTTTGCCTCCGCCACCACTGACGGCAGCCGATTCCACTCGCCCACCACCCTCTGTGTGAAAAACTTCCCCCTAACATTACCCCTGTACCTACCCCCAGCACCTTAAACCTGTGTCCTCTTGTAGCAGCCATTTCCACCCTGGGGAAAAGCCTCTGAGAGTCCACCCGATCTATGCCTCTCAACATCTTGTATACCTCTATTAGATCTCCTCTCATCCTACGTCTCTCCAAGGAGAAAAGACCGAGCTCCCTCAGCCTATCCTCATAAGGCATGCCACTCAATCCAGGCAACATCCTTGTAAATCTCCTCTGCACCCTTTCAATCATTTCCACATCCTTCCTGTAATGAGGCGACCAGAACTGAGCACAGTACTCCAAGTGGGGTCTGACGAGGGTCTTATATAGCTGCATCATTATCACCGGACTCCTAAACTCAGTCCCTCGATTGATAAAGGCCAGCACACCATATGCCTTCTTAACCACCTCCTCCACCTGCGGGTTCGATTTTAGAGTCCTATGGACCCGGACCCCAAGGTCCTTCTGATCCTCTACAGTACTAAGAGTCTTTCCCTTTATATTGTACTCCTTCAACCCATTTGACCTGCCAAAATGGACCACGACGCATTTATCTGGGTTGAAGTCCATCTGCCACTTCTCTGCCCAGTCTTTGCATCCTATCTACATCCCTCTGTAACTTCGGACATCCCTCCAGACTATCCACAACCCCACCAACCTTCGTGTCATCGGCAAACTTACCAACCCATCCCTCCACTTCCTCATCCAGGTCATTTATGAAAATGACAAACAGCAAGGGTCCCAGAACAGATCCCTGGGGCACACCACTGGTGACCGACCTCCATTGAGAAAATAACCCGTCTACAACCACTCTCTGCCTTCTGCAGGCAAGCCAGTTCTGAATCCACAAGGCAACAGCCCCTTGGATCCCATGCCCTCTCACTTTCTCGAGAAGTCTTGCATGGGGGACCTTATTGAACACCTTGCTGAAGTCCATGTAAACCACATCTTCCGCCTTCCCTTTGTCAAAGTGTTTAGTCACATTTTCAAAGAACTCCACCAGGCTCGTAAGGCACGATCTGCCCTTGACAAAGCCGTGCTGACTACTTTTGAGCATACTAAACTTCTCTAAATGTTCATAAATCTTGTCCCTCAGGATCTTCTCCATCAACTTACCAACCACTGAGGTTAGACTCACCGGTCGGTAATTTCCTGGGCTATCCCTATTCCCTTTCTTGAATATAGGAACCACATCCGCAATTCTCCGGAACCTCTCCCGTCTCCATCGATGAAGCAAAGATCATGGCCAGAGGCTCTGCAATCTCCTCCCTCGCCTCCCACAGTAACCTGGGGTACATCCCATCCGGACCCGGCGACTTATCTATCTTGACGCTATTCAAAATTTCCAACACATCCTCTTTCTTAATGTCCACATACTCAATCTTTTCAGTCCACCTCAATCCTGTAGTACAACCACCCAGGTCTTTTTCCACCGTGAATACCGAGGTAAAATATTCGTTAAGCACCTCTGCTATTTCTTCCGGTTCTGTACAGACTTTCTCACCTTCACATTTTATAGGTCCTATTCCTTCACATCTCATCCTTTTACTCTTCACATATTTATAGAATGCCTTAGGGTTCTCCTTCATCTTACCTGCCAAGGCCTTCTCGTGACGCCTTCTGGCTCTCCTAATTTCTTTCTTAAGTCTCTTCCTACAAGCCGTATACTCATCTAGATCCTTATCATCGCCCAGCTCTCTGAACCTTTTGTACGCTTTCCTTTTCTTTCTCACTAGATTTAGCACAGCTTTCGTGCACCACGGTTCCCGAAACCTACCATCACCTTCCTGTCTCATCGGAACGTTGAGCGAAGGGCATTGTCGGGCAATACAGCAGGATATAGATAGGCTGGAAAATTGGGCGGAGAGGTGGCAGATGGAATTTAATCCGGATAAATGCGAAGTGATGCATTTTGGAAGAAATAATGTAGGGAGGAGTTATACAATAAATGGCAGAGTCATCAGGAGTATAGAAACACAGAGGGACCTAGGTGTGCAAGTCCACAAATCCTTGAAGGTGGCAACACAGGTGGAGAAGTTGGTGAAGAAGGCATATGGTATGCTTGCCTTTATAGGACGGGGTATAGAGTATAAAAGCTGGAGTCTGATGATGCAGCTGTATAGAACGCTGGTTAGGCCACATTTGGAGTACTGCGTCCAGTTCTGGTCACCGCACTACCAGAAGGACGTGGAGGCGTTAGAGAGAGTGCAGAGAAGGTTTACCAGGATGTTGCCTGGTATGGAGGGTCTTAGCTATGAGGAGAGATTGGGTAGACTGGGGTTGTTCTCCTTGGAAAGATGGAGAATGAGGGGAGATCTAATAGAGGTGTACAAGATTATGAAGGGTATAGATAGGGTGAACAGTGGGAAGCTTTTTCCCAGGTCGGAGGTGACGATCACGAGAGGTCACGGGCTCAAGGTGAGAGGGGCGAAGTATAACTCCGATATCAGAGGGACGTTTTTTACGCAGAGGGTGGTGGGGGCCTGGAATGCGCTGCCAAGTAGGGTGGTGGAGGCAGGCACGCTGACATCGTTTAAGACTTACCTGGATAGTCACATGGGCAGCCTGGGAATGGAGGGATACAAACGATTGGTCCAGTTGGACCAAGGAGCGGCACAGGCCTGGAGGGCCGAAGGGCCTGTTTCCTGTGCTGTACTGTTCTTTGTTCTTTGTTGTCATGCAGAACTCCAGACAAACATTCCTTGAAAATCTGCCACCTTACTTCAGTACTTTTCCCCGAGAATGCCACCTTCCAATTTACGCCTCTAATCTCCTGCCTGATGGCTTCATATTTCCCCTTACTCCAGATACACACTTTCCTAGCTTGCCTGATCCTATCTCTTTCCAATGCTAGCGTAAAGGAGATAGAGTTATGATCACTATCCCCAAGATGCTCCCCCACTGAGAGATCCGACACCTCTCCAGGCTCATTAGCCAGTACCAGGTCGAGTACACCCTCTCCTCTTGTTGGCTTATCCACATGCTGTGTCAGGAAACCCTCCTGAACACACCTAACAAACTCCTCCCCATCCAAACCCCTTGCCCTGGGGATATTCCAATCGATGTTTGGGAAATTAGAGTCTCCCATCACGACAACCCTGTTACTCCTACATCTTATTCCTACATTCCTACATGAGCGGCACAGGCTTGGAGGGCCGAAGGGCCTGTTTCCTGTGCTGTACTGTTCTTTGTTCTTTTTATCTCCAGGATCTGTTTCCCTATCTGCTCCTCAACATCCCTGTTACTATTTGGGCGGCCTGTAGAAAACACCCAGCAAAATTATCGACCCCTTCCCGCTCCGGACTTCCACCCACAGAGACTCCGTAGACAATCCCTCCGCGGCTTCCACCTTCTCTACAGCTGTGACACTATCCCTGATCAGCAGTGCCACTCCCCCCCCCTCTTTTGCCTCCCTCTCTGTCCTTTCTGAAACATCTGAAACCCGGCACCTGAAGTATCCAGTCCTGTCCCTGTCCCCAAGTCTCCTGTTGGTAGAGGTCATCCTGTTTGTAGAGGTCCCACCTACCCCAGAAAGAGCCCCAATTGTCCAGGTATCTGAATCCCTCCCTCCTGCACCATCCCTGTAACCACGTGTTCAACTGCTCTCTCTCCCTATTCCTCTCCTCACTATCACGTGGCACGGGTAACAAACCAGAGATAACAACTCTGTTTGTTCCAGCCCTAAGCTTCCACTCTAACTCCCTGAATTTCTGCCTTACATCCCCATCCCTTTTCCTACCTGTGTCTTGAGTGCCTATGTGAACCACAACTTGGGGCTGGTCCCCCTCCCCCTTAAGGATCCCGAAAACACGATCCGAGACATCACGGACTCTGGCTCCTGGGAGGCAACACACCGACCGCGAGTCTCTCTCGTTCCCACAGAATCTCCTATCCGTCCCTTTAACTATGGAGTCCCCAATGACTAATCCTCTACTCCTCTCCCCCCTTCCCTTCTGAGCCACAAGGACAGACTCTGAGCCAGTGACCTGTACACCATGGCTTACCCCTGCTAAGTCCCCCCCCCCAACAGCATCCAAAAGTGTACTATCCCCAATTTCTACTACATTTCTTTTTTCTCCCCCCAATTGAACGGCTCCCTGTACCTTGGTGCTGTGGTCTCCTCTTGGGAAATGAGTTAGGGCAGGTGATGGATGTGAGTGTGAGGGAACACTTTGGATCCAGTGATCATAATGCCATTAGTTTCAACCTGACCGTGGATAAGGATAGATCTGGTCCTCGGGTTGAAGTTCTGAACTGGAAAAAGGCCAAATTTGATGAAGTGAGAAGGGATCTGGGAAGTGTGGATTGGCACAGGCTGTTCTCTGGTAAGGATGTAAATGGAAAGTGGGAGGCCTTCTGTTGTAGGTAAAAAACCTCTGGCACTATTAGTGGATCAAAGTGCAGGTTTATTTCACAATTGTGAGAGAAGTGAGGTTCCTAACAGTGGAGGAGGACACTGGGTTGCAAGGGAGTAGAATAGACAGTATTACAGTTGATAAGGAGGATGTGCAGGATATTCTGGAGGGTCTGAAAATAGATAAATCCCCTGGTCCGGATGGGATTTATCCAAGGATTCTCTGGGAGGCAAGAGAAGTGATTGCAGAGCCTCTGGCTCTGATCTTCAGGTCGTCGTTGGCCTCTGGTATAGTACCAGAAGATTGGAGGTTAGCGAATGTTGTCCCATTGTTTAAGAAGGGGAACAGAGACTTCCCCGGGAATTATAGACCGGTGAGTCTCACTTCTGTTGTCGGCAAGATGTTGGAAAAAATTATAAGGGATAGGATTTATAGTTATTTGGAGAGTAATGAATTGATAGGTGATGGTCAGCATGGTTTTGTGGCAGGTAGGTCGTGCCTTACTAACCTTATTGAGTTTTTTGAGAAAGTGACCAAGGAGGTGGATGGGGGCAAGGCAGTGGACGTGGTATATATGGATTTTAGTAAGGCGTTTGATAAGGTTCACCATGGTAGGCTTCTGCAGAAAATGCAGATGTATGGGATTGGGGGTGATCTAGGAAATTGGATCAGGAATTGGCTAGCGGATAGGAAACAGAGGGTGGTGGTTGATAGTAAATATTCATCATGGAGTGCGGTTACAAGTGGTGTACCTCAGGGATCTGTTTTGGGGCCACTGCTGTTTGTAATATTTATTAATGATCTGGATGAGGGTATAGTTGGGTGGATTAGCAAATTTGCTGATGACACCAAAGTCGGTGGTGTGGTAGACAGTGAGGAAGGGTGTCGTAGTTTGCAGGAAGACTTAGACAGGTTGCAAAGTTGGGCCGAGAGGTGGCGGATGGAGTTTAATGCGGAGAAGTGTGAGGTAATTCACTTTGGTAGGAATAACAGATGTGTTGAGTATAGGGCTAACGGGAGGACTTTGAATAGTGTGGAGGAGCAGAGGGATCTAGGTGTATGTGTGCATAGATCCCTGAAAGTTGGGAATCAAGTAGATAAGGTTGTTAAGAAGGCATATGGTGTCTTGGCGTTTATTGGTAGGGGGATTGAATTTAGGAGTCGTAGCGTTATGTTGCAACTGTACACAACTCTGGTGCGGCCGCACTTGGAGTACTGTGTGCAGTTCTGGTCTCCACATTACAGGAAGGATGTGGAGGCTTTGGAGAGGGTGCAGAGGAGGTTTACCAGGATGTTGCCTGGTATGGAGGGGAGATCCTATGAGGAGAGGCTGAGGGATTTGGGATTGTTTTCGCTGGAAAGGCGGCGGCTAAGAGGGGATCTTATTGAAACATATAAGATGATTAGAGGTTTAGATAGGGTGGATAGTGATAGCCTTTTTCCTCTGATGGAGAAATCCAGCACGAGGGGGCATGGCTTTAAATTGAGGGGGGGTAGTTATAGAACCGATGTCAGGGGTAGGTTCTTTACCCAGAGGGTGGTGAAGGATTGGAATGCCCTGCCAGCATCAGTAGTAAATGCGCCTAGTTTGGGGGCGTTTAAGAGATCCGTTGATAGGTTCATGGACGAAAAGAAATTGGTTTAGGTTGGAGGGTCACAGTTTTTTTTTTTAACTGGTCGGTGCAACATCGTGGGCCGAAGGGCCTGTTCTGCGCTGTAATGTTCTATGTTCTATGTTCTATGTTCTATGTTCTATGTTCTCTTCGAATATGAGTTAAGAGCAGAGTTTTATACCTTTCGGTTCCGCCCTCATTACATTACAAATTTTCCAGGATGTCTGTCACTGTTAGTCGTTCATTGTGGGATCCTTGCTGCCTCGACAATTTCTTCGTTTGCGGAGTTGCGGCAATCTCCAAGGCCGCGATTGATTCTGTCCTATCCTGTGCGTCATTCATAGCCTTGAAACAACATCACAGGTTTTGCACAAACAAGTTAACTAATATGCAGACAAGGGTATAGGGGTCCGTATCAAAGTCTATATCTATATGGTGAGCATGAATGGTATATAATGAATATATATATATCTATCTATTGTTATACAAAGACCAAAGGCATACATGTCAGCTTCACCGTATGAAACAAAGGTACATGAAAATGGAGACTGTTTAGCTAATTTCGAGCTGGGTTAACCGCATTCCTGAATAACAAGTGGAGACAGAAAGAATAGCTGTTCCTCTTATCTGGCCTGAGTGCACCAAAACAATGAACTCTAACAAAAACAATGAATTCTACAGTGTTTCTGACAAAATCACAGAGTTCGGGTCTTAATGCTTAAGTGTGACAAAGTTCCCATTCCCGCCTTCACCTTCAAAGGAGACATTTTGAGAGTGCAGAGTTTGTATGTTCCTGTCAGGATTAAAGGCAAAGTAAATAGGAATAAGGAACCTTGGTTCTCGAGGGAGATTGTAACACTGATTAAGAGGAAGAGAGAGTTGTATGAAATGTACAGGCAGTAAGGAACAGATCAGATGCTCGAGGAGTATAAAAAGTGCAAGAAGCTACTTGAGAGGGAAATCAGGAGGGCTCAAAGAAGACATGAGGTTGCTTTGGCAGACAGAGTGAAGGAAAATCCAAAGAGCTTCTATAGGTATGTGAGGAGCAAAAGGATAGTGAGGGATAAAATTGGTCCTCTTGAAGACCAGTGTGGTAGACTGTGTATGGAACCAAAAGAGATGGGGGAGATACTAAATGGTTTTTTTGCATCCGTATTTACTGAGGAAACGGGTATGGAGTCTACAGAAATAGGGCAAACAGGTAGGGAGGTCATGGAACCTTTACAGATTAAAGGGGAGGAGGTGCTCGCTGTCTTGAGGCAAATCAGAGTGGATAAATCCCCAGGACCGGACAGGGTATTCCCTCGGACCTTGAGGGAAGCTAGTGTTGAACTTACAGGGGCCCTGGCAGACATATTTAAAATGTCAGTATTCACGGGGGAAGTGCCGGATGATTGGAGGGTGGCTCAATTGTCCCGTTGTTTAAAAAAGGTTCCAAAAGAAATTCAGGAAATTATAGGCCAGTAAGTTTGATGTCGGTGGTGGGCAAGTTATTGGAAGGTGTGATAAGGGATAGGATCTACAAATATTTGGATAGACAGGGACTTATTAGGGAGAGTCAACATGGCTTTGTGCGTGGTAGGTCATGTTTGACCAATCTATTAGAGTTTTTCGAGGAGGTTACCAGGAAAGTGGATGAAGGGAAGGCGGTGGATGTTGTCCACCTGGATTTCAGCAAGGCCTTTGACAAGGTCCCCCATGGGAGGTTAGTTAGGAAGGTACAGTCAAAGAACAAAGAACAAAGAACAATACAGCACAGGAACAGGCCCTTCGGCCCTCCAAGCCCGCGCTGCTCCCCGGTCCAGGATTGAATCCTGAATCCAGGATCCCCGCCCAATTTTCCAGCCTATCTACATACCAATATCCTATCCACCGAGCTGTCCCTCACAGCTACGATGCTTTGTTCATCACAACCTATTAACTCACCCCCACCCCCCCATTCCAGACCATGTGATCTCCAGGGAGAGGCGAAAACCCAGAGTGAAAACCCCAGGGCCAATATGGGGAAAAAAAATCTGGGAAATTCCTCTCCGACCCCTGAGGCGATCGAAACGAGTCCAGGAGATCACAATGGCCCTGATCGGAAAATGCTTCCCAACCCTAGTCATTTCCACTTCCACGAACACCATATGAATTCCCTGCCCCCGAGACAGGTTCCCAACTATCCGCAGTATACGTGGGGAGTAAATTGGATTAGACACTGGCTCAATGGAAGAAGTCAGAGAGTGGTTGTGGAGGATTGCTTCTCTGAGTGGAGGCCTGTGACTAGTGGTGTGCCGCAGGGATTGGTGTTGGGTCCATTGTTGTTTGTCATCTATATCCATGATCTGGATGATGATGTCGTAAATTGGATCAGCAAATTTGCTGATGATACAAAGATTGGAGGTGTAGTGGACAGTGAGGAAGGTTTTCAGAGCTTGCAGAGGGATTTGGACCAACTAGAAAAATGGGCTGAAAAATGGCAAATGGAATTTAATGCAGACAAGTGTGAGATATTGCACTTTGGAAGGACAAACCAAAGAAGAACGTACAGGGTAAATGGTAGGACTCTGAAGAGTGCAGTTGAACAGAGGGATCTGGGAATACAAGTACAGAATTTCCTAAAAGTGATGTCACAGGTGGATAGGATCGTAAAGAGTGCCTTTGGTACATTGGCCTTTATAAATCGGAGTATCGAGTATAAAAGTTGGAGTGTTATATAAGGCATTGGTGAGGCCGAATTTGGAGTATTGTGTACAGTTTTAGTCACCTAGTTACAGGAAGGATGTAAATAAGGTTGAAAGAGTGCAGAGAAGGTTCACAAGGATGTTGCCGGGACTTGAGAAGCTGAGTTTACAGAGAGAGATTGAATAGGTTGGGACTTTATTCCCTGGAGCGTAGAAGATTGAGGGGAGATTTGATAGCGGTGTATAAGATTTTGATGGGTATAGATAGAGTGAATGCAAGCAGGCTTTTTCCGTTGAGGCTAGGGGAGACTTAAACCAGAGGGCATGGGTTAAGGGTGAAAGGAGAAAAGTTTAAAGGGAATATTAGGGGGGGCTTCTTCACGCAGAGAGTGGTGGGAGTGTGGAACGAGCTGCTGAATAAAGTGGTAAATGCAGGGTCACTTTTAACATTTAAGAAAAACTTGGACGGGTTCATGTCTGAGAGGGATGTGGAGGGATATGGTCCAAGTGCAGGTCAGTGGGACTAGGCAAAAAATGGTTCGGCACAGACATGGGCCAAAAGGCCTGTTTCTGAGCTGTAATTTTCTATGGTTCTATGGAACTACAGACCAGTGAGTCTCACGTCTGTGGTTGGGAAACTACTGGAGAAGATTCTGAAGGAGAGAATCTATCTCCACTTGGAGAGGGAAGGTTTGATCAGGGATAGTCAGCATGGTTTTGTCAGACGGAGGTCATGCCTAACAAATTTGATTGCATTTTTTGCACATGTAACCATGTGTGTGGATGAGGGCAGTGTGGTTGATGTAGTTTACATGGATTTCACCATGCCTTTGACAAAGTCTTTCAGCTCCCCTCTTAGTCTCACTCTCGGTCTTGCTGCCTTATACTCCTGGCTCCTCTCTCAAACAAAAGAACAATACGGCACTGGAACAGGCACTTCGGCCCTCCAAGCCTGCGCCGCTCATGTGCCCAATTAGACCATTCGTTTGTATCCCTCTGTTCCCACTCTGTTCATGTGGCTATCTAGATAAGTCTTAAACGATCCCAGCGTGTCCGCCATAATCACCTTGCTTGGCAGTGCATTCCAGGCCCCCACCACCCTCTGTGTAAAATATGTCCCCCTGACATCTGTGTTGAACCTTGCCCCATAGAACCATAGAAAATTACAGCTCAGAAACAGGCCTTTTGGCCCTTCTTGTCTGTGCCGAACCATTTTTTGCCTAGTCCCACTGACCTGCACTTGGACCATATCCCTCCACACCCCTCTCATCCATGAACCCGTCCAAGTTTTTCTTAAATGTTAAAAGTGACCCCGCATTTACCACTTTATCCGGCAGCTCATTCCACACTCCCACCACTCTCTGCGTGAAGAAGCCCCCCCTAATATTCCCTTTAAACTTTTCTCCTTTCACCCTTAACCCATGCCCTCTGGGTTTTTTCTCCCCTAGCCTCAGCGGAAAAAGCCTGCTTGCATTCACTCTATCTCAACCCATCAAAATCTTATACACCTCTATCAAATCTCCCCTCAATCTTCTACGCTCCAGGGAATAAAGTCCCAACCTATTCAATCTCTCTCTGTAAACTCAGCTTCTCATCTCCCGGCAACATCCTTGTGAACCTTCTCTGCACTCTTTCAATCTTATTTACATCCTTCCTGTAACTAGGTGACCAAAACTGTACACAATACTCCAAATTCGGCCTCACCAATGCCTTATATAACCTTACCATAACACTCCAACTTTTATACTCGATACTCCGATTTATAAAGGCCAATGTACCAAAGGCACTCTTTACGACCCTATCCACCTGTGACGTCACTTTTAGGAAATTCTGTACCTGTATTCCCAGATCCCTCTGTTCAACTGCACTCTTCAGAGTCCTACCATTTACCCTGTACGTTCTACTTTGGTTTGTCCTTCCAAAGTGCAATATCTCACACTTGTCTACGTTAAATTCCATTTGCCATTTTTCAGCTTATTTTTCTAGTTGGTCCAAATCCCTCTGCAAGCTTTGAAAACCTTCCTCACTGTCCACTACACCTCCAATTTTTGTATCATCAGCAATCTTTGTATCATCAGTACCCTCACCTTTAACCTGTGACCCCTTGTGTTCGTCACCTCCGACCTGGGTAAAAGCATCACACTGTTCACCCTATCGATGCCCTTCATAATTTTATACACCTCTATTAGGTCGCCCCTCATCCTCCGTCTTTCCAGGGAGAACATCCCCAGTTTACCCAATCTCTCCTCATAGCTAAGCCCCTCCATACCAGGCAACATCCTGGTAAACCTTCTCTGCAATCTCACCAAAGCCTCCACGTCTTTCTGGTAGTGTGGCGACCAGAACTGGACGCAGTATTCCAAATGCGGCCTAACCAACGTTCTATACAGCCGCAACATCATATGCCAACTTTTATATTCTATGCCCTGTCCAATAAAGGCAAGCATGCCATATGCCTTCTTCACCACCCTCTCTACCTGTGGTGCCACCTTTAAGGATATGTGGACTTGTACACCCAGGTCCCTCTGTGTGTCTATACTCCTGATGGTTCTGCCATTTATTGTATAGCTCCCCCTTACATTAGATCTACCGAAATGCATCATTTCGCATTTATCTGGATTAAATTCCATCTGCCATTTCTCCGCCCAATGTTCCAGCCTATCTGTATCCTGCTGTATTCTCTGACAATGTTCAGCACTATCCGCAACTCCAGCAATCTTTGTGTCGTTCGCAAACTTACTAATCAGACCAGCTACATCTTCCTCCCAATCATTTATGTATATCACAAATAGCAGAGGTCCCAGTACAGAGCCCTGCAGAACTCCACTAGTCACAGACCTCCAACCGGAAAAAGACCCCTCCACTGCTATGCTCTGTTTTCTATGGCTAAGCCAGTTCTCCACCCATCTAGCTAGCTCACCTTTTATCCCGTGAGATTTAACAAAGAACAATACAGCACAGGAACAGGCCCTTCGGCCCTCCAAGCCCGTGCCACTCCCTGGTCCAAACTAGACCATTCTTTTGTATCCCTCCATTCCCACTCCGTTCATATGGCTATCTAGATAAGTCTTAAACGTTCCCAGTGTGTCCGCCTCCACCACCTTGCCTGGCAGCACATTCCAGGCCCCCGCCACCCCCTGTGTAAAATATGTCCTTCTGATATCTGTGTTAAACCTCCCCCCCTTCACCTTGAACCTATGACCCCTCGTGAACGTCACCACCGACCTGGGGAAAAGCTTCCCACCGTTCACCTTATCTATGCCTTTCATAATTTTATACACCTCTATTAAGTCTCCCCGCATCCTCCGTCTTTCCAGGGAGGACAACCCCAGTTTACCCAATCACTCCTCATATCTAAGCCCCTCCATACCAGGCAACATCCTGGTAAACCTCCTCTGTACTCTCTCCAAAGCCTCCACATCCTTCTGGTAGTGTGGCGACCAGAATTGGACGCAGTATTCCAAATGCGGCCGAACCAACGTTCAACACACCTGCAACATCAGACCCCAACTTTTATACTCTATGCCCCGTCCTATAAAGGCAAGCATGCCATATGCCTTCTTCACCACCTTCTCCACCTGTGACATCACCTTCAAGGATCTGTGGACTTGCACACCCAGGTCTTGCTGTATTATCCTCCCGACTCCTCTCTCGGTCTTTCTGTATTATCCTCCTGGCTCCTCTCTGTCTTTGCGTATTATCCTCCTGGCTCCACTCTTAGTCTTGCTGTAGTATCCCCCCGGCTTCTCTCACAGTCTTGCTGTATTATTCTCCCGGTTCTGCTCTCAGACTTGCTGTATTATCCTCCAGGCTCCTCTCTCGGTCTTGCTGTATTTTCCTCCCAGCTCCCCTCTCAGTCTTGCTGTATTATCCTCCTGGTTTCTCTATGATCCTCCTGGCTCCTCTCTCAGTCTTGCTGTGTTATCCTCCCAGCTCGGCGCTCAGTCATGCTGTATTATCCTCCCGGTTCTGCTCTCAGTCTTGCTGTATTATCCTCCTGGCTCTTCTCTGTCTTGCTGTATTATCCTCCTGGCTCTTCTCTGTCTTGCTGTATTATCCTCCTGGCTCTTCTCAGTCTTGCTGTATTATCCTCCTGGCTCTTCTCTGTCTTGCTGTATTATCCTCCTGGCTCTTCTCTGTCTTGCTGTATTATCCTCCTGGCTCTTCTCAGTCTTGCTGTATTATCCTCCAGGTTCTGCCCTCAGTCTTGCTGTATTATCCTCCTGGCTTTTCTCAGTCTTGCTGTATTATCCTCCAGGTTCTGCTCTCAGTCTTGCTGTATTATCCTCCTGGCTCTTCTCTGTCTTGCTGTATTATCCTCCCAGCTCGGCTCTGTCTTGCTGTATTATCCTCCTGGCTCTTCTCTGTCTTGCTGTATTATCCTCCTGGCTCTTCTCTGTCTTGCTGTATTATCCTCCTGGCTCTTCTCAGTCTTGCTGTATTATCCTCCTGGCTCTTCTCTGTCTTGCTGTATTATCCTCCTGGCTCTTCTCTGTCTTGCTGTATTATCCTCCTGGCTCTTCTCTGTCTTGCTGTATTATCCTCCTGGCTCTTCTCTGTCTTGCTGTATTATCCTCCTGGCTCTTCTCAGTCTTGCTGTATTATCCTCCAGGTTCTGCTCTCAGTCTTGCTGTATTATCCTCCTGGCTCTTCTCAGTCTTGCTGTATTATCCTCCAGGTTCTGCTCTCAGTCTTGCTGTATTATCCTCCTGGCTCTTCTCTGTCTTGCTGTATTATCCTCCCAGCTCGGCTCTGTCTTGCTGTATTATCCTCCTGGCTCTTCTCAGTCTTGCTGTATTATCCTCCTGGCTCTTCTCAGTCTTGCTGTATTATCCTCCTGGCTCTTCTCAGTCTTGCTGTATTATCCTCCTGGCTGTGTTCTCAGTCAGTGGCAGGCCTATGCACTCTGTATAGCTGTATTATCCTCCTGGCTGTGCTCTCAGTCAGTGGCAGGCCGATGCACTCTGTATAGCTGTATTATCCTCCTGGCTGTGCTCTCAGTCAGCGGCAGGCCTATGCACTCTGTATAGCTGTATTAGACTCCTGGGCTGTGCTCTCAGTCAGTGGCAGGCCTATGCACTCTGTATAGCTGATGGTGAGACTGCCTTTGGTGTTGTTTCAGATGTCGTCTTTGAGGTGGGGAGTGAACATATTCCTGCCCATAAACCCTTACTGATCTCAAGCTGTGATTGGATGGCTGCAATGTTCCGTGGGTCTTTCCTGGAAAGTTACATGAACAAGGTAACAACATCACGTTACAAAGGGAGGGACACAGGAACGGACCTCTCATTGGTCAATGCATTTACTGGGGGAGGGGCACAGGAACGGACGTCTCATTGGTCAATGCCTTTACTGGGGGGTTGGACACAGGAACGGACATCTCATTGGTCAATGCCTTTACTGGGGGGTTGGACACAGGAACGGACGTCTCATTGGTCAATGCCTTTACTGGGGGGTTGGACACAGGAACGGACATCTCATTGGTCAATGCCTTTACTGGGGGGTTGGACACAGGAACGGACATCTCATTGGTCAATGCCTTTACTGGGGGGTTGGACACAGGAACGGACGTCCCATTGGTCAATGCCTTTACTGGGGGAGGGACACAGGAACGGACATCTCATTGGTCAATGCCTTTACTGGGGGGTTGGGACACAGGAATGGACGTCTCATTGGTCAATGCCTTTACTGGGGGGTTGGACACAGGAATGGACGTCTCATTGGTCTGCCTTTACTGGGGGGTTGGACACAGGAATGGACGTCTCATTGGTCAATGCATTTACTGGGGGGTTGGACACAGGAATGGACGTCTCATTGGTCAATGCATTTACTGGGGGGTTGGACACAGGAACGGACGTCTCATTGGTCAATGCCTTTACTGGGGGAGGGGCACAGGGACCAGGCGTCTCATTGGGTAAGCTACAACAACTTTGATTTACGTAGTGTTGTGAATAAAATGTTCCCAAGCTATTTCACAGGAGCCTCGTCTGAGAGCGAGTCACATCAGGAGACACTGGTGTCCAAACACTCGGCTGGGGTTACGGAATGTCTTCATGGAGGAAAGGGATGTAGAGAGGTGGAGACATGCTGGGAGGGAATTCCAGAGACTGGGACACAGACACTGCCACCAATGCTACAACAATTACAGTCATAGAGACATTGTCAGAGACGTATCCACACAGAAAAAGGCCCTTCAGCCCATCACGTTGGCACCGGTTGAAAACACACCAGCCCACGATTCTAATCCCACTTCCCAATACTGGTACGTAGCCTTGTATGGCTTGTCATCGCAAGTGCGCATCTAAATATTTCTGAAATGTTATGAACAAAGAACAAAGAACAGTACAGCACAGGAAACAGGCCCTTCGGCCCTCCAAGCCTGTGCCGCTCCTTGGTCCAACTAGACCAATCGTTTGTATCCCTCCATTCCCAGGCTGCTCATGTGACTATCCAGGTACGTCTTAAACGATGTCAGCATGCCTGCCTCCACCACCCTACTTGGCAGCGCATTCCAGGCCCCCACCACCCGCTGTGTAAAAAAACATCCCTCTGATATCTGAGTTATACTTCGCCCCTTGAACCTGTGATCCCTCGTGATCGTCACCTCCGACCTGGGAAAAAGCTTCCCACTGTTCACCCTATCTATACCCTTCATAATCTTGTACACCTCTATTAGATCTCCCCTCATTCTCCGTCTTTCCAAGGAGAACAACCCCAGTCTACACAATCTCTCCTCATAGCTAAGACCCTCCATACCAGGCAACATCCTGGTAAACCTTCTCTGCACTCTCTCTAACGCCTCCACGTCCTTCTGGTAGTGCGGCGACCAGAACTGGACGCAGTACTCCAAATGTGGCCTAACCAGCGTTCTATACAGCTGCATCATCAGACTCCAGCTTTTATACTCTATACCCCGTCCTATAAAGGCAAGCATACCATATGCCTTCTTCACCACCTTCTCCACCTGTGTTGCCACCTTCAAGGATTTGTGGACTTGCACACCTAGGTCCCTCTGTGTTTCTATACTCCTGATGACTCTGCCATTTATTGTATAACTCCTCCCTACATTATTTCTTCCAAAATGCATCACTTCGCATTTATCCAGATTAAACTCCATCTGCCACCTCTCCGCCCAATTTTCCAGCCTATCTATATCCTGCTGTATTGAGGGTCTCTGCCTCCACCAGCCTTTCAGGCAGTGAGTTCCGGACTCCCACCTCCCTCTGGGTGAAAGTATTTTTCCTCACATCCCCTCTAAACTACTGAAGAGTATGAAAGGAAGTGGCTCGAGAAATAGTGGATGCATTGGTGGTCATCATAGAAATCATAGAAACCCTACAGTGCAGAAGGAGGCCATTCGGCCCATCGAGTCTGCACCGACCACAATCCCACCCAGGCCCTACCCCCATATATTTTACCCGCTAACCCCTCTAACCTACGTATCCCAGGACTCTAAGGGGCAATTTTTAACCTGGCCAATCAACCTAACCCGCACATCTTTGGACTGTGGGAGGAAACCGGAGCACCCGGAGGAAACCCACGCAGACACGAGGAGAATGTGCAAACTCCACACAGACAGTGACCCGAGCCGGGAATCGAACCCGGGACCCTGGAGCTGTGAAGCAGCAGTGCTAACCACTGTACTACCGTGCCGCCCGTACACCGTCATCTTCCAGGATTTTATAGTCTCTACAGTTCCTGCAGATTGGAAGGTGGCGAATGTCACTCCAATATTCAGAAAGGGAGGTAGAGAGAAAACAGGGAATTATAGACCAGTAAGCTTAACATCGTTGTGCGGAAAATTCTGGAATCCATTATCAAGGACTTTATAGAGCTTTTAGAAAGCAGTGGCAGGATCAGACAGAGTCTGCACAAGAGATTATCGTGCAAGATTAAAGTGCATGGGATTGGGGGAAGTGTATTGAGATGGATAGAAAACTGGTTGGCAGAGAGGAAACAAAGAGTAGGAATTAATGGGTGCTTTTCAAATTGGCAGGCAGTAACTAGTGGGGTGCCACAGGGATCGGTGCTGGGACCCCAGCTATTCACAATATATATTAATGATTTGGATGAGGGAACAAAATTAGCATCTCAAAGTTTGCAGATGATACCAAGTTGGGTGGGAGGGTGAACTGTGACGAGGATGCAGAGATGCTTCAGAATGATCTGGACAGGTTGGGTGAGTGGGCAAATCAATGGCAGATGCAGTATAATTTGGATAAGTGTGAGGTTATTCACTTTGGAAGCAAAAACAAGGTGGCAGATTACTACCTGAATGGGTGTAAATTGGGAGAGGGGAGTGTGCAGCGGGACCTGGGTGTCCTTGTGCACCAGTCACTGAAGGTAAGCATGCAGGTGCAGCAGGCAGTAAAGAAGGCAAATGGTATGTTCGAGTACAGGAGCAGGGATGGGTTGTTGCAATTATACAGGGCCTTGGTGAGGCCACACACAGGGTATTGTGTGCAGTTTTGGTCTCCTTTTCTGAGGAAGGATGTTCTTGCTCTCGAGGGAGTGCAGCGAAGGTTTACCAGGCTGATTCCGGGGATGGCGGGACTGATGTATGAGGAGAGATTGACTAGGTTAGGATTGTTTTCACTGGAGTTCAGACGAATGAGGGGGGATCTCACAGAGACTTATAAAATTCTAACAGGACTAGACAGGGTAGATGCAGGGAGGATGTTCCCGATGGTGGGGGCGTCCAGAACCAGGGGTCACAGTCTGAGGATTCAGGGTAGACCATTTAGGACAGAGATGAGGAGACATTTCTTCACCTAAAGAGTGGTGAGCCTGTGGAATTCAGGCTGATGCCAAAACATTGAATGTATTCAAGCGGCGGCTGGATATAGCCTCTTGGGGCAAATGGGATCAAAGGTTAAGGGGAAAAATCAGGATTTGGTCATTGAGTTGGATGATCAGCCAATGAATGGCGGAGCAGGCTCGAAGGGCCAAATGACCACCTCCTGCGACCATCTTCTGTGTTTCTAAACCTCCTGCCCCTGACCTTAAATCCATGCCCTCCCGGTCATTGATCCCTCCACCAAGGAGAAAAGTTTCTTCTTGTCTACACTATGCCCACATAATTACATATATCTCAAGCATTGGACAGGCTGAGTGTGTGGGTAACTGCCTGCTGGATGCAGCATAATGTGGATAAATGTGAGGTTATCCACTTTGGTAGCAATAATAGGAAGACATTATTACTTGAATGGGTGTAAATTGAGAGAGGTGGATAGTCAGCGAGACCTTGGAATCCTCGTGCATCAATAGAACATAAAACATATAGGACATAGAACAGTACAGCACAGTACAGGCCCTTCGGCCCTCGATGTTATGCCGAGCTTTGTCCGAAACCAAGATCAAGCTAACCCACTCCCTATCATCCTGGTGTGCTCCATGTGCTTATCCAATAACCGCTTGAAAATTCCTAAAGTGTCCGACTCCACTATCACAGCAGGCAGTCCATTCCACACCCCAACCACTCTCTGAGTAAAGAACCTACATCGGACATCCCTCCTATATCTCCCACCATGAACCTTATAGTTATGCCCCCTAGTAACAGCTACATTCACCCGAGGAAATAGTCTCTGAACGTCCACTTGATCTATCCCCCTCATCATCTTATAAACCTCTATTAAGTCGCCTCTCATCCTCCTCCACTCTAAAGAGAAAAGCCCTAGCTCCCTCAACCGTTCCTCATAAGACCTACCCTCCAAACCAGGCAGCATCCTGGTAAATCTCCTTTGCACTCTCTCCAATACTTCCACATCCTTCTTATAGTGAGGTGACCAGAACTGCACACAATATTCCAAATGTGGTCTCACTAAAGTCCTGTACAGTTGCAGCATAACCCCACGGCTCTTAAACTCAAACCCCCTGTTAATAAACGCGAACACACTATAGGCCTTCTTCACGGCTCTATCCACTTGAGTGGCAACCTTCAGAGATCTGTGGATATGGACTCCAAGATCTCTCTGTTCCTCCACAGTCTTCAGAACCCTACCTTTGACCCTGTAATCCACATTTAAATTAGTCCTACCAAAATGAATCACCTCACATTTATCAGGGTTAAACTCCATTTGCCATTTTTCAGCCCAGCTTTACATCCTATCTATATCTCTTTGCAGCCTACAACAGCCCTCCACCTCATCCACTACTCCACCAATCTTGGTGTCATCAGCAAATTTACTGACCCACCCTTCAGCTCCCTCCTCCAGGTCATTGATAAAAATCACAAAAAGCAGAGGACCCAGCACTGATCCCTGTGGTACAGCGCTGGTAACTGGTCTCCAGTCTGAAAATTTTCCATCCACCACCACCCTCTGTCTTCTATGAGATAGCCAGTTACTTATCCAATCGGCCAAATTTCCCTCTATCCCACACCTCCTTACTTTCTTCATGAGCCGACCATGGGGAACCTTATCAAACGCCTTACTAAAATCCATGTATACGACATCAACTGCTCTATCTTCATCTACACACTTAGTTACCTCCTCAAAGAATTCAATCAAATTTGTGAGGCAAGACTTACCTTCACGAATCCATGTTGACTATCTCGGATTAAGCTGCATCTTTCCGAATGGTCATAAATCCGATCCCTCCGGACCTTTTCCATTAACTTACCGACCACCGAAGTAAGACTAACTGGCCTATAATTACCAGGGTCATTCCTATTTCCTTTCTTGAACAGAGGAACAACATTCGCCACTCTCCAGTCCTCTGGCACTATCTCCATGGACAGTGAGGACCCAAAGACCAAAGCCAAAGGCTCTGCAATCTCATCCCTTTCCTCCCAAAGAATCCTAGGATATATCCCATCTGGCCCAGGGGACTTATCGACCCTCAGGTTTTTCAAAATTGCTAATACATCTTCCCTCAGAACATCTACCTCCTCCAGCCTGTATCACACACTCATCCTCAAAAACATGGCCCCTCTCCTTGGTGAACACTGAAGAAAGGTATTCATTCATCGCCTCTCCTATCTCTTCTAACTCCATGTACAAATTCCCACTACTGTCCTTGACCGGCCCTAACCTCATCCTGGTCATTCTTTTATTCCTCACATAAGAGTAAAAAGCCTTGGGGTTTTCCTTGATCCGACCCGCCAAGGACTTCTCATGCCCCCTCCTAGCTCCCCTAAGCCCTTTTTTTTAATAAGCACATTCCTTGCTACCTTGTGACCCTCAAGCGACCCAACTGAACCTTGTTTTCTCATCCTTACATACGCTTCCTTTTTCCTCTTGACAAGACATTCAACCTCTTTTGTGAACCATGGTTCCCTCACTCGGCCATTTCCTCCCTGCCTCACAGGGACATAGAAACATAGAAAAACTACAGCACAAAACAGGCCCTTCGGCCCCACAAGTTGTGCCGACCCTACCTTTTAGGCCGACCTATAACCCTCCATCCTATTAAGTCCCATGTACTCATCCAGGAGTCTCTTAAAAGACCCTATTGAGTTTGTCTCCACCACCACTGACGGCAGCCGATTCCACTCGCCCACCACCCTCTGTGTGAAAAACTTCCCCCTAACATTTCCCCTGTACCTACCCCTCAGCACCTTAAACCTGTGTCCTCTCGTAGCAGCCATTTCCACCCTGGGAAAAAGCCTCTGAGAGTCCACCCGATCTATGCCTCTCAACATCTTATATACCTCTATTAGGTCTCCTCTCATCCGACGTCTCTCCAAGGAGAAAAGACCGAGCTCCCTCAGCCTATCCTCATAAGGCATGCCACTCAATCCAGGCAACATCCTTGTAAATCTCCTCTGCACCCTTTCAATCTTTTCCACATCCTTCCTGTAATGAGGAGACCAGAACTGAGCACAGTACTCCAAGTGGGGTCTGACGAGGGTCTTATATAGCTGTATCATTATCCCCGGACTCCTAAACTCAATCCCTCGATTGATAAAGGCCAGCACACCATACGCCTTCTTAACCACCTCCTCCACCTGCGGGGCCGATTTTAGAGTCCTATGGACACGGACCCCAAGGTCCTTCTGATCCTCGACAGTATTAAGAGCCTTTCCCTTTATATTGTACTCCTTCATCCTATTTGACCTGCCAAAATGGACCACTCCGCATTTATCTGGGTTGAAGTCCATCTGCCACTTCTCCGCCCAGTCTTGCATCCTATTTATGTTCCTCTGTAACTTCGGACATCCCTCCAGACTATCCACAACCCCACCAACCTTCGTGTCGATGGCAAACTTGCCAACCCATCCCTCCACTTCCTCATCCAGGTCATTTATGAAAATGACAAACAGCAAGGGTCCCAGAACAGATTCCTGGGGCACACCACTGGTGACCGACCTCCATTTAGAAAACGACCCATCTATACACAGTCTCTGCCTCCTTTGGGCAAGCCAGTTCTGCATCCACAGGGCAGCTGCCCCTTGGATTCCATGCCCTCTCACTTTTTCTAGAAGCCTTGCATGGGGGACTCATTAAGCACCTCTGCCATTTCTACTGTTTCCGTACATACCTATCAAGGACACGCAGTATTTGTTCCTTCAACAAGCTCCACTTTTCATTTGTGCCTTTCCCTGAAAGTTCCTGTTCCCATCTTATGCTCCCTAATTCTTGCCTCATAACACCCTCGTCAGACCCCACTTGGAGTACTGTGCTCAGTTCTGGTCGCCTCATTCCAGGAAGGATGTGGAAAGGATTGAAAGGGTGCCAAGGAGATTTACAAGCATGTTGCCTGGATTGAGTGGCATGCCTTATGAGGATAGGCTGAGGGAGCTCAGTCTTTGCTCCTTGGAGAGACGTAGGATGAGAGGAGACCTAATAGAGGTGTATAAGATGTTGAGAGGCATAGATCGGGTGGACTCTCAGAGGCTTTTTCCCAGGGTGGAAATGGCTGCTACGAGAGGACACAGGTTTAAGGTGCTGGGGGGTAGGTACAGGGGAAATGTTCGGGGGAAGTTTTTCTCACAGAGGGTGGTGGGCGAGTGGAATCGGCTGCCGTCAGTGGTGGTGGAGGCAACCTCAATAGGGTCTTTTAAGAGACTCCTGGATGAGTACATGGGACTTAATAGGATGGAGGGTTATAGGTAGGCCTAAAAGGTAGGGATATGTTCGGCACAACTTGTGGGGCCGAAGGGCCTGTTTTGTGCTGTAGTTTTCTATGTTTCTATGTTTCTAATCGCATCATAATTACCCCTCCCCCAATTATAAACCTTGCCCTGCCGTATGGCCCTATCCCTCTCCATTGCAATAATGAAAGACACCGAATTGTGGTCACTGTCTCCAAAGTGCTCTCCCACAACCAAATCTAACAGTTGGCCCGGTTCATTACCCAGAACCAAATCCAATGTGGCCCCACCTCTTGTCGGCCTATCCACATATTGTGTCAGGAAACCCTCCTGTACACACTGCACAAAAACTGCCCCATCTGAACTATTCGACCTACAAGGGTTCCAATCAATATTTGGAAGGTTAAAGTCCCCCATGACAACTACCCTGTGACCCCCACACCTATCCATAATCTGCTTTGCAATTTCTTGATAACTGAATAACTGAAAGTAAGCGTGCAGGTACAGCAGGCAGTAAAGAAGGTGAATGATATGTTGGCCTTCATAGCGAGAGGATTTGAGGATAGGGATAGGGATGTTTTGCTGCAATTGTACAGAGCATTGGTGAGGCCACACCTGGAGTATTGTGTGCAGTTTTGGTGTCCTTATCTGAGGAAGGATGTCCTTGCTATAGAGGGAGCACAGCGAAGGTTTACCAGGCTGATACCTGGGATGGCAGGTCTTGTCATATGAGGAGAGACTAAGTCGGCTAGGATTACATTCACTGGAGTTGAGAAGAGTGAGAGGGGATCTCATAGAAACTTATAAAATTCCAACAGGGTTAGACAGGGTAGATTCGGAATGTGCCTGATGGTGGGGGAGTCCAGAACTCGGGGTCATAGTTTGAGGATAAGGGGTAAACCTTTTAGAACTGAGGTGAGGAAAAATCTCTTGACCCAGAAGGGTGGTGAATGTGTGGAATTCACTACCCCCCACAGAGGCCAAAACATTGTCTGATTTCAAGAAGAAATTAGATTTCGCTCTTGGGGCTAAAGGGATCAAGGGATGTGGGGGGGAGGGGGATCAGGACATTGAATTCGATGATCAGCCATGATCAAAATGAATGGCGGAGCAGGATAACCTCACATTTATCTACATCATGCTGCATCTGCCATGCAGATACCCACACACTCAGCCTGTCCCAATCACACTGTTCCCATCCACTCTGTCCCAATCACACTGTTCCCATCCACTCTGTCCCAATCACACTGTTCCCATCCACTCTGTCCCAATCACACTGTTCCCATCCACTCTGTCCCAATCACACTGTTCCCATCCACTCTGTCCCAATCACACTGTTCCCATCCACTCTGTCCCAATCACACTGTTCCCATCCACTCTGTCCCAATCACACTGTTCCCATCCACTCTGTCCCAATCACACTGTTCCCATCCACTCTGTCCCAATCACACTGTTCCCATCCACTCTGTCCCAATCACACTGTTCCCATCCACTCTGTCCCAATCACACTGTTCCCATCCACTCTGTCCCAATCACACTGTTCCCATCCACTCTGTCCAAATCATATCTGATCTTATAAAAGCATTCCTTCCTCCACTTTAAAAGTTGGATTTCAGGCCCCTCAATCTTGGCCATAAAAATCTTGAATCTAACCGAGTTGTGATTGCTGTCTGCAAAATGGTCCCTCAGCAGGTCAAGGCACAGAAGAGCAACAGTTATAGGGGACTCGATAGTCAGGGGAGCAGATAGGTGTTTCTGTGGATGTGAAAGAGACTCCAGGATGGGATGTTTCCTCCCTGGTGCTAGGGTCCAGGATATCTCTGAACAGACAGAAAGCATTCTGAAGGGAGAGGGTGAACAGCCAGAGGTCGTGGTACATATTGGTACGGATGACATAAGAACATAAGTACATAAGAAATAGGAGCAGGAGTAGGCCATCTGGCCCTTCGAGCCTGCCCCGCCATTCAACAAGATCATGGCTGATCTGAAGCAAATCAGTTCCACTTACCCGCCTGCTCCCCATATCCCCTAATTCCCTTATCGATCAGAAAACTATCTACCCGTGATTTAAACATATTCAACGAGGAAGCCTCCACCACTTCAATGGGCAGAGAATTCCAGAGATTCACTACCCTCTGAGAGAAGAAGTTCCCCCTCAACTCTGTTCTGAACCGGCCCCCACTTATTTTGAGGCTGTGCCCTCTAGTTCTGGTTTCCCTTCTAAGTGGAAAGAATCTCTCCACCTCTACCCTATCCAGCCCCTTCATTATCTTATATGTCTCTATAGGATCACCCCTCATCCTTCTAAACTCCAACGAGTACAGACCCAATCTGTTTAATCTCTCCTCATAAGCTACACCCCTCATCTCCGGTATCAACCTGGTGAACCTTCTCTGCACTCCCTCCAAGGCCAATATATCCTTTCGCAAATAAGGGGACCAAAACTGCACACAGTACTCCAGTTGCGGCCTCACCAGTGCCTTGTACAGTTGCAGCAAGACCTCCCTGCTTTTATATTCTATCCCCCTCGCGATAAAGGCCAACATTCCATTCACCTTCTTGATCACCTGCTGCACCTGCAGACTGAGTTTTTGCGATTCGTGCACAAGGACCCCCAGGTCCCTCTGCACAGTCGCACGATGTAATTTTTCTCCATTTAAATAATATTCCAATTTACTATTATTTCTTCCAAAGTGGATAACCTCACATTTGCTAACGTTATATTCCATCTGCCAGATCCTCGCCCACTCGCTCAGCCTATCCAAAGCTCTCTGCAGACTTTCCATGTCCTCCACGCAATTCGCTTTCCCACTCACCTTCGTGTCATCAGCAAACTTGAATACCCTAGATTCAGTCCCCTCCTCCAGATCATCTATGTAAATTGTAAACAATTGAGGCCCCAGCACCGATCCCTGCGGCACGCCACTGGTCACCAACTGCCAACCAGAAAAGCACCCATTTATCCCAACTCTCTGCTTCCTGTTAGATAGCCAATCCCCAATCCACGCCAACACCTTACCCCTAACTCCGTGTACCCCAATCTTCTGCAGCAACCTTTTGTGAGACACCTTATCGAACGCCTTCTGGAAATCTAAAAACACCACATCCACCGGTTCCCCTCTGTCAACCGCACTAGTGACATCTTCATAAAAGTCCAGTAGATTCGTCAAACATGACTTTCCCTTCATGAATCCATGCTGCGTCTGCTTGATCGAACCATTCTTATTCAGGTGCTCTGTTATTTCCTCTTTAATAATGGACTCTAGCATCTTCCCAACTACGGACGTTAAGCTAACCGGCCTGTAGTTACCCACCTTTTGTCTACTTCCTTTTTTAAACAGCGGCGTAACAGTAGCTGTTTTCCAGTCAGCCGGCACTACCCCAGAGTCCAGCAAATTTTGATAAATTACTACTAACGCATCTGCTATTACCTCAGCCATTTCTTTCAGTACCCTGGGATGCATTCCATCGGGGCCCGGGGACTTGTCTACCTTCAGTCCTATTAGTCTACCAAGCACCACCTCCTTAGTAACAGTAATTGTATTAAGGACCTCCCCGCCCACCAACTCTCGATCTCTAATATTCGGCAAACTATTTGTGTCTTCCACCATGAAGACCGACACAAAGAACTTATTTAAAGTCTCAGCCATTTCCTCGTTTTCCACTATTAAATCCCCCCTCTCATCTTCCAAGGGTCCAACATTCACTCTAGCCACTCTATTCCTTTTTATATACTTGTAAAAACTTTTACTATCATTTTTTATATTTTGAGCTAGTTTAGTTTCATAATCTATCTTTCCTTTCTTAATCGCTTTCTTAGTCGCTCTTTGTTTTTCTTTAAAGCTTTCCCAATCCACTAATTCTTCACTATCTTTGGCCACTCTGTACGCATCTGATTTTATTTTAATACTCTCCTTTATTTCCTTCGTTATCCGCGTCCGGTTATCCTTTTTCTTACAGTCCTTCCTTATCACCGGAATATATTTTTGCTGAGTACTTAAAAAAAATCTCCTTAAAAATCCTCCACTGTTCCTCAGCTGTCCTACCTACCAGTCTGCTCGCCCAGTCTACATTAGCCAATTCCACCCTCATCCTATCGTACTCCCCTCTGTTCAAGCAGAGGACACTGGTTTGGGACCCTACTTTCTCACCCTCCATCTGTATCAGAAATTCCACCATATTATGATCACTCATCCCAAGAGGATCCTTCACAAGAAGATCCTTAATCCTACCTGTCTCATTGCACAGAACCAGATCCAAGATAGCTCGCTCTCTCGTAGGTTCTGTAACATACTGTTCAATGAAACAATCCCGACAGCATTCCAAGAACTCTTCCTCAAGCCCTCCACGTCCAATTTGAGTCGACCAATCAATATGTAGGTTAAAATCCCCCATGATAATTGCCGTTCCACTTTTGCACGCATTCATTATTTGCTTGTTTATAGCCCTCCCCACCTCTAAGTTATTATTTGGGGGCCTATAGACCACGCCTACCAGTGTCTTTCTCCCCCCACTATTCTTTATCTCCACCCACAACAATTCCACGTTTTGCTCCTTAGAGCCTATGTTGTCTCTCACTACTGTCCTGATATTATCCTTTCTTAACAAAGCTACCCCACCTCCTTTTTCTACCTGTCTATCCTTCCTAAATGCCTGATAACACTGGATATTCAGTTCCCAGTCCCGGTCACCCTGCAACCACGTTTCTGTGATGGACACTAGATCATATTCAATTGTATGGATTTGTGCCATCGACTCATTTACTTTGTTTCGAATGCTTCGTGCATTCAGGCAAAGTGTCTTTATGCCAGCCTTTGTCTGGACCCGGTTTGTTGAAGCGCTACTAACATCTCCCAAGCCCTCTCCTCCTTTAGCTAGTTGTTTATTCACTATACTCCTGGCATGAGAGTAGACACCTCTCAGTCCTATGGTCTGACCTCTCCCCTTCTCTGTTCCCAGTCCACCTGCCCTCTTGCACTGCCTATAACCCTTCTCTGTTTGCGAGCTACCTTCCTCACTCTCAGTCATGTCGCTTTGATCCCCTCCCCCCAACCTATCTAGTTTAAACTCTCCCCAGTAGTCTTAGCCAACCTTCCTGCCAGGATATTGGTCCCCCTGGGATTCAAGTGCCACCCGTTTTTAGTATACAGGTCATACCTGCCCCTAAAGAGGTCCCAATGGTCCAGGAACCTGAATCCCTGCCCCCTGCACCATTCCCTCAGCCACACATTCATCCTCCACCTCACGCCATTCCTTTCCTCACCTTCCCTATACACAGTGGTTAGCACTGCTGCTTCACAGCTCCAGGGTCCCGAGTTCAATTCCCGGCTTGGGTCACTGTCTGTGTGGAGGTTGCACATTCTCCTCGTGTTTGCGTGGGTTTCCTCCGGGTGCCCCGGTTTCCTCCCACAGTCCAAAGATGTGCGGGTTAGGTTGATTGGCCAGGTTAAAATTGCCCCTGAGATGCATAGGTTAGAGGGATTAGCGGGTAAATATGTGGGGGTAGGGCCTGGGTGGGATTGTGGTCGGTGCAGACTCAATGGGCCGAATGGCCTCCTTCTGCACTGTAGGGTTTCTATGATTTCTATGATTTCCCGTGGCACAGGCAGCAATCCCAAGATTACTACCTTTGCTTTCCTCCTTCTCGGCTGTCTCCCTAATTCCCTATACTCTTTTTTCATGTTCCCTTCCCCCTTCTTACCCACATCAGCGGTACCAATATGTACTGCTACCTCCGGCTCCTCTCCCTCCCACCTCAGGATTTCTGGGACTTGCCCAGCGACATCCTGGATCCCAGCCCCAGGGAGGCAGACCACCATGCGAGACTCCCGCCTGCCTCCGCAAAATCACCTGTCCGTCCCCCTGACTGTCGAGTCCCCGATTAATACTGCCTTCCTCCTCCTTTCCTTAGCCCTCTGAGTTACAGGGCCGGACTCCACCCCGGAGACACGGCCACTGCTGCTTCCCCCAGATGGGCTGTCCCCCGCAACAGTACTCAGACAGGAGTACTTGTTATGTAGGGGCACTTCCACCGGGGTGCTCTCAATCACCCGTGTTTGAGGATAGCGAATCTGGTACCATGATTTAAGAAGGGTAGCAGGGATAACCCGGATATTTATAGGCCAGTGAGCTTGACGTCCGTGGTCGGGAAGTTGTTGGAGAGGATTCTTAGAGACAGGATGTATGCACATTTAGAACGGAACAATCTCATTAGTGACAGACAGCATGGTTTTGTAAGAGGGAGGTCGTGCCTTACAAATTTGGTGGAGTTTTTTGAGGAAGTGACAAAAACGGTTGACGAAGGAAGGGCCATGGATGTCGTCTATATGGATTTCAGTAAGGCATTTGAGAAAGTCCCTCATGGCAGGTTGGTTAAGAAGGTTAAGGCTCATGGGATACAAGGAGAGGTAGCTAGATGGGTAGAAAACTGGCTTGGCCACAGGCGACAGAGGGTAACAGTCGAAGGGTCTTTTTCCGGCTGGAGGTCTGTGACCAGTGGTGTTCCGCAGGGCTCTGTACTGGGACCTCTGCTATTTGTGATATATATAAATGATTTAGAAGAAGGTGTAACTGGTGTGATCAGCAAGTTTGCGGATGACCCGAAGATGGCTGGACTTGCGGATAGCGATGAACATTGTCGGACAATACAGCAGGATATAGATAGGCTGGAAAATTGGGCAGAGAAATTGCAGATGGAATTTAATCCAGATAATTCAGCTTTTGCAGAAAATACGGACACATGGGATTGAGGGTGATTTAGTGGTTTGGATCAGGAATTGGCTCGCTGTAAGAAAACAAAGGGTGGTGGTTGATGGGAAATATTCATCCTGGAGTTCAGTTACTAGTGGTGTACCGCAAGGATCTGTTTTGGGGCCACTGCTGTTTGTCATTTTTATTAATGACTTGGATGAGGGCGTGGAAGGATGGATTAGTAAATTTGCGGATGACACTAAAGTCGGTGGAGTTGTAGACAGTGCGGAGGGAAGTGGCAGGTTACAGAGGGACATAGATAAGCTGCAGAGCTGGGCTGAGAGGTGGCAAATGGAGTTTAATGCGGAAAAGTGTGAGGTGATTCACTTTGGAAGGAGTAACAGGAATACAGAGTACTGGGCTCATGGTAAAATACTTGGTAGTGTGGATGAACAGAGGGATCTGGGTGTCCATGTGCATAGATCCCATAAAGTTGGCACCCAGGTTGATAGGGTTGTTAAGAAGGCATACGGTGTGTTAGCTTTTATTGGTAGAGGGATTGAGTTTCGGAGCCAGGAGGTCATGCTGCAACTGTACAAAACTCTGATGCGGCCGCATTTGGAGTATTGCGTACAGTTCTGGTCGCTGCATTATAGGAAAGACGTGGAAGTGTTGGAAAGGGTGCAGAGGAGATTTACCAGGATGTTGCCTGGTATGGTGGGAAAATCGTATGAGGAAAGGCTGAGGGGCTTGAGGTTGTTTTAGTTAGAGAGAAGAAGGTTAAGAGGTGACTTAATAGAGGCATATAAGATGATCAGAGGATTAGAGAGGATGGATAGTGAGAGCCTTCTTCCTCGGATGGTGTTGGCTAGCACGAGGGGACATAGCTTTAAATTGAGCGGTGAGAGATATAGGACAGATGTTAGAGGTAGGTTCTTTACTCAGAGAGTAGTAAGGGCGTGGAATGCCCTGCCTGCAGCAGTGGTGGACTCGTCAACATTGAGAGCGTTCAAGTGGTTATTGGATAAACATATGGATGATATTGGAATAGTGTAGATTAGAGGGGCTTTAGATTGGTACCACTGGTCGGCACAACATCGAGGGCCGAAGGGCCTGTACTGCGCTGTTATGTTCTATGTTCTAAATGCGAAGTGATGCATTTTGGAAGAACTAATGTAGGGGGGAGTGATACAATAAATGGCAGAGCCATCAAGAGTATAGAAACACAGAGGGACCTAGGTGTGCAAGTCCACAAATCCTTGAAGGTGGCAGCCCAGGTGGAGAAGGTGGTGAAGAAGGCATATGGTATGTCTTTGTATGCTTAAGCTGGAGTCTGATGTTGCAGCTGTATGGAATGCTGGTTAGGCCACATTTGGAGTACTGCGTCCAGTTCTGGTCGCCGCACTACCAGAAGGACATGGAGGCTTTGGAGAGAGTGCAGAGAAGGTTTACCAGGATGTTAGTTCGCAAACAGAGAAGGGTTTTAGACGGTGCAAGACGGAGGATGGACGGGGGAGAGAGGGGGATAGAGAAGGGGAGAGCTCAGACCAAAGGATTGAGATGTGTTTACTTTAATGCCAGGAGTGTAGTGAATAAAAGGGATGAGCTCAGAGCATGGATCGATGCCTGGAAGTGTGATGTGGTGGCCATTAAGGAGACTTGGATGTTTCAGGGACAGGACTGGATACTACAGGTGCCGGGATTCAGATGTTTCAGGAAGAACAGGGAGGGAGGCAAGCGAGGGGGTGGAGTGGCACTGCTGATCAGGGATAGTGTCACAGCTGTAGAGAAGGTGTATGCTGTGGAGGGATTGTCTACAGAGTCTCTGTGGGTGGAAGTTCGGAGGAGGAAGGGGTCGTTCACTTTGCTGGGAGTTTTCTATAGGCCGCCCAATAGTAACAGGGAGGTGGAGGAGCAGATAGGGAAACAGATCCTGGAGAGTTGCAATAATAGTAGAGTTGTTGTGATGGGAGACTTTAATTTCCCAAACATAGATTGGAATATCCCTCGGGTAAGGGGATTGGATGGGGAGGAGTTCGTTAGGTGTGTTCAGTAGGGTTTCCTGACACAGCATGTGGACAAGCCTACAAGAGGAGAGGCTGTACTTGATCTGATACTGACCAATGAACCTGGACAGGTGTCAGATCTCTCAGTGGGAGAGCATCTTGTGGATAGCGATCATAACTCTATCTCCTTTATGCTTGCATTGGAAAAAGAGAGGATCAGGCAAGCTCGGAAAGCATTTATATGGAGTAAGGGGAAATATGAAGACATGAGGCAACAAATTAGAGGAGTGAATTGGAAGGAGGTATTCTCGGGGAAATCTACTGAAGAGCGGTGGCAGTTTTTCAAGGAATGTCTGTCGAGAGTTCTACAGGACAATGTTCTGAGCAGACAGGGAGGAGTTGGTAGGTTAAAGGAACCGTGGTGCACGAAAGCTGTGCGGGACCTAGTTGAGAAGAAAAGGAAAGCGTACAAAAGGTTCAGAGAGCTTGGCGAAGATAGGGATGTAGATGAGGATACGGCTTGTAGGAAGGGACTAAAGAAGGAAATTAGGAGAGCCAGAAGGGGTCACGAGAAGGCCTTGGCAAGTAGAATTAAGGGAAACGCTAAGGCGTTCTATAAATATGTGAAGAGTAAAAGGATGACACGTGAAGGAATAGGGCCTATAAAAGGTGAAGGCGGGAAAATCTGTACGGAACCAGTAGAAATGGCAGAGGTGCTCAATGAGCATTTTGCCTCGGTTTTCACACAGGAGAAAGACATGGGTGGATGTACTGTGGGCTTGCGATGGACTGAAAAGATTGAGTATGTGGACTTTAACAAAGAGGTTGTGCTGGAATCTTTGAATGGCATCAAGATAGATAAGTCGCCGGGTCCGGATGGGATGTACCCCAAGTTACTGTGGGAGACGAGGGAAGAGATTGCAGAGCCTCTGGCGATGATCTTTGCGTCGTCGATGGAGATGGGAGAGGTGCCGGAGGATTGGAGGATTGCGGATGTGGTTCCTATTTTCAAGAAGGGGAATAAGGATAGCCCAGAAAAGTACCGACCGGTGAGTCGAACCTCAGTGGTTGGTAAGCTGATGAAGATCCTGAGGGACAAGATTTATGAGCATTTAGAGAGGTTTAGTATGCTCATGAATACTCAGCATGGCTTTGTCAAAGGCCGATCGTGCCTTACGAGCCTGGTGGAGTTCTTCGAAAATGTGACTAAACACTTTGACGAAGGGAAGGCAGTAGATGTGGTTTATATGGATTTTAGCAAGGCGTTCGATAAGGTCCCCCATGCAAGGCTTGTAGAAAAAGTGAGAGGGCATGGGATCCAAGGGGCTGCTGCCCTGTGGATCCAGAACTGGCTTGCCCAAAGGAGGCAGAGAGTGGGTATAGATGGGTCTTTTTCTAAATGGAGGTTGGTCACCAGTGGTGTGCCCCAGGGATCTGTTCTGGGACCCTTGCTGTTTGTCATTTTCACAAATGACCTGGATGAGGAAGCGGAGGGATGGGTTGGTAAGTTTGCCGACGACACGAAGGTTGGTGGGGTTGTGGATAGTCTGGAGGGATGTCAGAAGTTACAGAGGGACATAGATAGGATGCAAGACTGGGCGGAGAAGTGGCAGATGGACGTCAACCCAGATAAATGCGGAGTGGTCCATTTTGGCAGGTCAATTGGGATGAAGGAGTACAATATTAAGGGAAAGACTCTTCATATGGTAGAGGATCAGAAGGACCTTGGGGTCCGGGTCCATAGGACTCTGAAATCGGCCCCGCAGGTGGAGGAGGTGTTTAAGAAGGCGTATGGTGTGCTGGCCTTTATCAATCGAGGGACTGAGTTTAGGAGTCCGGGGATAATGATGCAGCTATATAAGACCCTCGTCAGACCCCACTTGGAGTCCTGTGCTCAGTTCTGGTCGCCTTATTACAGGAAGGATGTGGAAAAGATTGAAAGGGTTTAGAGGCGATTTACAAGGATGTTGCCTGGATTGAGTGGCGTGCCTTATGAGGATAGGCTGAGGGAGCTCGATCTTTTCTCCTTGGAGAGACGTAGGATGAGAAGAGACCTAATAGAGGTATGTAAGATGTTGGGAGGCATAGGTCGGGTGGACTCTCAGAGGCTATTTCCCAGGGTGGAAATGTCTGCTACGAGAGGACACAGGTTTAAGGTGCTGGGGTGTAGGTACGGGGTAATGTTAGGGGGAAGTTTGTCACACAGAGGGTGGTGGGCGAGTGGAATCGGCTGCCGTCAGTGGTGGTGGAGGCAAACTCAATAGGGTCTTTTAAGAGACTCCTGGATGAGTACATGGGACTTAATAGGATGGAGGGTTATAGGTCTGCCCAAAAGGTCAGGATATGTTCGGCACAACTTGTGGGGCCGAAGGGCCTGTTTTGTGCTGTAGTTTTCTATATTTCTATGTTTCTATGTTGCCTGGTATGGAGGGTCTTAGCTATGATGAGAGATTGGATAAACTGGGCTTGTTCTCCCTGGTAAGATGGAGAATGAGGGGAGACCTAATAGAGGTGTAGAAAATTATGAAGGGTATAGATAGGGTGAACAGTGGGAAGCTTTTTCCCAGGTCGGAGGTGACGATCACGAGGGGTCACGGGCTCAAGGTGAGAGAGGTGAGGTATAACTCAGATATCAGAGGGACATTTTTTACACAGAGAGTGGTGGGGGCTTGGAATGCGCTGCCAAGTAGGGTGGTGGAGGCAGACACGCTGGCATCGTTTAAGACTTACCTGGATAGTCACATGAGCAGTCTGGGAATGGAGGTATACAAACGAATGGTCTAGTTGGACCAATGAGCGGCACAGACTTGAAGGGCCGAAGGGCCTGTTTCCTGTGCTGTACTGTTCTTTGTTCTTTAAATCTGAAATCCGGCCCCCTACGCCAGTTCCTCAACCACGTGTTCATCCGCCCGAGCATCCTACTCTTACCCTCACTGGTACGTGGCACAGGTAGCAATCCTGAGATTACGACCCTCGGGGTCCTAAGAACATAAGAACATAAGAAATAGGAGCAGGAGTAGGCCATCTAGCCCCTCGAGCCTGCCCCGCCATTCAATAAGATCATGGCTGATCTGACGTGGATCAGTACCACTTACCCGCCTGATCCCCATAACCCTTAATAACCTTACCGATCAGGAATCCATCCATCCGCGCTTTAAACATATTCAGCGAGGTAGCCTCCACCACCTCAGTGGGCAGAGAATTCCAGAGATTCACCACCCTCTGGGAGAAGAAGTTCCTCCTCAACTCTGTCTTAAACCGACACCCCTTTATTTTGAGGCTGTGTCTCTAGTTTTAACTTCCTTACTAAGTGGAAAGAATCTCTCCGCCTCCACCCTATCCAGCCCCCGCATTATCTTATAAGTCTCCATAAGTTCCCCCCTCATCCTTCTAAACTCCAACGAGTACAAACCCAATCTCCTCAGCCTCTCCTCATAATCCAAACCCCTCATCTCCGGTATCAACCTGGTGAACCTTCTCTGCACTCCCTCCAATGCCAATATATCCTTCCTCATATAAGGGGACCAATACTGCACACAGTATTCCAGCTGCGGCCTCACCAATGCCCTGTACAGGTGCATCAAGACATCCCTGCTTTTATATTCTATCCCCCTCGCGATATAGGCCAACATCCCATTTGCCTTCTTGATCACCTGTTGTACCTGCAGACTGGGATTTTGCGTCTCATGCACAAGGACCCCCAGGTCCCTTTGCACGGTAGCATGTTTTAATTTGTTTCCATTGAGATAGTAATCCCATTTGTTATTATTTCCTCCAAAGTGTATAACCTCGCATTTATCAACGTTATACTCCATTTGCCATATCCTCGCCCACTCACTCAGCCTGTCCAAATCTCTCTGCAGATCTTCTCCGTCCTCCACACGATTCACTTTTCCACTTATCTTTGTGTCGTCTGCAAACTTCGTTACCCTACACTCCGTCCCCTCCTCCAGATCATCTATATAAATGGTAAATAGTTGCGGCCCGAGTACCGATCCCTGCGGCACGCCACTAGTTACCTTCCTCCAACCGGAAAAACACCCATTTATTCCGACTCTCTGCTTCCTGTCGGATAGCCAGTCCCCAATCCACTTTAACACACTACCCCCAACTCCGTGTGCCCTAATCTTCTTCAGCAGCCTTTTATGGGGCACCTTATCAAACGCCTTTTGGAAATCCCAAAACACCACATCCACCGGTTCTCCTCCATCAACCGCCCTAGTCACATCTTCATAAAAATCCAACATGTTCGTCAAGCACGACTTTCCCCTCATGAATCCATGCTGCGTCTGATTGATCGAACCATTTCTATCCAGATGCCCTGCTATCTCCTCTTTAATAATGGATTCCAGCATTTTCCCTACTACAGACGTTAAGCTGACCGGCCTATAGTTACCCGCCTTTTGTCTCCTTCCTTTTTTAAACAGCGGCGTAACATTAGCCGTTTTCCAATCAACCGGCACTACCCCAGAATGCAACGAGTTTTGATAAATAATCACTAATGCATCCACTATTACCTCTGCATTTCTTTCAATACCCTGGGATGCATTCCATCCGGACCCGGGGACTTGTCCACCTTCAGTCCCATTAGTCTACCCAGCACTGCCTCTCTGGTAACATTAATTGTATTAAGTATTTCTCCTGCTGCCAACCCTCTATCGTTAATATTTGGCAAACTATTTGTGTCCTCCACCGTGAAGACCGACACAAAAACGTATTTAAAGACTCAGCCATATCCTCATTTCCCACTATTAACTCCCCCCTCTCGTCCTCCAAGGGTCCAACATTCACTCTAGCCACTCTATTCCTTTTTATATATTTATAAAAACTTTTACTATCATTTTTTATATTAATTGCTAGCCTAGCTTCATAGTCTATCCTTCCTTTCTTTATCGCTTTCTTAGTCTCTCTTTGTTGTTTCTTAAATTTTTCCCAATCACTTGTTTCTCCACTATTTTTGGCCACTCTGTACGCAGCTGTTTTTATTTTAATACTCTCCTTTATTTCCTTCGTTATCCACGGCTGGTTCTCCCTTTTCTTACAATCCTTGTTTTTTGCTGGAATATATTTTTGCTGAGAACTGAAAAGGATCTCCTTAAAAATCCTCCACTGTTCCTCAGCTATCCTACCTGCCAGCCTGCTCTCCCAGTCTACCTTAGCCAATTCATCCCTCATCCTATCATATTTCCCTCTGTTCAAACAGAGGACACTGGTTTGGGACCAAACTTTCTCCTCTTCCATCTGAATCAGAAATTCGACCATATTGTGGTCACTAGACCCAAGAGGGTCCTTCACAATAAGATCCTTAATTCTACCTACCTCGTTACACAATACCAGATCCAAAATAGCTCGTTCCCTCGTCGGTTCCGTAACATGCTGTTCAAGGAAACTATCCCGACAGCATTCTAAGAACTCTTCCTCCATTCCACCCTTACCGACTTGAGTCTGCCAGTCAATGTGCATGTTGAAGTCCCCCATGATTATTGCCGTTCCGTTTTTACATGCATCCCTTATCTGCTTGTTTATAGCCCTCCCTACCTCAACATTATTATTTGGGGGCCTATATACCACAGCTACTAGTGTCTTTCTCCCTCTACTATTCCTCATCTCTACCCATAATGATTCCACGTTTTGTTCATCAGAGCCTATGTCATCCCTCAGTACTACCCTGATATTATCTCTTATTAATAGCGTGACCCCACCACCTTTTCCTTCCTGTCTATTCTTCCTAAACGCCTGATACCCCTGGATATTCATCTCCCAGTCCTGGTCACCTTTCAGCCACGTTTCTGTAATGAACATAGAACATAGAACATAGAACAGTACAGCACAGAACAGGCCCTTCGGCCCACGATGTTGTGCCGACCTTCATCTGAAACCAAGATCAAGCTATCCCACTCCCTACCATCCTGGTGTGCTCCATGTGCCTATCCAATAACCGCTTAAATGTTCCTAAAGTGTCTGACTCCACTATCACTGCAGGCAGTCCATTCCACACCCCAACCACTCTCTGCGTGAAGAACCTACCTCTGATATCCTTCCTATATCTCCCACCATGAACCCTATAGTTATGCCCCCTCGTAATAGCTCCATCCACCCGAGGAAATAGTCTTTGAACGTTCACTCGATCTATCCCCTTCATCATTTTATAAACCTCTATTAAGTCTCCCCTCAATCTCCTCCGCTCCAGAGAGAACAGCCCCAGCTCCCTCAACCTTTCCTCATAAGACCGACACTCCAAACCAGGCAGCATCCTGGTAAATCTCCTCTGCACTCTTTCCAGCGCTTCCACATCCTTCTTATAGTGAGGTGACCAGAACTGCACACAATATTCCAAATGCGGTCTCACCAAGGTCCTGTACAGTTGCAGCATAACCCCACGGGCTCTTAAACTCCAACCCCCTGTTAATAAAAGCTAACACACTATATGCCTTCTTCACAGCTCTATCCACTTGAGTGGCAACCTTTAGAGATCTGTGGATATGGACCCCAAGATCTCTCTGTTCCTCCACAGTCTTCAGAACCCTACCTTTGACCCTGTAATCCACATTTAAATTAGTCCTACCAAAATGAATCACCTCACATTTATCAGGGTTAAACTCCATTTGCCATTTTTCAGCCCAGCTTTGCATCCTATCTATGTCTCTTTGCAGCCTACAACACCCCTCCACCTCATCCACTACTCCACCAATCTTGGTGTCATCAGCAAATTTACTGATCCACCCTTCAGCCCCCTCCTCTAAGTCATTAATAAAAATCACAAAGAGCAGAGGACCAAGCACCGATCCCTGCGGCACTCTGCTAGCAACCTGCCTCCAGTCCGAAAATTTTCCATCCACCACCACCCTCTGTCTTCGATCAGACAGCCAGTTACCTATCCAATCGGCCAACTTTCCCTCTATCCCACACCTCCTTACTTTCATCATAAGCCGACCATGGGGGACCTTATCAAACGCCTTACTAAAATCCATGTATATGACATCAACCGCCCTACCTTCATCAACACACCTAGTTACCTCCTCAAAAAATTCTATCAAATTTGTGAGGCACGATTTGCCCTTCACAAATCCGTGCTGACTATCCCGGATTAATCCGCATCTTTCTAAATGGTCGTAAATCCCATCCCTAAGGACCTTTTCCATCAATTTACCAACCACCGAAGTCAGACTAACCGGTCTATAATTACCAGGGTCATTTCTATTCCCTTTCTTAAACAGAGGAACAACATTCGCCACTCTCCAGTCCTCTGGCACCATCCCCGTGGACAGCGAGGACCCAAAGATCAAAGCCAAAGGCTCTGCAATCTCATCCCTCGCCTCCCAAAGAATCCTAGGATACATTTCATCAGGCCCAGGGGACTTATCGACCTTCAGTTTATTCAAAACTGCCAATACATCCTCCCTCCGAACATCTATTTCCTCCAGCCTATTAGCCTGTAACACCTTCTCTTCCTGAAAAACATGGCCCCTCTCCTTGGTGAACACTGAAGAAAAGTATTCATTCATCACCTCGCCTATCTCTACTGATTCCATACACAAGTTCCCACCACTGTCCTTGACCGGCCCTAACCTCACCCTGGTCATTCTTTTATTCCTCACATAAGAGTAAAAAGCCTTGGGCTATATCTAATTTCTTCTTGAAATCACACAACGTACACCCTCAGGTCAGAAAAGAAGCTGCCTTCTTAAACCACTGCAATCCTAGTGCTGTAGGTACTCCCACAGTGCTGTTAGGGAGAGACCATTAGAGATAATTATTGTAAACACATGGAGCCACTTGGCACAAGTCCAGTATTATTTGTTAATAAATCCATATTTACCATTCTTTATATTACTGATCACAACACATATACTTACTGCTGTTTCCTGACAAGTTCCTGATCCTTCTGCACCAAATCTTGTTTCAATGTAGCCAGCATCTCTACACTCACATCGACCTGGCGTGATAACTCAGAGGCCTTTTCTTCAAGGTCGTGCTTTTCTCTACTCAACCTCACACTTTCCTGTTTGGCTTTCTCCAACTCTGAGCTTTTTTTCTCAAGTTCTGTCTGAAGCTTGTCTACCCGGGATGTGATTTTCTGCTCCACTTCCTCTGACAGCTTTTCTAGACGTTCATTTAAGTCTAGCTTCTCAAGAGCTTGAATCTTTAATCGAGCCAGCCCTTCCTCATACACAGCATCCACTGCTGCCGCAGCAAGAGCAGCGGGGGGAGCGGGAGAAGTCACTGCCTTTCTCATGAGTATATCGTTTACTGGAACTTCAACTTCCGGGAAGTAACAAGTGGAACCAAGTGATAATTCCTCCCCACACTGTAAATCATATAAGTATCTCTGCTCTTTACCTCTGAAAGAGGTGCTTTCAAAGATTTCCTTGCAGGAAGCAGGTATCAGAATTGACTTGTCGACTCCTGAAGACAGAACACTTGCATCACAGATGCTGTTGGACTTAGAAAGCACATAAAGTGTCTCATATGTGTGATTATATTCTAGATGAGCTCTCAATGAAGACAGACTTCTAAAACGCTTGTGTTCCCCACACCTTGGACAACGGTAGGGTAGGTCCAAAGAGGCCATTCCTCAAAAAACCCCACAACATGGACGTCCACTGCACTGCACATGGAGAAGACTTTTTCTCATACTGAACTATCTTGCTCATGTATCTTCAGAGGTTGATGACAAACTGACAGTGAAGGCTTAAGTTAATTGGCATCATGATGCAAACATGATAACTATCCTTCAATTCAACTGGCCAGTTCTTTCAGATCAGCATTCTGATTCTCACATGAACTTTACTGGCCTCAAAAGGCATTAAACCGAGCTGTACCTGCTGAGAAAAGAAACATGTATCATAATGATTAACCAGCAATCTTAAATCAACACTGAAGACACAAAAAAAATGCAGCAAATACAGACTTTATTCTCCATCTAGACTGAAATAATTCAATGAGGGAAGATAGACTAGATGATGAATTCATACAATGGATACAACTAGGAAACAAGCTATAGCAGACCTGGTACATGCAATGAGATAGGATTAATTAATGACTGCCGAGGGATAGCCACCCACCTCACCCCACACCGCCCCCCCTACCCAAGTAGAAGTGATCATATAACATGTTTGAATTTTAAACTGAGTCTGAGGAAGAGAAGAGTGGGCCTCAGACTAGTACTTTAAACTTAAATGAGGGCAATAATGAGGTTGTGAAAGCAGAGCTAGCAAAAGTGAACATGCAATTTAGGTTAAGGCTTAGCCAATAGAGATGCAGTGGCAGACATTTAAGGGAATATTTCAGAATGTACAGAATAGATACACTCCAATGATGAAGAACAAGTCTAAAGGGAACACCGACAATCCAGGTTAACAAAAAAAATTAAAGATAGTATCAAACGTAAAGAAAAAGCATACAATTGCAAGAAAATGGTTAGCAGATCAGCAGTAAAGGGAGAATGGGGAGGTGATAGACAAGAGCTATCATCAGGAGGTCACACCAGGGCCACGGGTTGAGGCCAAGTGGGTGACGGCCAGGAAGGGTAAAGCTCGGGTGATTGAGAGCACCCCGGTGGATGTGCCCCTACACAACAAGTACTCCTGCTTGAGTACTGCTGGGGGGACAGCCCGCCTGGGGGGAAGCAGCAGTGGCCGTGTCTCCGGAGTGGAATCCGGCCCTGTAACTCAGAGGGCTAAGGAAAAGAGGAGGAAGGCAGTGTTAATCAGGGACTCGACAGTAAGGGGGTCGGACAGGCGTTTTTGTGGAGGCAGGCAGGAGTCTCGGATGGTGTTCTGCCTCCCTGGGGCCGGGATCCAGGATGTCGCTGGTCGACTCCCAGAAATCCTGAGGGGGGAGGCAGGGGAGCCAGAGGTAGCGGTACATATTGGTACCGCTGATGTGGGAAGGAAGGGGGAAGGAGTCATGAAAAGAGAGTATAGGGAATTAGGGAGACAGCTGAGGAGGAGGAAAGCAAAGGTAGTAATCTCAGGATTGCTGCCTGTGCCATGGGAGGGTGAGGGCAGCAATGGAGTGAGGTGGAGGATGAATGTGTGGCTGAGGGACTGGTGCAGGGGGCAGAGATTCAGGCTCCTGGACCATTGGGACCTCTTTAGGGGCAGGTGTGACCTGTACACAAAAAACGGGTGGCACTTGAATCCCAAGGGGACCAATATCCTGGCAGGAAGGTTGTCTAAGGCTACTGGGGAGAGTTTAAACTAGATAGGTTGGGGGGAGGGGATCAAAATGAGGTGACTGGGAGCGAGGAAGTTAGCTCGCAAACAGAGAAGGGTTATAGACGGTGCAAGAGGGAGGATGGACGGGGGATAGAGAAGGGGAGAGCTCAGACCAAAGGATTGAGATGTGTTTACTTTAATGCCAGGAGTATAGTGAAGAAAGGGGATGAGCTCAGAGCATGGATCGATGCCTGGAAGTGTAATATGGTGGCCATTACGGAGACCTGGATGTCTCAGGGACAGGACTGGATACTCCAGGTGCCGGGATTCAGATGTTTCAGGAAGGACAGGGAGGGAGGCAAGAGAGGGGGTGGAGTGGCACTGCTGATCAGGAGTAGTGTCACAGCTGTAGAGAAGGTGTATGCTGTGGAGGGATTGTCTACAGAGTCTCTGTGGGTGGAAGTTCGGAGTGGGAAGGGGTCGATCACTTTGCTGGGAGTTTTCTATAGGCCGCCCAATAGTAACAGGGAGGTGGAGGAGCGGATAGGGAAACAGATCCTGGAGAGTTGCAATAACAGCAGAGTTGTTGTGATGGGAGACTTTAATTTCCCAAACATAGATTGGAATATCCCTAGGGTAAGGGGATTGGATGGGGAGGAGTTTGTTAGGTGTGTTCAGGAGGGTTTCCTGACACAGCATGTGGACACGCCGACAAGAGGAGAGGCTGTACTTGATCTGATACTGACAAATGAACCTGGACAGGTGTCAGATCTCTCAGTGGGAGAGCATCTTGGGGATAGCGATCATAACTTTATCTCCTTTATGCTTGCATTGGAAAAAGAGAGGATCAAGCAAGCTAGGAAAGCATTTATATGGAGCAAGGGGAAATATGAAAACATCTCTGGAATTCTCTGCCCACTGAGGTGGTGGAGGCTACCTCGCTGAATATGTTTAAAGCGCGGATGGATGGATTCCTGATCGGTAAGGGAATTAAGGGTTATGGGGATCAGGCGGGTAAGTGGTACTGATCCACGTCAGATCAGCCATGATCTTATTGAATGGTGGGGCAGGCTCGAGGGGCTAGATGGCCTACTCCTGCTCCTATTTCTTATGTTCTTATAAGGCAGCAAATTAGAGGAGTAAATTGGAAGGAGGTATTGTCGGGGAAATGCACTGAAGAGAGGTGGCAGTTTTTCAAGGAATGTCTGTCTAGGGTTCTACAGGACAATGTTCCGAGCAGACAGGGAGAAGTTGGTAGGTTAAAGGAACCGTGGTGTACGAAAGCTGTGCGGGACCTAGTCGAGAAGAAAAGGAAAGCGTACAAAAGGTTCAGAGAGCTTGGCGAAGAAGGGATCTAGATGAGTATACGGCTTTTCGGAAGGGACTAAAGAAGGAAATTAGGAGAGCCAGAAGGGGTCACAAGGCGGCCTTGGCAAGTAGAATTAAGGAAAACCCTAAGGCGTTCGATGAATATGTGAAGAGTAAAAGGATGAGATGTGAAGGAATAGGGCCTATAAAAGGTGAAGGCGGGAAAATCAGTGCGGAACCAGTAGAAATGGCAGAGGTGCTTAATGAGTATTTTGCCTCGGTTTTCACAGAGGAGAAGGACATGGATGAATGTACTGTGGGCTTGCGGTGGACTGAAAAGATTGAGTATGTGGACTTTAACACAGAGGTTGTGCTGGAATCTTTGAATGGCATCAAGATAGATAAGTCGCCGGGTCCGGATGGGATGTACCCCAGGTTACTGTGGGAGACGAGGGAAGAGATTGCAGAGCCTCTGGCGATTATCTTTGCGTCGTCGATGGAGACGGGAGAGGTGCCGGAGGATTGCGGATGTGGTTCCTATTTTCAAGGGGAATAGGGATAGCCCAGGAAATTGCCGACCGGTGAGTCTAACCTTGGTGGTTGGTAAGCTGATGGAGAAGATCCTGAGGGACAAGACTTATGAGCATTTAGAGAGGTTTAGTATGCTCAAGAATACTCAGCATGGCTTTGTCAAAGGCAGATTGTGCCTTACGAGCCTGGTGGAGTTTTTCGAAAATGTGACTAAACACATTGACGAAGGGAAAGCGGTAGATGTGGTTTATATGGATTTTAGCAAGGCGTTCGATAAGGTCCCCCATGCAAGGCTTCTAGAAAAAGTGAGAGGGCATGGGATCCAAGGGGCTGCTGCCCTGTGGATCCAGAACTGGCTTGCCCAAAGGACAGTAAGAAGTCTCACAACACCAGGTTAAAGTCCAACAGGTTTATTTGGTAGCAAATACCATAAGCTTTCGGAGCAATGCTCCTTCGTCAGATGGAGTGGTCTCTGTTCTCCTGAACAGAGACCACTCCATCTGACGAAGGAGCATTGCTCCGAAAGCTTATGGTATTTGCTACCAAATAAACCTGTTGGACTTTAACCTGGTGTTGTGAGACTTCTTACTGTGCTTACCCCAGTCCAACGCCGGCATCTCCACATCATGATTGCACAAAGGAGGCAGAGTGTGGGTATAGATGGGTCTTTTTCTAAATGGAGGTCGGTCACCAGTGGTGTGCCCCAGGGATCTGTTCTGGGACCCTTGCTGTTTGTCATTTTCATAAATGACCTGGATGAGGAAGTGGAGGGATGGGTTAGCATGTTTGCCGACGACACGAAGGTTGGTGGGATTGTGAATAGTCTGGACACTCCATCCTATTAAGTCCCATGTACTCATCCAGGACTCTCATAAAAGACCCTATTGAGTTTGCCTCCACCACCACTGACGGCAGCCGATTCCACTCGCCCACCACCCTGTGTGTGAAAAACATACCCCTGACATCTCCCCTGTACCGACCCCCCAGCACCATCAACCTGTGTCCTCTCGGAGCAGACATTTCCACCCTGGGAAAAAGCCTCTGAGAGTCCACCCAATCTATGCCTCTCAACATCTCAAACACCTCTATTAGGGCTCCTCTCATCCTTCGTCTCTCCAAGGAGAAAAGACCGAGCTCCCTCAGCCTATCCTCATAAGGCATGCCACTCAATCCAGGCAACATCCTTGTAAATCTCCTCTTTCAATCTTTTCCACATCCTTCCTATAGTGAGGCGACCAGAACTGAGCACAGTACTCCAAGTGGGGTCTGACGAGGGTCTTATACAGCTGCATCATTATCCCCGGACTCCTAAACTCAATCCATCGATTGACAAAGGCCAGCACACCATACGCCTTCTTAACCACCTCCTCCACCTGCGGGGCCGATTTTAGAGTCCAATGGAACCGGACCCCAAGGTCCTTCTGATCCTCCACAGTACTAAGAGTCTTTCCCTTTATATTGTACTCCTTCATCCCATTTGACCTACCAAAATGGACCACGACGCATTTATCTGGGTTGAAGTCCATCTGCTACTTCTCCGCCCAGTCATAGAAATCATAGAAATCATAGAAACCCTACAGTGCAGAAGGAGGCCATTCGGCCCATCGAGTCTGCACCGACCACAATCCCACCCAGGCCCTACCCCCACATATTTTACCCGCTAATCCCTCTAACCTACGCATCTCAGGGGCAATTTTAACCTGGCCAATCAACCTAACCCGCACATCTTTGGACTGTGGGAGGAAACCGGAGCACCCGGAGGAAAGCCACGCAAACACGAGGAGAATGTGCAAACTCCACACAGACAGTGACCCGAGCCGGGAATCGAACCCAGGACCCTGGAGCTGTGAAGCAGCAGTGCTAACCACTGTGCTACCGTGCCGCCCGGTCTTGCATCCTATCTATGTCCCTCTGTAACTTCTGACATCCCTCCAGACTATCCACAACCCCACCAACCTTCGTGTCGTCGGCAAACTAACCAACCCCGGTAAGTTTGCCGAGGGCATGGGATCCAAGGGGCTGTTGCCTTGTGGATCCAGAACTGGCTTGCCTGCAGAAGGCAGAGAGTGGCTGTGGAGGGGTCTTTCTCTGCATGGAGGTCAGTGACCAGTGGAGTGCCCCAGGGATCTGTTCTGGGACCCTTGCTGTTTGTCATTTTCATAAATGACCTGGATGAGGAAGTGGAGGGATGGGTTGGTAAGTTTGCTGACGACACCAAGGTAGGTGGTGTTGTGGATAGTTTGGAGGGATGTCAGAAGTTGCAGCGAGACATAGATAGAATGCAAGACTGGGCGGAGAAGTGGCAGATGGACTTCAACCCGGATAAGTGTGTGGTGATCCATTTTGGCAGATCCAATGGGATGAAGCAGCAGTATAATATGAAGGGTACCATTCTTAGCAGTGTAGAGGATCAGAAGGACCTTGGGGTCCGGGTCCATAGGACTCTTAAATCGGCCTCGCAGGTGGAGGATGCGGTCAAGAAGGCGTACGGCGTACTGGCCTTCATTAATCGAGGGATTGAGTTTAGGAGTCGGGAGATAATGCTGCAGCTTTATAGGACCCTGGTTAGACCCCACTTGGAGTACTGCGCGCAGTTCTGGTCACCTCATTACAGGAAAGATGTTGAAGCCATTGAAAGGGTGCAGAGGAGATTTACAAGGATGTTGCCTGGATTGGGGGGCATGCCTCATGAGGATAGGTTGAGGGAGCTTGGTCTCTTCTCCCTGGAGAGACGAAGGATGAGAGGTGACCTGATAGAGGTTTACAAGATGTTGAGAGGTCTGGATAGGGTAGACTCTCAGAGGCTATTTCCAAGGGCTGAAATGGTTGCTACGAGAGGACACAGGTTTAAGGTGCTGGGGGGTAGGTACAGAGGAGATGTCAGGGGTAAGTTTTTCACTCAGAGGGTGGTGGGTGAGTGGAATCGGCTGACGTCGGTGGTGGTGGAGGCAAACTCGTTGGGGTCTTTTAAGAGACTTCTGGATGAGTACATGGGATTTAATGGGATTGAGGGCTATAGATAGGCCTAGAGGTGGGGATGTGATCGGCGCAACTTGTGGGCCGAAGGGCCTGTTTGTGCTGTGGCTTTCTATGTTCTATGTTCTAATCTTCATTCACTTTTTTCCCTGTGTTTAAAAGGGCAATTATGACTGTCAGGCCAGTATGTTGTTCCCAATGTAGGATGTGGGAGGTCCTGGAGGCTCCTAGCCTCCCGGACGACCATATCTGTGCTGGGTGTGTTGAGCTGCGGTTCCTAAGGGACCATGTTAGGGAACTGGAATTGCAGCTCGAGGACCTTCGCCGGGTTAGGGATAGTGAGGAGGTCATTGACAGGAGCTATCGGCAGGTGGTCACACCGGGACCACGGGAGGAGGGTAACTGGGTAACAGTGAGGAAGGAGAAAGCTCGGGTGATGGTGAGCACCCCGGTGGATGTGCCCCTTAATAATAAGTACTCCTGTCTGAGTACTACTGGGGTGGACAGCCCACCTGGGGGAAGCAGCGGTGGCAGTGTCTCTGGAGCTGAGCCTGGCCCAGTAGTGCAAAGGGGTAAGGAAAGGAGGGTAGTGCTAATTGGGGACTCTACGGTGAGAGGGTCAGATAGGCGTTTTTGCGGACACAGACGGGACTCTCGGATGGTGGTTTGCCTCCCTGGTGCAGGGGTCCGGGATGTCTCTGGTCGAGTCCCAGAAATCCTGAAGGGGGAGGGAGAGGAGCCCAAGGTCGTGATGCATATAGGTACTGCTGACATCGGTAGGAAGAGGGAAGGGGTCATGAAAAGAGAATATAGGGAGTTGGGTAGACAGCTGAGAAAGAGGAATGCAAAGGTAGTAATCTCGGGATTGCTGCCTGTGCCGCGGGAGAGTGAGAACAGGAATCGGTGGAGAATTAATGCGTGGCTGAGGGACTGGAGCAAGGGACAAGGATTTGGGTACTTGGATCATTGGGACCTCTTTAGGGGCAGGTGTGACCTGTTTAAAAAAGACGGGTGGCACTTGAATCCCAGGGGGACCAATATCCTGGCGGGAAGGTTGGCTAAGGCTACTGGAGAGACTTTAAACTAGAAAGGTTGGGGGGAGGGAATCGAAATGAGGGGACTGAGAGCGAGGAGGTTAGCTCGCAAATAGATAAGGAATGTAGACAGGGTAAGAGGGAGGTTAGACGAGTGAGGGAGAAGGGAAGTGCTCAGGCTGAAGGTCTGAGATGTGTCTATTTTAATGCCAGGAGTGTAGTGAATAAAGTGGATGAGCTTGGAGCGTGGATTGCTGCTTCGAATTGTGATGTGGTGGCCATTACGGAGACTTGGATGTCTCAGGGACAGGACTGGGTGCTTCAGGTGCCAGGTTTTAGATGTTTCAGGAAGGACAGGGAGGGAGGCAAGAGAGGGGGGGGAGTGGCACTGTTGATCAGGGATAGTGTCACGGCTGTAGAGAAGGTGGACGCCGTGGAGGGACTGACTACGGAATCTCTGTGGGTGGAGGTTAGGAATAGGAAGGGGTCGGTAACTTTGCTGGGTGTTTTCTATAGGCCGCCCAATAGTAACAGAGATGTTGAGGAGCAGATGGGGAAACAGATCCTGGAGAGATGTAGGAATAACAGAGTTGTCGTGATGGGAGATTTTAATTTCCCAAACATAGATTGGAATATCCCTAGGGCTAGGGGTTTGGATGGAGAGGAGTTTGTTAGGTGTGTCCAGGAGAGTTTCCTGACACAGTATGTGGATAAGCCTACTAGAGGAGAGGCTGTTCTTGATCTGGTGCTGGCTAATGAACCTGGACAGGTGGAGGATCTCTCGGTGGGTGAACATCTTGGGGATAGCGATCATAATTCTATCTCCTTCACGATAGCATTGGAAAGAGATAGGGTCAGGCAGGCTAGGAAAGTGTTTCTCTGGAGTAAAGGGAAATACAGTGTCATCAGGGAGGAAATTAGACGGGTAAATTGGAAGGAGGCATTCTTGGGGAAAAGTACCGAAGGAAAGTGGAGGATTTTCAAGGAATGTTTGTCTGGAGCTCTGCATGACAACGTTCCGATGAGACAGGGGGGTGTTGGTAGGGTACGGGAACCGTGGTGCACGAAGGTTGTGATGAACCTGGTAAATAAGAAAAGAGAGGCGTACAGAAGGTTCAGAGAGCTAGGAGGTGTTAAGGATTTAGAGGAGTATACGCGATGTAGGAAGGAGCTTAAGAAGGAAATTAGGAGAGCGAGAAGGGGTCATGAGAAGACCTTGGCGGGTAAGATTAAGGAGAATCCCAAGGCTTTCTACAAATATGTCAAGAGTAAAAGGATGAGATGTGAAGGCATAGGACCCTTAAAAGGTGAAGGGGGAAAAGTTTGTGCGGAACCGTTAGAAATGGCGGAGGTGCTTAATGAATACTTTACCTCGGTATTCACGGTGGAAAGGGATCTGGGTGGTTGTACTGCTGGATTGCGGAGGACAGAAAGGATCGAGCATGTGGACATAAAGAAAGAGGATGTGTTGGAACTATTGAATGGCATCAAGGTTGGTAAGTCGCCGGGACCGGATGGGATGTACCCCAGGTTACTGTGGGAGGCGAGGGAGGAGATTGCGGAGCCTTTGGCGATGATCTTTGCATCGTCGATGGAGACGGGAGAGGTTCCGGAGGATTGGAGGATTGCGGATGTGGTCCCTATATTCAAGAAAGGGAACAGGGACAGCCCGGGAAATTACCGACCGGTGAGTCTAACCTCAGTGGTTGGTAAGTTGATGGAGAGGATCCTGAGAGACAGGATTTATGATCATCTAGAGAAGTTTAGTATGATCAAAAGTAGTCAGCACGGCTTTGTCAGGGGCAGGTCGTGCCTTACGAGCCTGGTTGAGTTCTTTGAAAATGTGACCAAGCACATTGACGAAGGAAGAGCGGTGGATGTGGTCTATATGGACTTCAGCAAAGCGTTCGATAAGGTCCCCCATGCAAGACTTCTTGAGAAAGTGAGAGGGCATGGGATCCAAGGGGCTGTTGCCTTGTGGATCCAGAACTGGCTTGCCTGCAGAAGGCAGAGAGTGGCTGTGGAGGGGTCTTTCTCTGCATGGAGGTCAGTGACCAGTGGAGTGCCCCAGGGATCTGTTCTGGGACCCTTGCTGTTTGTCATTTTCATAAATGACCTGGATGAGGAAGTGGAGGGATGGGTTGGTAAGTTTGCTGACGACACCAAGGTAGGTGGTGTTGTGGATAGTTTGGAGGGATGTCAGAAGTTGCAGCGAGACATAGATAGAATGCAAGACTGGGCGGAGAAGTGGCAGATGGACTTCAACCCGGATAAGTGTGTAGTGATCCATTTTGGCAGATCCAATGGGATGGAGCAGCAGTATAAAATGAAGGGTACCATTCTTAGCAGTGTAGAGGATCAGAAGGACCTTGGGGTCCGGGTCCATAGGACTCTTAAATCGGCCTCGCAGGTGGAGGATGCGGTCAAGAAGGCGTATGGCGTACTAGCCTTCATTAATCGAGGGATTGAGTTTAGGAGTCGGGAGATAATGCTGCAGCTTTATAGGACCCTGGTTAGACCCCACTTGGAGTACTGCGCGCAGTTCTGGTCACCTCATTACAGGAAAGATGTTGAAGCCATTGAAAGGGTGCAGAGGAGATTTACAAGGATGTTGCCTGGATTGGGGGGCATGCCTTATGAGGATAGGTTGAGGGAGCTTGGTCTCTTCTCCCTGGAGAGACGAAGGATGAGAGGTGACCTGATAGAGGTTTACAAGATGTTGAGGGGTCTGGATAGGGTGGACTCTCAGAGGCTATTTCCAAGGGCTGAAATGGTTGCTACGAGAGGACACAGGTTTAAGGTGCTGGGGGGTAGGTACAGGGGGGATGTCAGGGGTAAGTTTTTCACTCAGAGGGTGGTGGGTGAGTGGAATCGGCTGACGTCGGTGGTGGTGGAGGCAAACTCGTTGGGGTCTTTTAAGAGACTTCTGGATGAGTACATGGGATTTAATGGGATTGAGGGCTATAGATAGGCCTAGAGGTGGGGATGTGATCGGCGCAACTTGTGGGCCGAAGGGCCTGTTTGTGCTGTGACTTTCTATGTTCTATGTTCTATCTTATTGAAACATATAAGATGATTAGAGGTTTAGATAGGGTGGATAGTGATAGCCTTTTTCCTCTGATGGAGAAATCCAGCACGAGGGGGCATGGCTTTAAATTGAGGGGGGGTAGTTATAGAACCGATGTCAGGGGTAGGTTCTTTACCCAGAGGGTGGTGAGGGATTGGAATGCCCTGCCAGCATCAGTAGTAAATGCGCCTAGTTTGGGGGCGTTTAAGAGATCCGTAGATAGGTTCATGGACGAAAAGAAATTGGTTTAGGTTGGAGGGTCACAGTTTTTTTTTAACTGGTCGGTGCAACATCGTGGGCCGAAGGGCCTGTTCTGCGCTGTAATGTTCTATGTTCTATGTTCTATGTTGTCAGGGAGAAAATCGGACCTCTCAGGGACAAAGGAGGGGAATTATGCTTAGAACCCAAGGGAATAGGGGAGATCCTAAATGAATACTTTGCATCGGTATTCACGAAGGAGAGGGGCGTGTTAACCGGGAGTGTCTCGGAGGGAGGTGTTGACCCGTTAGAGAAAATCTCCATTACAAGAGAGGAAGTGTTAGGTTTTTTAGGGAACATTAAAACGGACAAAGCCCCAGGGCCTGATGGCATCTATCCTCGACTGCTCAGGGAGACAAGAGATGAAATTGCTGGGCCTCTGACGGAAATCTTTGTCGCTTCTTTGGACACGGGTGAGGTCCCAGAGGATTGGAGGATAGCGAATGTGGTCCCGTTGTTTAAGAAGGAGTGGCAGCGATAACCCAGGAAATTATAGGCCGGTGAGCTTGACGTCCGTGGTAGGGAAGTTGTTGGAGAGGATTCTTAGAGACAGGATGTATGTGCATTTAGAACGGAACAATCTCATTAGTGACAGACAGCATGGTTTTGTAAGAGGGAGGTCGTGCCTTACAAATTTGGTGGAGTTTTTTGAGGAAGTGACAAAAACGGTTGATGAAGGAAGGGCCGTGGATGTTGTCTATATGGATTTCAGTAAGGCATTTGACAAAGTCCCACATGGCAGGTTGGTTAAGAAGGTTAAGGCTCATGGGATACAAGGAGAAGTAGCTAGATGGGTGGAGAACTGGCTTGGCCATAGGAGACAGAAGGTAGTGGTCGAAGGGTCTTTTTCCGGCTGGAGGTCTGTGACCAGTGGTGTTCCACAGGGCTCTGTACTGGGGCCTCTGCTATTTGTGATATATATAAATGATTTGGAAGAAGGTGTAACTGGTGTAATCAGCAAGTTTGCGGATGACACGAAGATGGCTGGACTTGCGGATAGCGAAGAGCATTGTCGGGCAATACAGCAGGATATAGATAGGCTGGAAAATTGGGCAGAGAGGTGGCAGATGGAGTTTAATCCGGATAAATGCGAAGTGATGCACTTTGGAAGAAATAATGTAGGGAGGAGTTATACAATAAATGGCAGAGTCATCAGGAGTATAGAAACACAGGGACCTAGGTGTGCAAGTCCACAAATCCTTGAAGGTGGCAACACAGGTGGAGAAGGTGGTGAAGAAGGCATATGGTATGCTTGCCTTTATAGGACGGGGTATAGAGTATAAAAGCTGGAGTCTGGTGATGCAGCTGTATAGAACGCTGGTTAGGTCACATTTGGAGTACTGCGTCCAGTTCTGGTCGCCGCACTACCAGAAGGACGTGGAGGCGTTAGAGAGAGTGCAGAGAAGGTTTACCAGGATGTTGCCTGGTATGGATGGTCTTAGCTATGAGGAGAGGTTGGGTAAACTGGGGTTGTTCTCCTTGGAAAGATGGAGAATGAGGGGAGATCTATTAGAGGTGTACAAGATTATGAAAGGTATAGATAGGGTGAACAGTGGGAAGCTTTTTCCCAGGTCGGAGGTGACGATCACGAGGGGTCACGGGCTCAAGGTGAGAGGGGCGAAGTATAACTCAGACATCAGAGGGACGTTTTTTACACAGAGGGTGGTGGGGGCCTGGAATGCGCTGCCAAGTAGGGTGGTGGAGGCAGGCACGCTGACATCGTTTAAGACTTACCTGGATAGTCACATGAGCAGCCTGGGAATGGAGGGATACAAACGATTGGTCTAGTTGGACCAAGGAGCGGCACAGGCTTGGAGGGCCGAAGGGCCTGTTTCCTGTGCTGTACTGTTCTTTGTTCTTTGTACCATGACATCTGGCTGATCACCCTCCCACTTCAGAACGCTGTGCCCGCGATCAGAGACATCCCTGACCCTGGCACCCGGGAGGCAACAAACCATCCGGGAGTCTCTGTCACGACCACAGAACCTCCTGTCTGTACCTCTGACCATCGAGTCCCCTATCACTACCGCTCTCCTCTTCTTCCACCCTCCCTTCTGCGCTGCAGAACCAGACTCAGTGCCAGAGATCCGGCTGCTGCAACTTGCCCCAGGTAAGGCATCCCCCACAACAGTATCCAAATCGGTATACCTGTTGTGTCGGGGAATGGTCACAGGGGAACCCTGCTCTGCCTGCCCTTTCCCTTTCCCTCGCTTGACGGTAACCTAATTTCCTCTGCTCTGTGCCTTTGGCGTAACTGCCTCCCTGAAGCTACCATCTATTATCTCCTCATTCTCCCGAATGATCCGGAAGTCATCCAGCTCCTGCTCCAGTTCCCTAACGCGGTTTGTTAGGAGCTGCAGCTGAATGCACCTCCTGCAGGTGTCGTTGTCAGGGACACCGGAGGTCTCCCTGATTTCCCACATCCTGCAAGAGAAGCATTCCAACATCCTGTCTGGCATTCTTTCTACTCTGAAGAAACAAAAACAACTTACCGAAACCTACCCTCGCCTCTGCCTGTTCACGCCGAAGCCTGTTTGAGCCAAAGCCCTCCCACTCTGCTCCCTCTCACTCGGCGCCCGCCCGCAGCTCTGCCCGCTGGATAGAGCGGCCTGCTTTTTAAACCTTCCACGTGCTACTGGCTGACGTCAGGCGCCGGCGCAGTCTCGCGTTCCACTCGCTGCCTCCCTTGCTCCGACTCAAAAAATTCACTGGGGCCGACTTCCGGTTTTACACTCCCGGCTGCCTTAGAGAAAAAAAACTCCGAAAAAAATGAGTAAGTTAAAAATACCTCTTAACTACGAGCTCTCCTCACTTGAACCACCACTTGAGCTGCTCCTCTGGAACAGTGGGCTGACGAATGGCAGATGGAGTTTAATTTAGACAAATGCGAGGTGATGCATTTTGGTAGATTGAACCAGGGCAGGACTTACTCAGTTAATGGTAGGGCGTTGGGGAGAGTTACAGAACAAAGAGATCGAGGGGTACATGTTCGTAGCTCCTTGAAAGTGGAGTCACAGGTGGACAGAGTGGTGAAGAAGGCATTCGGCATGCTTGGTTTCATTGGTCAGAACATTGAATACAGGAGTTGGGACGTCTTGTTAAAGTTGTACAAGACATTGGTAAAGCCACACTTGGAATACTGTGTACAATTCTGGTCACCCTATTATAGAAAGGATATTATTAAACTAGAAAGAGTGCAGAAAAGATCTACTGGAATGCTACTGGGACTTGATGGATTGAGTTATAAGGAGAGGCTGGATAGACTGGGACTTTTTCCTCTGGATTGTAGAAGGCTGAGGAGTGATCTTATAGAGATCTATAAAATAATGAGGGGCATAGATCAGCTAGATAGTCAATATCTTTTCCCAAAGGTAGGGGAGTCTAAAACGAGAGAGCATCGGTTTAAGGTGCGAGGGGAGAGATACAAAAGTGTCCAGAGGGGCAATTCTTTCACACAGAGGGTGGTGAGTGTCTGGAACAAGCTGTCAGAGGTAGTACTGGAACATAAGAACATAGAACATAAGAAATAGGAGCAGGAGTAGGCCATCTAGCCCCTCGAGCCTGCCCCGCCATTCAATAAGATCATGGCTGATCTGAAGTGGATCAGTTCCACTTATCCGCCTGATCCCTATAACCTCTAATTCCCTTACCGATCAGGAATCCATCTATCTGTGATTTAAACATATTCAACGAGGTAGCCTCCACCACCTCAGTGGGCAGAGAATTCCAGAGATTCACCACCCTCTGAGAGAAGAAGTTCCTCCTCAACTCTGACCTAAACTGACCCCCCTTTATTTTGAGGCTGTGCCCTCTCGTTCTAGTTTCCTTTCTAAGTGGAAAGAATCTCTCCACCTCTACCCTATCCAGCCCCTTCATTATCTTATAGGTCTCTATAAGATCCCCCCTCAGCCTTCTAAATTCCAACGAGTACAAACCCAATCTGCTCAGTCTCTCCTCATAATCAACACCCCTCATCTCTGGTATCAACCTGGTGAACCATCACTGCACTCCCTCCAAGGCCAATATATCCTTCCACAAATAAGGGGACCAATACTGCACACAGTATTCCAGCTGCGGCCTCACCAATGCCTTGTACAGATGCAGCAAGACATCTCTGCTTTTATATTCTATTCCCCTTGCGATATAGGCCAACATCCCATTTGCTTTCTTGATCACCTGTTGCACCTGCAGACTGGGTTTTTGCGTCTCATGCACAAGGACCCCCAGGTCCCTCTGCACAGCAGCATGTTGTAATTTCTTTCCATTTGGATAATAATCCAATTTGCTATTATTTCTTCCAAAGTGAATAACCTCGCATTTGTTAACGTTATACTCCATCTGCCAGATCCTCGCCCACTCACTCAGCCTGTCCAAATCTCTCTGCAGACCTTCTACGCCCTCCACACGATTCACTTTTCCACTTATCTTTGTGTCGTCTGCAAACTTTGTTACCCTACACTCCGTCCCCTGCTCCAGATCGTCGATATAAATGGTAAATAGTTGAGGCCCCAGTACCGATCCCTGCGGCACGCCACTAGTTACCATCTGCCAACCAGAAAAGCACCCATTTATTCCGACTCTCTGCTTCCTGTCGGATAGCCAATCCCCAATCCACGCTAACACCCTACCCCCAACTCCGTGTGACCCAATCTTCTTCAGCAACCTTTTGTGAGGCGGGTACAATTATGTCTTTTAAAAAGCATTTGGGCAGTTACATGGGTAAGATGTGTATAGAGGGATATGGGCCATATGCAGGCAATTGGAATTAATTTAGAGGTTTAAACAAAAGGGCGGCATGGACAAGTTGGGCCGAAGGACCTGTTTCCATGCTGTAAACCTCTATGACTCTAAATGGACTCTTCCAACCTCTGAAAAAGCTTCTGACTATCCACTCTGTCCATGCCTCTCATAATCTTGTAGACTTCTATCAGGTCACCCCTCAATCTCCGTCTTTACTAACTATGGACTTCAGTAAAGCCTTTGACAAGGTACCTCATGGTACAGAACTGGCTCGGCCATAGAAGACAGAGGGTAGCAGTAGGGGGGTGCTTTTCTGAATGAAAGGCTGTGACTCGTGGTGTTCCACAGGGATCAATTCTGGGACCTTTGTTGTTTGTAGTATATAAATGATTTGGAGGAAAATGTAGCTGGTCTGATTAGTCACCTCGCAGATGACACAAAAATTAGTGGAGTTGCGGATAGTGAAGAGGATTGTCAGAGGATGCAGCAAGATACAGACTGGTTGGAGACTTGGGCGGAGAAATGGCAGATGGAGTTTAATCCGGAGGGGGTGAGATGATGCATTTTGGAAGATCCAATGCATGTAGGAATTATACAGTAAATGGTCGAACCCTTGGGAGAATTGACAGGCAGAGAGATCTGGGCGTGTAGTGGCAACGCAATTGGAGAAGGTAGTCAACACGGCGTACGGCATGCTTACCTTCATCGGCCGGGGGCATTGAGTTTAAAAATTGGCAAGTCATGTTGCAGCTTTATAGAACCTTAGTTAGGCCCCACTTCGAATATACTGTTCAATTCTTCGAACAAAGAACAATACAGCACAGGAACAGGCCCTTCGGCCCTCCAAGCCCGCGCCGCTCCCTTGTCCAAACTAGACCATTCTTTTCTGTCCCTCCATTCCCACTCCGTTCATGAGGCTATCTAGATAAGTCTTAAACGTTCCCAGTGTGTCCGCCTCCACCACCTTGCCCGGCAGCGCATTCCAGGCCCCCAACACCCTCTGTGTAAAATACGTCCTTCTGATATCCGTGTTAAACCTCCCCCCCCCCCCCTCACCTTGAACCTATGACCCCTCGTGAACGTCACCACCGATCTGGGAAAAAGCTTCCCACCGTACACCCTATCTATGCCTTTCATAATTTTATACACCTCTATTAGGTCACCCCTCATCGTCCATCTTTCCAGTGAGAACAACCCCAGTTTACCCAATCTCTCCTCATAACTAAGCCCTTCCATACCAGGCAACATCCTGGTAAACTTCCTCTGCACTCTCTCCAAAGCCTCCACGTCCTTCTGGTAGTGTGGCGACCAGAACTGGGCGCAGTATTCCAAATACAGCCGAACCAAAGTTCTATACAACTGCAACATCAGACCCCAACTTTTATACTCTATGTCCCATCCTATAAAGGCAAGCATGCCATATGCCTTCTTCACCACCTTCTCTACCTGTGACGTCACCTTCAAGGATCTGTGGACTTGCACACCCAGGTCCTTCTGCGTATCTACACCCTTTATGGTTCTGCCATTTATCGTATAGCTCCTCCCTACGTTAGTTCTACCAAAATGCATCACTTCGCATTTATCTGGATTGAACTCCATCTGCCATTTCTTTGCCCAAATTTCCAGCCTATCTATATCTTTCTGTAGCCTCTGACAATGTTCCTCACTATCTGCAAGTCCTGCCATTTTCGTGTCGTCCGCAAACTTACTGATCACCCCAGTTACACCTTCCAGATCGTTTATATAAATCACAAACAGCAGAGGTCCCAATACAGAGCCCTGCGGAACACCACTAGTCACAGGCATCCATCCGGAAAAAGACCCTTCCACTACCACCCTCTGTCTTCTGTGACCAAGCCAGTTCTCCACCCATTTGCCACCTCCCCCTTTATCCCATGAGATCCTACCTTTTTCACCAGCCTACCATGAGGGACTTTGTCAAACGTCTTACTAAAGGCCATATGGACGACATCCACGGCCCTTCCCTCGTCAACCATTCTGGTCACTTCTTCAAAAAACTCCACCAGGTTAGTGAGGCATGACCACCCTCTCACAAAACCATGCTGACTATCGTTAATGAGTTTATTCCTTTCTAAATGCGCATACATCCTACCTCTATGAATCCTCTCCAACAACTTCCCGACCACGGACGTCAAGCTCACCGGCCTATAATTTCCCAGGTTATCCTTCCTACCCTTCTTAAATAACGGGACCACATTAGCTATCCTCCAATCCTCTGGGACCTCACCTGTGTCCAGTGACGAGACAAAGATTTGTATCAGAGGCCCAGAGATTTCATCTCTCGTCTCCCTGAGCAGCTTTGGATAGATTCCATCAGGCCCTGGGGATTTGTCAGTCTTTATATTCCCTAAAAAACCGAACACTTCCTCCCTTGTAATGGAGATTTTCTCTAACAGGTCAACACTCCCCTCCGAGACACTCCCAGTCAACACCTGGAGAGTTGCAATAATAGCAGAGTTGTTGTGATGGGAGACTTTAATTTCCCAAACATAGATTGGAATATCCCTGGGGTAATGGGATTGGATGGGGAGGAGTTTGTTAGGTGTGTTCAGGAGGGTTTCCTGACAGAGCAAGTGGACAAGCCTACAAGAGGAGAGGCTGTACTTGATCTGATGCTGACCAATGAGCCTGGACAGGTGTCAGATCTCTCAGTGGGAGAGCATCTTGGGGATAGCGATCATAATTCTATCTCCTTTATGCTTGCATTGGAAAAAGAGAGGATCAGGCAAGCTAGGAAAGCATTTATATGGAGTAAGGGGAAATATAAAGACAAAAGGCAGCAAATTAGAGGAGTAAATTGGAAGGAGGTATTCTCGGGGAAATCTACTGAAGAGAGGTGGCAGATTTTCAAGGAATGTCTGTCTAGGGTTCTACAGGACAATGTCCCGAGCAGACAGGGAGGAGTTGGTAGGTTAAAGGAACCGTGGTTCACGAAAGCTGTGTGGAACCTAGTCGAGAAGAAAAGGAAAGCGTACAAAAGGTTCAGAGAGCTTGGCGAAGATTGGGATCTAGATGAGTATACGGCTTGTAGGAAGGGACTAAAGAAGGAAATTAGGAGAGCCAGAGGGGTCACGAGAAGGCCTTGGCAAGTAGAATTAAGGAAAACCCTAAGGTGTTCTATAAATATGTGAAGAGTAAAAGGATGAGACGTGAAGGAATAGTGCCTATAAAAGGTGAAGTTGGGAAAATCAGTATGGAACCCGTAGAAATGGCAGAGGTGCTCAATGAGCATTTTGCCTTGGTTTTCACAGAGGAGAAGGACCTGGGTGGATGGACTGTGGGCTTGCAGTGGACTGAAAAGATTGAGTATGTGGACTTTAACAAAGAGGTTGTGCTGGAATCTTTGAATGGCATCAAGATAGATAAGTCGCCGGGTCCGGATGGGATGTACCCCAGGTTACTGTGGGAGGCGAGGGAAGAGATTGCAGAGCCTCTGGCGATGATCTTTGCGTCGTCGATGGAGACGGGAGAGGTGCCGGAGGATTGGAGGATTGCGGATGTGGTTCCTATTTTCAAGAAGGGGAATAGGGATAGCCCAGGAAATTACCGACCGGTGAGTCGAACCTCAGTAATTGGTAAGCTGATGGAGAAGATCCTGAGGGACAAGATTTATGAGCATTTAGAGAGGTTTAGTATGCTCAAGAATACTCAGCATGGCTGGTGGAGTTCTTCGAAAATGTGACTAAACACATTGACGAAGGGAAAGCGGTAGATGTGGTTTATATGGATTTTAGCAAGGCGTTCGATAAGGTCCCCCATGCAAGGCTTGTAGAAAAAGTGAGAGGGCATGGGATCCAAGGGGCTGCTGCCCTGTGGATCCAGAACGGCTTGCCCAAAGGAGGCAGAGAGTGGGTATAGATGGGTCTTTTTCTAATTGGAGGTCGGTCACCAGTGGTGTGCCCCAGGGATCTGTTCTGGGACCCTTGCATTGTGTTGATGAAGGTAGGGCGGTTGATGTCATATACATGGATTTTAGTAAGGCGTTTGATAAGGTCCCCCATGGTCGGCTTATGATGAAAGTAAGGAGGTGTGGGATAGAGGGAAAGTTGGCCGATTGGATAGGTAACTGGCTATCTGATCGAAGACAGAGGGTGGTGGTGGATGGAAAATTTTCGGACTGGAGGCAGGTTGCTAGCAGAGTGCCGCAGGGATCGGTGCTTGGTCCTCTGCTCTTTGTGATTTTTATTAATGACTTAGAGGAGGGGGCTGAAGGGTGGATCAGTAAATTTGCTGATGACACCAAGATTGGTGGAGTAGTGGATGAGGTGGAGGGGTGTTGTAGGCTGCAAAGAGACATAGATAGGATGCAAAGCTGGGCTGAAAAATGGCAAATGGAGTTTAACCCTGATAAATGTGAGGTGATTCATTTTGGTAGGACAAATTTAAATGTGGATTACAGGGTCAAAGGTAGGGTTCTGAAGACTGTGGAGGAACAGAGAGATCTTGGGGTCCATATCCACAGATCTCTAAAGGTTGCCACTCAAGTGGATAGAGCTGTGAAGAAGGCATATAGTGTGTTAGCTTTTATTAACAGGGGGTTGGAGTTTAAGAGCCGTGGGGTTATGCTGCAACTGTACAGGACCTTGGTGAGACCGCATTTGGAATATTGCGTGCAGTTCTGGTCACCTCACTATAAGAAGGATGTGGAAGCGCTGGAAAGAGTGCAGAGGAGATTTACCAGGATGCTGCCTGGTTTGGAGTGTCGGTCTTATGAGGAAAGGTTGAGGGAGCTGGGGCTGTTCTCTCTGGAGCGGAGGAGATTGAGGGGAGACTTAATAGAGGTTTATAAAATGATGAAGGGGATAGATAGAGTGAACGTTCAAAGACTATTTCCTCGGGTGGATGGAGCTATTACAAGGGGGCATAACTATAGGGTTCATGGTGGGAGATATAGGAAGGATATCAGAGGTAGGTTCTTCACGCAGAGAGTGGTTGGGGTGTGGAATGGACTGCCTGCAGTAATAGTGGAGTCAGACACTTTAGGAACATTTCAGCGGTTATTGGATAGGCACATGGAGCACACCAGGATGGTAGGGAGTGGGATAGCTTGATCTTGGTTTCAGATGAAGGTCGGCACAACATCGTGGGCCGAAGGGCCTGTTCTGTGCTGTACTGTTCTATGTTCTATGTTCTATGCTGTTTGTCATTTTCACAAATGACCTGGATGAGGAAGCGGAGGGATGGGTTGGTAAGTTTGCCGACGACACGAAGGTTGGTGGGGTTGTGGATAGTTTGGAGGGATGTCAGAAGTTACAGAGGGACATAGATAGGATGCAAGACTGGGTGGAGAAGTGGCAGATGGACTTCAACCCAGATAAATGCGGAGTGGTCCATTTTGGCAGGTCAAATGGGATGAAGGAGTACAATATAAAGGGAAAGACTCTTAGTTCTGTCGAGGATCAGAAGGACCTTGGGGTCCGGGTCCATAGGACTCTGAAATCGGCCCTGCAGGTGGAGGAGGTGTTTAAGAAGGCGGATGGTGTGCTGGCCTTTATCAATCGAGGTATTGAGTTTAGGAGTCCGGGGATAATGATGCAGCTATATAAGACCCTCGTCAGACCCCACTTGGTGTCCTGTGCTCTGTTCTGGTCGCCTCATTACAGGAAGGATGTGGAAAAGATTGAAAGGGTGCAGAGGAGATTTACAAGGATGTTGCCTGGATTGAGTGGCATGCCTTATGAGGATAGGCTGAGGGAGCTCGGTCTTTTCTCCTTGGAGAGACGTAGGATGAGAGGAGACCTAATAGAGGTGTATAAGATGTTGAGAGGCATAGATCGGGTTGACTCTCAGAGGCTTTTTCCCAGGGTGGAAATGGCTGCTACGAGAGGACATAGGTTTAAGGTGCTGGGGTGTAAGTCCAGGGGAAATGTTTGGGGAAGTTTTTCACACAGAGGGTGGTGGGCAAGTGGAATTGGCTGCCGTCTGTGGTGGTGGAGGCAAACTCAATAAGGTCTTTTAAGAGACTCCTGGATGAGTACATGGGACATAGAACATAACATAGAACATAGAACAGTACAGCACAGAACAGGCCCTTCGGCCCACGATGTTGTGCCGAGCTTTATCTGAAACCAAGATCAAGCTATCCCACTCCCTTTCATCCTGGTGCGCTCCATGTGCCTATCCAATAACCGCTTAAATGTTCCTAAAGTGTCTGACTCCACTATCACTGCAGGCAGTCCATTCCACACCCCAACCACTCTCTGCGTAAAGAACCTACCTCTGATATCCTTCCTATATCTCCCACCACGAACCCTATAGTTATGCCCCCTTGTAATAGCTCCATCCACCCAAGGAAATAGTCTTTGAACGTTCACTCTATCTATCCCCTTCATCATTTTATAAACCTCTCTTAAGTCTTCCCCCAGGCTCCCCCGCTCCAGAGAGAACAGCCCTAGCTCCCTCAACCTTTCCTCATAAGACCTACCCTCCAAACCAGGCAGCATCCTGGTAAATCTCCTCTGCACTCGTTCCAGCGCTTCCACATCCTTCTTATAGTGAGGTGACCAGAACTGCACACAATATTCCAAATGTGGTCTCACCAAGGTCCTGTACAGTTGCAGCATAACCCCACGGCTCTTAAACTCCAACCCGCCTTACTAAAATCCATGGATATGACATCAACTGCCCTACCTTCATCAACACACTTAGTTACCTCCTCAAAAAATTCTATCAAATTTGTGAGGCACGACTTGCCCTTCACGAATCCGTGCTGACTATCCCGGATTAATCCGCATCTTTCTAAATGGTCGTAATAGGATGGAGACTTAATAGAATGGGTCTTAATAGGATGGAGGTTTACAGGTAGGCCTAAATGGTAGGGATATGTTCGGCACAACTTGTGGGTCCGAAGGGCCTGTTTTGTGCTGTAGTTTTCTCTGTTTCTATGTTTCTACACCCCTCTCCTTTGTGAATACCGATGCAAAGTATTCATTTAGGATCTCCCCTACTTCTTTGGGCTCTCAGCATAATTCCCCACTTTTGTCCCTGAGAGGTCCGATTTTTTCCCTGACAACCCTTTTGTTCCTAACGTATGAATAAAATGCCTTGGGATTCTCCTTAACCCTGTCTGCCAAGGACATTTCGTGACCCCTATTTCCCCTTCGAATTCCTCGTTTGAGTTCTTTCCTACTAATGAAAAGTGGAATTTTTTCAAGGAACAAATACTGGATGTCCTTGATAGGTATGTTCCTGTCAGGCAGGGAGGAAATGGCCGAGTGAGGGAACCATGGTTCACAAAAGAGGTGGAATGTCTTGTGAAAAGGAAGAGGGAAGCTTATGTAGGGATGAGGAAACAAGGTTCAGATGGCTCGATTGAGGGTTACAAGTTAGCAAGGAATGAGCTGAAAAAGGGGCTTAGGAGAGCTAGGAGGGGACATGAGAAGTCCTTGGCGGGTCGGATCAAGGAAAACCCCAAGGCTTTTTACTCTTATGTGAGGAATAAAAGAATGACCAGGGTGAGGTTAGGGCCGGTCAAGGACAGTAGTGGGAACTTGTGTATGGAGTCAGTAGAGATAGGCAAGGTGATGAATGAATACTTTTCTTCAGTGTTCACCAAGGAGAGGGGCCATGTTTTTGAGGAAGAGAAGGTGTTACAGGCTAATAGGCTGGAGGAAATAGATGTTCGGAGGGAGGATGTCTTGGCAGTTTTGAATAAACTGAAGGTCGATAAGTCCCCTGGGCCTGATGAAATGTATCCTAGGATTCTTTGGGAGGCAAGGGATGAGATTGCAGAGCCTTTGGCGTTGATCTTTGGGTCCTCGCTGTCCACGGGGATGGTGCCAGAGGACTGGAGAATGGCGAATGTTGTTCCTCTGTTTAAGAAAGGGAATAGAAATGACCCTGGTAATTATAGACCGGTTAGTCTTACTTCGGTGGTTGGTAAATTGATGGAAAGGGTCCTTAGGGATGGGATTTACGACCATTTAGAAAGATGCGGATTAATCCGAGATAGTCAGCACGGATTCGTGAAGGGCAAGTCGTGCCTCACAAATTTGATAGAATTTTTTGAGGAGGTAACTAAGTGTGTTGATGAAGGTAGGGCAGTTGATGTCATATACATGGATTTTAGTAAGGCGTTTGATAAGGTCCCCCATGGTCGGCTTATGATGAAAGTGAGGAGGTGTGGGATAGAGGGAAAGTTGGCCGATTGGATAGGCAACTGGCTGTCTGACCGAAGACAGAGGGTGGTGGTCGATGGAAAATTTTCGGATTGGAGGCAGGTTGCTAGCGGTGTGCCGCAGGGATCAGTGCTTGGTCCTCTGCTCTTTGTGATTTTTATTAATGACTTAGAGGAGGGGGCTGAAGGGTGGATCAGTAAATTTGCTGATGACACCAAGATTGGTGGAGTAGTGGATGAGGTGGAGGGCTGTTGTAGGCTGCAAAGAGACATAGATAGGATGCAAAGCTGGGCTGAAAAATGGCAAATGGAGTTTAACCCTGATAAATGTGAGGTGATTCATTTTGGTAGGACAAATTTAAATGTGGATTACAGGGTCAAAGGTAGGGTTCTGAAGACTGTGGAGGAACAGAGAGATCTTGGGGTCCATATCCACAGATCTCTAAAGGTTGCCACTCAAGTGGATAGAGCTGTGAAGAAGGCCTGTAGTGTGTTAGCTTTTATTAACAGGGGGTTGGAGTTTAAGAGCCGTGGGGTTATGCTGCAACTGTACAGGACCTTGGTGAGACCACATTTGGAATATTGTGTGCAGTTCTGGTCACCTCACTATAGGAAGGATGTGGAAGCGCTGGAAGGAGTGCAGAGGAGATTTACCAGGATGCTGCCTGGTTTGGAGGGTAGGTCATATGAGGAAAGGTTGAGGGAGCTGGGGCTATTCTCTCTGGAGCGGAGGAGGCTGAGGGGAGACTTAATAGAGGTGTATAAAATGATGAAGGGGATAGATAGAGTGAACGTTCAAAGACTATTTCCTCGGGTGGATGGAGCTATTACAAGGGGGCATAACTATAGGGTTCGTGGTGGGAGATACAGGACGGATATCAGAGGTAGGTTCTTTACGCAGAGAGTGGTTGGGGTGTGGAATGGACTGCCTGCAGTGATAGTGGAGTCAGACACTTTAGAAACATTTAAGCGGTTATTGGACAGGCACATGGAGCACACCAGGATGATAGGGAGTGGGATAGCTTGATCTTGGTTTCAGATAAAGCTCGGCACAACATCGTGGGCCGAAGGGCCTGTTCTGTGCTGTACTGTTCTATGTTCTATGTTCTACTTTCTTTGTACTCCTCCAGAGCTCCCTCCGTTTTTAGCTGCCTGGACCTAACGTACGCCTCTCTTTTCTTTTTGACCAATCCCTCAATTTCCCTGGTTATCCACGGTTCTCGAATCCTACCCTTCCTATCCTTCTTTTTTACAGGCACATGCCTATCCTGCAGCCCTAACAACTGTTCCTTAAAAGACTCCCACATGCCAGATGTGGATTTACCCTCAAACAGCCTCTCCCAATCAAGAGCTGCCAATTTCTGCCTAATCCCACTAAAGTTAGCCTTCCCCCAATCCAACACCTTACCCTTGGGACACCACTCATCCTTTTCCATCACTATCCTAAAGCTAACAGAATTGTGGTCACTATTTGCCACATGTTCCCCTACTGAAACTTTGAAGACCTGACCGGGCTCATTCCCCAGTACCAGGTCCAGTATAGCCCCCTCTCGAGTCGGGCTATCTACATATTGTTCCAAAGAACCCTCCTGTACGCATTTTACAAATTCCTCCCCATTCAGACTCCCAGCCCTACGCGATTTCCAATCTCTACCAGGGAAATTGAAGTCTCCCACTACAACAACCCTATTTTTCCTGCACCTATCCATTGTTACATAAGAACATAAGAAGAACATAAGAACATAAGAAATAGGAGCAGGAGTAGGCCATCTAGCCCCTCGAGCCTGGCCCGCCATTCAATAAGATCATGGCTGATCTGACGTGGATCAGTACCACTTACCCGCCTGATCCCCATAACACTTAATTCCCTTACCGATCAGGAATCCATCCATCCGCGCTTTAAACATATTCAGCGAGGTAGCCTCCACCACCTCAGTGGGCAGAGAATTCCAGAGATTCACCACCCTCTGGGAGAAGAAGTTCCTCCTCAACTCTGTCTTAAACCGACCCCCCTTTATTTTGAGGCTGTGTCCTCTAGTTTTAACTTCCTTACTAAGTGGAAAGAATCTCTCCGCCTCCACCCTATCCAGCCCCCGCATTATCTTATAAGTCTCCATAAGATCCCCCCTCATCCTTCTAAACTCCAACGAGTACAAACCCAATCTCCTCAGCCTCTCCTCATAATCCAAACCCCTCATCTCCGGTATCAACCTGGTGAACCTTCTCTGCACTCCCTCCAATGCCAATATATCCTTCCTCTGGTGCGGCCGCACTTGGAGTACTGTGTGCAGTTCTGGTCCCCACATTACAGGAAGGATGTGGAGGCTTTGGAGAGGGTGCAGAGGAGGTTTACCAGGATGTTGCCTGGTATGGAGGGGAGATCCTATGAGGAGAGGCTGAGGGATTTGGGATTGTTTTCGCTGGAAAGGCGGCGGCTAAGAGGGGATCTTATTGAAACATATAAGATGATTAGAGGTTTAGATAGGGTGGATAGTGATAGCCTTTTTCCTCTGATGGAGAAATCCAGCACGAGGGGGCATGGCTTTAAATTGAGGGGGGGTAGTTATAGAACCGATGTCAGGGGTAGGTTCTTTACCCAGAGGGTGGTGAGGGATTGGAATGCCCTGCCAGCATCAGTTGTAAATGCGCCTAGTTTGGGGGCGTTTAAGAGATCCGTAGATAGGTTCATGGACGAAAAGAAATTGGTTTAGGTTGGAGGGTCACAGTTTTTTTTTTTAACTGGTCGGTGCAACATCGTGGGCCGAAGGGCCTGTTCTGCGCTGTAATGTTCTATGTTCTATGTTCATATAAGGGGACCAATACTGCACACAGTATTCCAGCTGCGGCCTCACCAATGCCCTGTACAGGTGCATCAAGACATCCCTGCTTTTATATTCTATGCCCTTCGCAATATAGGCCAACATCCCATTTGCCTTCTTGATCACCTGTTGTACCTGCAGACTGGGCTTTTGCGTCTCATGCACAAGGACCCCCAGGTCCCTTTGCACGGTAGCATGTTTTAATTTGTTTCCATTGAGATAGTAATCCCATTTGTTATTATTTCCTCCAAAGTGTATAACCTCGCATTTCTCAACGTTATACTCCATTTGCCATATCCTCGCCCACTCACTCAGCCTGTCCAAATCTCTCTGCAGATCTTCTCCGTCCTCCACACGATTCACTTTTCCACTTATCTTTGTGTCGTCTGCAAACTTCGTTACCCTACACTCCGTCCCCTCCTCCAGATCATCTATATAAATGGTAAACAGTTGCGGCCCGAGTACCGATCCCTGCGGCACGCCACTAGTTACCTTCCTCCAACCGGAAAAACACCCATTTATTCCGACTCTTTGCTTCCTGTCGGATAGCCAGTCCCCAATCCACTTTAACACACTACCCCCAACTCCGTGTGCCCTAATCTTCTTCAGCAGCCTTTTATGGGGCACCTTATCAAACGCCTTTTGGAAATCCAAAAACACCGCATCCACCGGTTCTCCTCCATCATCCGCCCTCGTCACATCTTCATAAAAATCCAACATGTTCGTCAAGCACGACTTTCCCCTCATGAATCCATGCTGCGTCTGATTGATCGAACTATTTCTATCCAGATGCCCTGCTATCTCCTCTTTAATAATGGATTCCAGCATTTTCCCTACTACAGACGTTAAGCTGACCGGCCTATAGTTACCCGCCTTTTGTCTCCTTCCTTTTTTAAACAGCGGCGTAACATTAGCCGTTTTCCAATCAACCGGCGCTACCCCAGAATGCAACGAGTTTTGATAAATAATCACTAACGCATCCACTATTACCTCTGACATTTCTTTCAATACCCTGGGATGCATTCCATCCGGACCTGGGGACTTGTCCACCTTCAGTCCCATTAGTCTACCCAGCACTGCCTCTCTGGTAACATTAATCGTATTAAGTATTTCTCCTGCTGCCAACCCTCTATCGTTAATATTTGGCAAACTATTTGTGTCCTCCACCGTGAAGACCGACACAAAAAACGTATTTAAAGACTCAGCCATATCCTCATTTCCCACTATTAACTCCACCCTCTTGTCCTCCAAGGGTCCAACATTCACTCTAGCCACTCTATTCCTTTTTATATATTTATAAAAACTTTTACTATCATTTTTTATATTAATTGCTAGCCTAGCTTCATAGTCTATCCTTCCTTTCTTTATCGCTTTCTTAGTCTCTCTTTGTTGTTTCTTAAATTTTTCCCAATCACTTGTTTCTCCACTATTTTTGGCCACTCTGTACGCAGCTGTTTTTATTTTAATACTCTCCTTTATTTCCTTTGTTATCCACGGCTGGTTCTCCCTTTTCTTACAATCCTTGTTTTTTGCTGGAATATATTTTTGCTGAGAACTGAAAAGGATCTCCTGAAAAATCCTCCACTGTTCCTCAGCTATCCTACCTGCCAGCCTGCTCTCCCAGTCTACCTTAGCCAATTCATCCCTCATCCTATCATATTTCCCTCTGTTCAAACAGAGGACACTGGTTTGAGACCAAACTTTCTCCTCTTCCATCTGAATCAGAAATTCGACCATATTGTGGTCACTAGACCCAAGAGGGTCCTTCACAATAAGATCCTTAATTCTACCTACCTCGTTACACAATACCAGATCCAAAATAGCTCGTTCCCTCGTCGGTTCCGTAACATGCTGTTCAAGAAAACTATCCCGACAGCATTCTAAGAACTCTTCCTCCATTCCACCCTTACCGACTTGAGTCTGCCAGTCAATGTGCATGTTGAAGTCCCCCATGATTATTGCCGTTCCGTTTTTACACGCATCCCTTATCTGCTTGTTTACAGCCCTCCCTACCTCAACATTATTATTTGGGGGCCTATATACCACACCTACTAGTGTCTTTCTCCCTCTACTATTCCTCATCTCTACCCATAACGATTCCACGTTTTGTTCCTCAGAGCCTATGTCATCCCTCAGTACTACCCTGATATTATCTCTTATTAATAGCGCGACCCCACCACCTTTTCCTTCCTGTCTATTCTTCCTAAACGCCTGATACCCCTGGATATTCATCTCCCAGTCCTGGTCACCTTTCAGCCACGTTTCTGTAATGGCCACTAGATCGTACCCACTTGTGCTGATTTGCACCATCAACTCATTCACCTTGTTCCGAATGCTTCGTGCATTCAGGCAAAGTGTCCTTATTCCAGCTTTTATCTGAACCCGCTTTGATGAGTCGCGAACACCGTCTCCCTCTACTCCCTTATCTAAATTACCGCCTTCATTCACTTGCACCCTCTCCTCTACCATTAATTTTGTAATTCCCCTTACCCCTGCATCCTCCCCCCCATCAATTAGTTCCTTGATCCTAGTCAACTCTTCTAGCTCCCCTCCCCCCAACCTATCTAGTTTAAATTCTCCCCAGGAGCCTTAGCCAACCTGCCGGCCAGGATATTGGTCCCCGTGTGATTCAAGTTCCACCCGTTTTTTGTATACAGATCACCCCTGCCCCTAAAGAGGTCCCAATGGTCCAGGAACCTGAATCCCTGCCCCCTGCACCAGTCCCTCAGCCACACATTCATCCTCCACCTCACTCCATTCCTGCCCTCACCTTCCCGTGGCACAGGCAGTAATCCTGAGATTACTACCTTTGCTTTCCTCTTTCTCAGCTGTCTCCCTAATTCCCTGTACTCCCTTTTCATGACCCCTTCTCCCTTCCTACCCACATCAGCGGTACCAATATGTACCGCTACCTCAGGCTCCTCTCCCTCCCACCTCAGGATTTCCGGGACGCGACTAGCGACATCCTGGATCCCGGCCCCAGGGAGGCAGACCACCATGCGAGAATCCCGCCTACCTCCGCAGAAACGCCTGTCTGTCCCCTTCACCATCGAGTCCCCGATTAATACCGCCTTCCTCCTCTTTTCCTTGGCCCTCTGAGTTACAGGGCTGGACTCCACTGCGGAGACACGGCCACTGCTGCTTCCCCCAGGCGGGCTGTCCCCCCCAGCAGTACTCAAGCAGGAGTACTTGTTGTGCAGGGGCAAATCCACCGGGGTGCTCTCAACCACCCTAGCCTTACCCTTCCTGGCCGTCACCCACTTGGCCTCTTCCCGTGGCCCTGGTGTGACCACCTGATGATAGCTCTTGTCTATCACCTCCCCATTCTCCCTCATCAGCCTATGATCCTCGAGCTGCAGTTCCAGCTCCCTAACACGGTCCCTCAGGAACCGCAGCTCGACACACCCCTCACAGATGTGGATGTCCGGGAGGCCAGATGCCTCCAGGACCTCCCACATCCTACACTGGGAACAACACACTGGTTTCACACTCATACTGGACACTTTATGTCAAGTAAGACAGTGAAAAGTTAATAAGAATGTAAGGAAACAAAAACTCACCCCTGCTCGTCCAAGCCCTCTGAGCCAAAGCCCTGACAGCTCACTCAACTTCCCACTCACTCTGCTGCCCGCTACGATGCTGCCCGCTGTATACTTTGGTGCACTTTTAAACCCTCCAAAAACTTCCCCAGGCCTCTGCTGGCCTGACTTCCGGTTTTGAAAAAAACCTCCGATTTTAAACCCAAAATTAACTGAAAAAATAAATAATTAATTACAGTCAGAAAACCCACTCTCTTACCCTCAGCCTGCTCCTGGGAACAATTATCTCCTGACATATCCATTCTTCCACTTCCCTTGGGCTGTTGGGGGGCCTGTAGTACACCCCCAACATAGTGACTGCGCCCTTCCTGTTTCTGAGCTCCACCCAGAGTGACTCGTTACACGACCCCTCTGAATTGTCCTCCCTCTGCACCGCTGTAATATGCACTCTAACTAATGCCCTCCATACCAAGCACAGTGGGACGGCACGGTATCACAGTGGTTAGCACTGCTGCTTCACAGCTCCAGGGTCCCGGGTTCGATTCCCGGCTCGGGTCACTGTCTGTGTGGAGTTTGCATGTTCTCCTCGTGTCTGCGTGGGTTTCCTCCGGTTGCTCCGGTTTCCTCCCACAGTCCAAAGATGTGCGGGTTAGGTTGATTGGCTAGGTTAAAAAAATTGCCCCTTAGAGTCCTGAGATGCGTAGGTTAGAGGGATTAGCAGGTAAATATGTGGGGGTAGGGCCTGGGTGGGATTGTGGTCGGTGCAGACTCGATGGGCCGAATGGCCTCCTTCTGCACTGTAGGGTTTCTATGATTCTATGATAATACTGCTACTCCCCCACCTCTTTTGGCCCCTCCTCTGTCTCGCCTAAAACACTTGTACCCCGGAATATTCAGCTGCCAGTCCTGTCCCTCTTTCAACCAAGTCTCTGTCACCGCAACCACATCCAAATTCCTCGTAAGCATTGAGGCCCTAAGTTCGTCTGTCTTACCTGCTACGCTCCTTGCATTGAAGTATAAGCACTCCAGACCTCCAGGCCCAGTGAGGTCATCCTCCCCCAGAGTGCTCTTCTTCTTTGCCAGCCTTGTCCTGGCCCCAAGCCACACTACCAGAAGAATTTGGAGTCTTTGGAGATTGTACAGAAAAGATTTACCAGGATGTTGCTTGGTATGGAGGGCATTATCTATGAGGAGGGCCTGCTCCTGTGCTGTACTTTCCTTTGCTTTTTGATATTTCAACCCCTTGCCCGGCTTTGTGATCCTAAATGAAGTCCAGGATCTTGTCGGACCTTCTATTCACCAGCTGAAAACGTTCTCAGTTTAAGAATCGCGCTCCCTCTAACAGTTGCTGTTGGAGGTGAGATTTTTGAAGTGTACTGTTGTTTCCACGATGTAACTGGCGTCATTATGATAATTAATCCCCTCTATCAGGTCTCGTTGCTGGACTGCAGCGGTGGCTGCGTGAAGTCAGTCCTCAACTTTCTCTACACTGGACAGCTGATGTTGAATCAACAGGCAGATGCAATCGAACTGATAGTAGTTTCAGACCGGCTGTGCTTGTCCGGACTTGTTGCACTGGCAGGTAAATACCAAACTCTATGTTCCACCAACTGGACATTCAGCACAGGAAACTGTCAACAACAAGACCGACACTCGTACAGGTAAACACTGACTCACTCAGTACAGGTAAACACCGACTCACTCAGTACAGGCAAACAGCGACTCACTCAGTACAGGTAAACACTGACTCACTCAGTACAGGTAAACACCGACTCACTCAGTACAGGTAAACAACGACTCACTCAGTACAGGTAAACTCCGACTCACTCAGTACAGGAAACACCGACTCACTCAGTGCAGGTAAACACTGACTCACTCAGTACAGGTAAACACCGACTCACTCAGTACAGGCAAACACCAACTCACTCAGTACAGGTAAACACCAACTCACTCAGTACAGGCAAACACCAACTCACTCAGTACAGGTAAACACTGACTCACTCAGTACAGGCAAACACCAACTCACTCAGTACAGGCAAACACCAACTCACCCAGTACAGGTAAACACTGACTCACTCAGTACAGGCAAACACCAACTCGCTCAGTACAGGCAAACACCAACTCGCTCAGTACAGGCAAACACCAACTCGCTCAGTACAGGCAAACACCAACTCGCTCAGTACAGGAAAACACCGACTCACTCAGTACAGGTAAACTCCGATTCAGAGTACAGGTAAACTCCAACTCACTCAGTACAGGTAAACACTGACTCACTCAGTACAGGTAAACACCGACTCACTCAGTACAGGTAAACTCCGACTCACTGAGTACAGGTAAACTCCAACTCACTCAGTACAGGTAAACACCAACTCACTCAGTACAGGCAAACACCAACTCACTCAGTACAGGTAAACACTGACTCACTCAGTACAGGCAAACACCAACTCACTCAGTACAGGCAAACGCCAACTCACCCAGTACAGGTAAACACTGACTCACTCAGTACAGGCAAACACCAACTCGCTCAGTACAGGCAAACACCAACTCGCTCAGTACAGGCAAACACCAACTCGCTCAGTACAGGCAAACACCAACTCGCTCAGTACAGGCAAACACCAACTCGCTCAGTACAGGCAAACACCGACTCGCTCAGTGCAGGAAAACACCGACTGATTCAGTACAGGTAAACACCGACTCACTCGGTACAGGCAAACACCGACTCGCTCAGTACAGGTAAACTCCGACTCACTCAGTACAGGAAGACAATGACTCACTCAGTACAGGTAAACACCGACTCTCTCAGTACTGGTAAACACAGACTCAGTACAGGTAAACATCAACTCACTCAGTACAGGTAAACACCGACTCACTGAGTACAGGTAAACTCCAACTCACTCAGTACAGGTCAACGCCGACTCAGTACAGGTAAACACCGGCACAGTCACTGCAGGAAACACCGACTCACTCAGTACAGGTAAACACTGACTCACTCAGTACAGGTAAACACCGACTCACTCAGTACAGGTAAACACCGACTCACTCAGTACAGGTAAAAACCGACTCACTCAGTACAGGTCAACACCGACTCACTCAGTACAGGTAAACACCGACTCACTCAGTACAGGTAAAAACCGACTCACTCAGTACAGGTAAACACCGACTCACTCAGTACAGGTAAACACCGACTCACTCAGTACAGGTAAACACCGACTCACTCAGTACAGGTAAACACCGACTCACTCAGTACAGGTAAACACCGACTCACTCAGTACAGGTAAACACCGACTCACTCAGTACAGGTAAACACCGACTCACTCAGTACAGGTAAACACAGACTCCCTCAGTACAGGTAAACTCTTTCTCACTCAGTGCAGGTAACACTTCCGCACTCAGTACAAGCAAACACCGACTCACTCAGTACAGGCAAACACTGACTCACTCAGTACAGGTAATCACTGACTCACTCAGTACAGGTAATCACTGACTCAGTACAGGTAATCGCCGCTCACTCTGTACAGGTAATCACTGACTCACTCTGTACAGGTAATCGCCGACTCACTCTACAGGTAAATGCCGACTCACTCAGTACAGGTAAACGCCGACTCACTCACTTCAGGAAAGCACCGACTCACTCAGTACAGGCAAACTCCAACTCACTCAGTACAGGTAAACACTGACGCGCTCAGTACAGGTAAACACTTCCTCACTCAGTACAGGTAAACACTTTCTTACTCAGTACAGGTAAACACTTTCTTACTCAGTACAGGTAAACACTTTCTTACTCAGTACAGGTAAACACTTTCTTACTCAGTACAGGTAAACACCGACTCACTCAGTACAGGTAACACCGACTCACTCAGTACAGGAAACACTGACTCACTCCGTACAGGAAACACCGACTGACTCAGTACAGGCAAACACTGACTCACTCAGTACAGGTAAACGCCGACTGACTCAGTACAGGCAAACGCCGACTCACTCAGTACAGGTAAATGCCGACTCACTCAGTACAGGTAAACACCGACTCACTCAGTACAGGTAAACACCGACTCACTCAGGTCAGGTAAATGCCGACTCACTCAGTACAGGTAAATGCCGACTCACTCAGTACAGGTAAACACCGACTCACTCAGTACAGGTAAACACTGACTCACTCAGTACAGGTAAATGCCGACTCACTCAGTACAGGTAAATGCCGACTCACTCAGTACAGGTAAACGCCAACTCACTCAGTACAGGTAAACGCCAACTCACTCAGTACAGGTAAACACCGACTAACTCAGTACAGGTAAACACCGACTAACTCAGTACAGGTAAACACCGACTCACTCAGTACAGGTAAACACCGACTCACTCAGTACAGGTAAACACCGACTCACTCAGTACAGGTAAACACCGACTCACTCAGTACAGGTAAACACTGACTCACTCAGTACAGGAAACACTGACTCACTCAGTACAGGAAACACGGACTCATTCAGTACAGGTAAACACTGACTCACTCAGTACAGGTAAACACCGACTCACTCAGTACAGGTAAACACTGACTCACTCAGTACAGGTAAACACTGACTCACTCAGTACAGGTAAACACTGACTCACTCAGTACAGGAAACACTGACTCACGCAGTACAGGAAACACGGACTCATTCAGTACAGGTAAACATCGACTTACTCAGTACAGGTAAACACTGACTCACTCAGTACAGGTAAACACTGACTCACTCAGTACAGGAAACACTGACTCACGCAGTACAGGAAACACGGACTCATTCAGTACAGGTAAACATCGACTTACTCAGTACAGGTAAATACTGACTCACTCAGTACAGGTAAACACTGACTCACTCAGTACAGGTAAACACCGACTCACTCAGTACAAGTAAACACTGACTCACTCAGTACAGGTAAACACCGACTCACTCAGTACAGGTAAACACTGACTCACTCAGTACAGGTAAACGCCGACTCACTCAGTACAGGAAACACCGACTCACTCAGTACAGGTAAACACCGACTCACTCAGTACAGGTAAACACTGACTCACTCACTACAGGTAAACACCGACTGACTCAGTACAGGAAACACTGACTCACTCAGTACAGGTAAACACCGACTCACTCAGTACAGGAAACACTGACTCGCTCAGTTCAGGCAAACATCGACTTACTCAGTACAGGAAACACTGACTCACTCAGTACAGGTAAACACCGACTCACTCAGTACAGGTAAACACTGACTCGCTCAGTTCAGGCAAACATCGACTTACTCAGTACAGGTAAACACTGACTCACTCAGTACAGGTAAACACCGACTCACTCAGTACAGGTAAACGCCGACTCACTCAGTACAGGTAAACACCGACTCACCCAGTACAGGTAAACACTGACTCAGTACAGGAAACACTGACTCACTCAGTACAGGTAAACACCGACTCACTCAGTACAGGTAAACACCAACTCACTCAGTTCAGGTAAACACTGACTCACTCAGTACAGGAAACACTGACTCACTCAGTACAGGTAAACACCGACTCACTCAGTACAGGTCAACACTGACTCACTCAGTTCAGGTAAACACTGACTCACTCAGTACAGGAAAACACCGACTCACTCAGTACAGGTAAACACCGACTCACTCTGTACAGGTAAACACCGACTCACTCAGTACAGGTAAACACCGACTCACTCAGTACAGGTAAACACCGACTCACTCAGTACAGGTAAACACTGACTCACTCAGTACAGGTAAACACCGACTCACTCAGTACAGGTCAACACTGACTCACTCAGTACAGGTAAACACCGACTCACTCAGTACAGGTAAACACCGACTCACTCTGTACAGGTAAACACCGACTCACTCAGTACAGGTAAACACCGACTCACTCAGTACAGGTCAACACTGACTCACTCAGTTCAGGTAAACACTGACTCACTCAGTACAGGAAAACACTGACTCACTCAGTACAGGTAAACACCGACTCACTCAGTACAGGTAAACACCGACTCACTCAGTACAGGTCAACACCGACTCACTCAGTACAGGTAAACACTGACTCACTCAGTACAGGTAAACACCGACTCACTCAGTACAGGTAAACACCGACTCACTCAGTACAGGTAAACACCGACTCACTCAGTACAGGTAAACACCGACTCACTCAGTACAGGTAAACACCGACTCACTCAGTACAGGTAAACACCGACTCACTCAGTTCAGGTAAACACTGACTCACTCAGTACAGGTAAACACTGACTCACTCAGTACAGGAAACACTGACTCACTCAGTACAGGTAAACACCGACTCACTCAGTACAGGTAAACACCGACTCACTCAGTTCAGGTAAACACCGACTCACTCAGTACAGGTAAACACCGACTCACTCAGTACAGGTAAACACCGACTCACTCAGTACAGGTAAACACCGACTCACTCAGTACAGGTAAACACCGACTCACTCAGTACAGGTAAACACCGACTCACTCAGTACAGGTAAACACCGACTCACTCAGTACAGGTAAACAACGACTCACTCAGTACAGGTAAACACCGACTCACTCAGTACAGGTAAACACCGACTCACTCAGTACAGGTAAACACCGACTCACTCAGTACAGGTAAATACCGACTCACTCAGTACAGGTAAACACCGACTCACTCAGTACAGGTAAACACCGACTCACTCAGTACAGGTAAACACTGACTCACTCAGTACAGGTAAACACTGACTCACTCAGTACAGGTCAACGCTGACTCACTCAGTACAGGTAAACGCCGACTCACTCAGTACAGGTAAACGCCGACTCACTCAGTACAGGTAAACACCGACTCACTCAGTACAGGTAAACACTGACTCACTCAGTACAGGTAAACACTGACTCACTCAGTACAGGCAAACATCGACTCACTCAGTACAGGTAAACGCCGACTCACTCAGTACAGGTAAACGCTGACTCACTCAGTACAGGTAAACACCGACTCACTCAGTACAGGTAAACACTGACTCACTCAGTACAGGTAAACACCGACTCAGTCAGTACAGGTAAACGCTGACTCACTCAGTACAGGAAACACTGACTCACTCAGTACAGGAAACACCGACTCACTCAGTACAGGAAACACTGACTCACTCAGTACAGGTAAACATCAACTCACTCAGTACAGGTAAACACTGACTCACTCAGTACAGGTAAACACCGACTCACTCAGTACAGGTAAACACTGACTCACTCAGTACAGGTAAACACCGACTCACTCAGTACAGGTAAACACCGACTCACTCAGTACAGGTAAACATCAACTCACTCAGTACAGGTAAACACCGACTCACTCAGTACAGGTAAACACTGACTCACTCAGTACAGGTAAACACCGACTCACTCAGTACAGGTAAACACCGACTCACTCAGTACAGGTAAACACCGACTCACTCAGTACAGGAAAACACCGACTCACTCAGTACAGGTAAACACCGACTCACTCAGTACAGGTAACACCGACTCACTCAGTACAGGTAAACACCGACTCACTCAGTACAGGTAAACACTGACTCACTCAGTACAGGTAAACACCGACTCCCTCAGTACAGGTAACACCGACTCACTCAGTACAGGTAAACACCGACTCACTCAGTACAGGTAAACGCCGACTCACTCAGTACAGGAAACACCGACTCACTCAGTACAGGTAAACACCGACTCACTCAGTACAGGTAAACACCGACTCACTCAGTACAGGTAAACACCGACTCACTCAGTACAGGTAAACACCGACTCACTCAGTACAGGTAAACACCGACTCACTCAGTACAGGTAAACACCGACTCACTCAGTACAGGTAAACACCGACTCACTCAGTACAGGTAAACACCGACTCACTCAGTACAGGTAAACATCGACTCACTCAGTACAGGTAAACACTGACTCACTCAGTACAGGTAAACACCGACTCACTCAGTACAGGTAAACACCGACTCACTCAGTACAGGTAAACACCGACCCGCTCAGTACAGGTAAACACCGACTCACTCAGTACAGGGAAACACTGACTCACTCAGTACAGGTAAACACCGACTCACTCAGTACAGGTAAACACCGACTCACTCAGTACAGGTAAACACTGACTCACTCAGTACAGGTAAACACCGACTCACTCAGTACAGGTAAACACTGACTCACTCAGTACAGGTAAACACCGACTCACTCAGTACAGGTAACACCGACTCACTCAGTACAGGTAACACCGACTCACTCAGTACAGGTAAACACCGACTCACTCAGTACAGGTAAACACCGACTCACTCAGTACAGGTAACACCGACTCACTCAGTACAGGTAAACACCGACTCACTCAGTACAGGTAAACACCGACTCACTCAGTACAGGTAAACACCGACTCACTCAGTACAGGTAAACACCGACTCACTCAGTACAGGTCAACACCGACTCACTCAGTACAGGTAAACACCGACTCACTCAGTACAGGTAAACACTGACTCACTCAGTACAGGTAAACACCGACTCACTCAGTACAGGTAAACACCGACTCACTCAGTACAGGTAAACACTGACTCACTCAGTACAGGTAAACACTGACTCACTCAGTACAGGTAAACACCGACTCACTCAGTACAGGTAAACACCGACTCCCTCAGTACAGGTAAACACTTTCTCATTAAGTACAGGTAAACAGCAACTCACTCAGTACAGGTAAACACCAACTCACAGAGTACAGGTAAACACTGACTCGCTCAGTACAGGTAAACACTGACTCACTCAGTACAGGTAAACACTGACGCGCTCAGTACAGGTAAACACTTCCTCACTCAGTACAGGTAAACACTTTCTTACTCAGTACAGGTAAACACTTTCTTACTCAGTACAGGTAAACACTTTCTTACTCAGTACAGGTAAACACTTTCTTACTCAGTACAGGTAAACACTTTCTTACTCAGTACAGGTAAACACCAACTCACTCAGTACAGGTAACACCGACTCACTCAGTACAGGAAACACTGACTCACTCCGTACAGGAAACACCGACTGACTCAGTACAGGCAAACACCGACTCACTCAGTACAGGTAAACGCCGACTGACTCAGTACAGGCAAACGCCGACTCACTCAGTACAGGTAAATGCCGACTCACTCAGTACAGGTAAACACCGACTCACTCAGTACAGGTAAACACCGACTCACTCAGGTCAGGTAAATGCCGAATCACTCAGTACAGGTAAATGCCGACTCACTCAGTACAGGTAAACACCGACTCACTCAGTACAGGTAAACACTGACTCACTCAGTACAGGTAAATGCCGACTCACTCAGTACAGGTAAATGCCGACTCACTCAGTACAGGTAAACGCCAACTCACTCAGTACAGGTAAACGCCAACTCACTCAGTACAGGTAAACACCGACTAACTCAGTACAGGTAAACACCGACTCACTCAGTACAGGTAAACACCGACTCACTCAGTACAGGTAAACACCGACTCACTCAGTACAGGTAAACACCGACTCACTCAGTCCAGGTAAACACTGACTCACTCAGTACAGGAAACACTGACTCACTCAGTACAGGAAACACGGACTCATTCAGTACAGGTAAACACTGACTCACTCAGTACAGGTAAACACCGACTCACTCAGTACAGGTAAACACTGACTCACTCAGTACAGGTAAACACTGACTCACTCAGTACAGGTAAACACTGACTCACTCAGTACAGGAAACACTGACTCACGCAGTACAGGAAACACGGACTCATTCAGTACAGGTAAACACTGACTCACTCAGTACAGGTAAACACTGACTCACTCAGTACAGGTAAACACTGACTCACTCAGTACAGGAAACACTGACTCACGCAGTACAGGAAACACGGACTCATTCAGTACAGGTAAACATCGACTTACTCAGTACAGGTAAATACCGACTCACTCAGTACAGGTAAACACTGACTCACTCAGTACAGGTAAACACCGACTCACTCAGTACAAGTAAACACTGACTCACTCAGTACAGGTAAACACCGACTCACTCAGTACAGGTAAACACTGACTCACTCAGTACAGGTAAACGCCGACTCACTCAGTACAGGAAACACCGACTCACTCAGTACAGGTAAACACCGACTCACTCAGTACAGGTAAACACTGACTCACTCACTACAGGTAAACACCGACTGACTCAGTACAGGAAACACTGACTCACTCAGTACAGGTAAACACCGACTCACTCAGTACAGGAAACACTGACTCGCTCAGTTCAGGCAAACATCGACTTACTCAGTACAGGAAACACTGACTCACTCAGTACAGGTAAACACCGACTCGCTCAGGACAGGTAAACACTGACTCGCTCAGTTCAGGCAAACATCGACTTACTCAGTACAGGTAAACACTGACTCACTCAGTACAGGTAAACACCGACTCACTCAGTACAGGTAAACGCCGACTCACTCAGTACAGGTAAATACCGACTCACCCAGTACAGGTAAACACTGACTCAGTACAGGAAACACTGACTCACTCAGTACAGGTAAACACCGACTCACTCAGTACAGGTAAACACCAACTCACTCAGTTCAGGTAAACACTGACTCACTCAGTACAGGAAACACTGACTCACTCAGTACAGGTAAACACCGACTCACTCAGTACAGGTCAACACTGACTCACTCAGTTCAGGTAAACACTGACTCACTCTGTACAGGAAAACACCGACTCACTCAGTACAGGTAAACACCGACTCACTCTGTACAGGTAAACACCGACTCACTCAGTTCAGGTAAACACTGACTCACTCAGTACAGGTAAACACTGACTCACTCAGTACAGGAAACACTGACTCACTCAGTACAGGTAAACACCGACTCACTCTGTACAGGTAAACACTGACTCACTCAGTACAGGTAAACACTGACTCACTCAGTACAGGTAAACACTGACTCACTCAGTACAGGAAACACTGACTCACTCAGTACAGGTAAACACCGACTCACTCAGTTCAGGTAAACACTGACTCACTCAGTACAGGTAAACACCGACTCACTCAGTACAGGTAAACACTGACTCACTCAGTACAGGTAAACGCCGACTCACTCAGTACAGGAAACACCGACTCACTCAGTACAGGTAAACATCGACTCACTCAGTACAGGTAAACACTGACTCACTCACTACAGGTAAACACCGACTGACTCAGTACAGGAAACACTGACTCACTCAGTACAGGTAAACACCGACTCACTCAGTACAGGAAACACTGACTCGCTCAGTTCAGGCAAACATCGACTTACTCAGTACAGGAAACACTGACTCACTCAGTACAGGTAAACACCGACTCACTCAGTACAGGTAAACACTGACTCGCTCAGTTCAGGCAAACATCGACTTACTCAGTACAGGTAAACACTGACTCACTCAGTACAGGTAAACACCGACTCACTCAGTACAGGTAAACGCCGACTCACTCAGTACAGGTAAACACCGACTCACCCAGTACAGGTAAACACTGACTCAGTACAGGAAACACTGACTCACTCAGTACAGGTAAACACCGACTCACTCAGTACAGGTAAACACCAACTCACTCAGTTCAGGTAAACACTGACTCACTCAGTACAGGTAAACACTGACTCACTCAGTACAGGTAAACACTGACTCACTCAGTACAGGTAAACACCGACTCACTCAGTACAGGTAAACACTGACTCACTCAGTACAGGTAAACACTGACTCACTCAGTACAGGTAAACACCGACTCACTCAGTACAGGTCAACACTGACTCACTCAGTTCAGGTAAACACTGACTCACTCAGTACAGGAAAACACCGACTCACTCAGTACAGGTAAACACCGACTCACTCTGTACAGGTAAACACCGACTCACTCAGTACAGGTAAACACCGACTCACTCAGTACAGGTCAACACTGACTCACTCAGTTCAGGTAAACACTGACTCACTCAGTACAGGAAAACACCGACTCACTCAGTACAGGTAAACACCGACTCACTCTGTACAGGTAAACACCGACTCACTCAGTTCAGGTAAACACTGACTCACTCAGTACAGGTAAACACTGACTCACTCAGTACAGGAAACACTGACTCACTCAGTACAGGTAAACACCGACTCACTCTGTACAGGTAAACACCGACTCACTCAGTTCAGGTAAACACTGACTCACTCAGTACAGGTAAACACCGACTCACTCAGTACAGGTAAACACCGACTCACTCAGTACAGGTAAACACCGACTCACTCAGTACAGGTAAACGCCGACTCACTCAGTACAGGTAAACACCGACTCACTCAGTACAGGTAAACACCGACTCACTCAGTACAGGTAAACACTGACTCACTCAGTACAGGTAAACACCGACTCACTCAGTACAGGTAAACACTGACTCACTCAGTACAGGTAAACACTGACTCACTCAGTACAGGTAAACACCGACTCACTCAGTACAGGTAAACACCGACTCACTCAGTACAGGTAAACACCGACTCACTCAGTACAGGTAAACACCGACTCACTCAGTACAGGTAAACACCGACTCACTCAGTACAGGTAAACACCGACTCACTCAGTACAGGTAAACACCGACTCACTCAGTACAGGTAAACACCGACTCACTCAGTACAGGTAAACACCGACTCACTCAGTACAGGTAAACACTGACTCACTCAGTACAGGTAAACACTGACTCACTCAGTACAGGTCAACGCTGACTCACTCAGTACAGGTAAACGCCGACTCACTCAGTACAGGTAAACGCCGACTCACTCAGTACAGGTAAACACCGACTCACTCAGTACAGGTAAACACTGACTCACTCAGTACAGGTAAACACTGACTCACTCAGTACAGGCAAACATCGACTCACTCAGTACAGGTAAACACCGACTCACTCAGTACAGGTAAACGCTGACTCACTCAGTACAGGTAAACACCGACTCACTCAGTACAGGTAAACACTGACTCACTCAGTACAGGTAAACACCGACTCACTCAGTACAGGTAAACGCTGACTCACTCAGTACAGGAAACACTGACTCACTCAGTACAGGGAACACCGACTCACTCAGTACAGGTAAACACCGACTCACTCAGTACAGGTAAACACTGACTCACTCACTACAGGTAAACACCGACTGACTCAGTACAGGAAACACTGACTCACTCAGTACAGGTAAACACCGACTCACTCAGTACAGGAAACACTGACTCGCTCAGTTCAGGCAAACATCGACTTACTCAGTACAGGAAACACTGACTCACTCAGTACAGGTAAACACCGACTCACTCAGTACAGGTAAACACTGACTCGCTCAGTTCAGGCAAACATCGACTTACTCAGTACAGGTAAACACGGACTCACTCAGTACAGGTAAACACCGACTCACTCAGTACAGGTAAACGCCGACTCACTCAGTTCAGGTAAATACCGACTCACCCAGTACAGGTAAACACTGACTCAGTACAGGAAACACTGACTCACTCAGTACAGGTAAACACCGACTCACTCAGTACAGGTAAACACCAACTCACTCAGTTCAGGTAAACACTGACTCACTCAGTACAGGAAACACTGACTCACTCAGTACAGGTAAACACCGACTCACTCAGTACAGGTAAACACCGACTCACTCAGTACAGGTCAACACTGACTCACTCAGTTCAGGTAAACACTGACTCACTCTGTACAGGAAAACACCGACTCACTCAGTACAGGTAAACACCGACTCACTCTGTACAGGTAAACACCGACTCACTCAGTTCAGGTAAACACTGACTCACTCAGTACAGGTAAACACTGACTCACTCAGTACAGGAAACACTGACTCACTCAGTACAGGTAAACACCGACTCACTCTGTACAGGTAAACACCGACTCACTCAGTTCAGGTAAACACTGACTCACTCAGTACAGGTAAACACCGACTCACTCAGTACAGGTAAACACTGACTCACTCAGTACAGGTAAACGCCGACTCACTCAGTACAGGAAACACCGACTCACTCAGTACAGGTAAACACCGACTCACTCAGTACAGGTAAACACTGACTCACTCACTACAGGTAAACACCGACTGACTCAGTACAGGAAACACTGACTCACTCAGTACAGGTAAACACCGACTCACTCAGTACAGGAAACACTGACTCGCTCAGTTCAGGCAAACATCGACTTACTCAGTACAGGAAACACTGACTCACTCAGTACAGGTAAACACCGACTCACTCAGTACAGGTAAACACTGACTCGCTCAGTTCAGGCAAACATCGACTTACTCAGTACAGGTAAACACTGACTCACTCAGTACAGGTAAACACCGACTCACTCAGTACAGGTAAACGCCGACTCACTCAGTACAGGTAAACACCGACTCACCCAGTACAGGTAAACACTGACTCAGTACAGGAAACACTGACTCACTCAGTACAGGTAAACACCGACTCACTCAGTACAGGTAAACACCAACTCACTCAGTACAGGTAAACACTGACTCACTCAGTACAGGAAACACTGACTCACTCAGTACAGGTAAACACCGACTCACTCAGTACAGGTCAACACTGACTCACTCAGTTCAGGTAAACACCGACTCACTCAGTACAGGTCAACACTGACTCACTCAGTACAGGTCAACACTGACTCACTCAGTACAGGAAAACACCGACTCACTCAGTACAGGTAAACACCGACTCACTCTGTACAGGTAAACACCGACTCACTCAGTACAGGTAAACGCCGACTCACTCAGTACAGGTAAACACCGACTCACTCAGTACAGGTAAACACCGACTCACTCAGTACAGGTAAACACCGACTCACTCAGTACAGGTAATCACCGACTCACTCAGTACAGGTAAACACTGACTCACTCAGTACAGGTAATCACCGACTCACTCAGTACAGGTAAACACCGACTCACTCAGTACAGGTAAACACCGACTCACTCAGTACAGGTCAACACCGACTCACTCAGTACAGGTAAACACCGACTCACTCAGTACAGGTAAACACTGACTCACTCAGTACAGGTAAACACCGACTCACTCAGTACAGGTAAACACCGACTCACTCAGTACAGGTAAACACTGACTCACTCAGTACAGGTAAACACCGACTCACTCAGTACAGGTAAACACCGACTCACTCAGTACAGGAAACACCGACTCACTCAGTACAGGAAAACACCGACTCACTCAGTACAGGAAACACCGACTCACTCAGTACAGGTAAACACTGACTCACTCAGTACAGGTAAACACTGACTCACTCAGTACAGGTAAACACCGACTCACTCAGTACAGGTAAACACCGACTCACTCAGTACAGGTAAACACTGACTCACTCAGTACAGGTAAACACTGACTCACTCAGTACAGGTAAACACCGACTCACTCAGTACAGGTAAACACTGACTCACTCAGTACAGGTAAACACTGACTCACTCAGTACAGGTAAACACCGACTCACTCAGTACAGGTAAACACCGACTCACTCAGTACAGGTAAACACTGACTCACTCAGTACAGGTAAACACTGACTCACTCAGTACAGATAAACACCGACTCACTCAGTACAGGTAAACACCGACTCACTCAGTACAGGTAAACACCGACTCACTCAGTACAGGTAAACACTGACTCAGTACAGGTAAACACTGACTCACTCAGTACAGGTAAACACCGACTCACTCAGTACAGGTAAACACCGACTCACTCAGTACAGGTAAACACCGACTCACTCAGTACAGGTAAACACCGACTCACTCAGTACAGGTAAACATCAACTCACTCAGTACAGGTAAACACCGACTCACTCAGTACAGGTAAACACTGACTCACTCAGTACAGGTAAACACCGACTCACTCAGTACAGGTAAACACCGACTCACTCAGTACAGGTAAACACCGACTCACTCAGTACAGGAAAACACCGACTCACTCAGTACAGGTAAACACCGACTCACTCAGTACAGGTAAACACCGACTCACTCAGTACAGGTAAACACTGACTCACTCAGTACAGGTAAACACTGACTCACTCAGTACAGGTAAACACCGACTCACTCAGTACAGGAAAACACCGACTCACTCAGTACAGGTAAACACCGACTCACTCAGTACAGGTAAACACCGACTCACTCAGTACAGGTAACACCGACTCACTCAGTACAGGTAAACACCGACTCACTCAGTACAGGTAAACACTGACTCACTCAGTACAGGTAAACACCGACTCACTCAGTACAGGTAACACCGACTCACTCAGTACAGGTAAACACCGACTCACTCAGTACAGGTAAACACTGACTCACTCAGTACAGGTAACACCGACTCACTCAGTACAGGTAAACACCGACTCACTCAGTACAGGTAACACCGACTCACTCAGTACAGGTAAACACCGACTCACTCAGTACAGGTAAACACTGACTCACTCAGTACAGGTCAACACCGACTCACTCAGTACAGGTAAACACTGACTCACTCAGTACAGGTAAACACTGACTCACTCAGTACAGGTAAACACCGACTCACTCAGTACAGGTAAACACCGACTCACTCAGTACAGGAAACACCGACTCACTCAGTACAGGTAAACACCGACTCACTCAGTACAGGTCAACACCGACTCACTCAGTACAGGTAAACACTGACTCACTCAGTACAGGTAAACACCGACTCACTCAGTACAGGTAAACACCGACTCACTCAGTACAGGAAACACCGACTCACTCAGTACAGGTAAACACCGACTCACTCAGTACAGGTCAACACCGACTCACTCAGTACAGGTAAACACTGACTCACTCAGTACAGGTAAACACTGACTCACTCAGTACAGGTAAACACCGACTCACTCAGTACAGGTAAACACCGACTCACTCAGTACAGGAAACACCGACTCACTCAGTACAGGTAAACACTGACTCACTCAGTACAGGTAAACACCGACTCACTCAGTACAGGTAAACACCGACTCACTCAGTACAGGTAAACACCGACTCACTCAGTACAGGTAAACACTGACTCACTCAGTACAGGTAAACACTGACTCACTCAGTACAGGTAAACACCGACTCACTCAGTACAGGTAAACACCGACTCACTCAGTACAGGTAAACACTGACTCACTCAGTACAGGTAAACACTGACTCACTCAGTACAGGTAAACACCGACTCACTCAGTACAGGTAAACACTGACTCACTCAGTACAGGTAAACACTGACTCACTCAGTACAGGTAAACACCGACTCACTCAGTACAGGTAAACACCGACTCACTCAGTACAGGTAAACACTGACTCACTCAGTACAGGTAAACACTGACTCACTCAGTACAGATAAACACCGACTCACTCAGTACAGGTAAACACCGACTCACTCAGTACAGGTAAACACTGACTCACTCAGTACAGGTAAACACCGACTCACTCAGTACAGGTAAACACTGACTCACTCAGTACAGGTAAACACTGACTCACTCAGTACAGGTAAACACCGACTCACTCAGTACAGGTAAACACTGACTCACTCAGTACAGATAAACACCGACTCACTCAGTACAGGTAAACACCGACTCACTCAGTACAGGTAAACACCGACTCACTCAGTACAGGTAAACACCGACTCACTCAGTACAGGTAAACACTGACTCACTCAGTACAGATAAACACCGACTCACTCAGTACAGGTAAACACCGACTCACTCAGTACAGGTAAACACTGACTCACTCAGTACAGGTAAACACCGACTCACTCAGTACAGGTAAACACTGACTCACTCAGTACAGGTAAACACTGACTCACTCAGTACAGATAAACACCGACTCACTCAGTACAGGTAAACACCGACTCACTCAGTACAGGTAAACACTGACTCACTCAGTACAGGTAAACACCGACTCACTCAGTACAGGTAAACACTGACTCACTCAGTACAGGCAAACATCGACTCACTCAGTACAGGTAAACACCGACTCACTCAGTACAGGTAAACACTGACTCACTCAGTACAGGTAAACACCGACTCACTCAGTACAGGTAAACACTGACTCACTCAGTACAGGTAAACACCGACTCACTCAGTACAGGTAAACGCTGACTCACTCAGTACAGGTAAACACCGACTCACTCAGTACAGGTAAACACCGACTCACTCAGTACAGGTAAACACCGACTCACTCAGTACAGGGAAACACCGACTCACTCAGTACAGGTAAACACCGACTCACTCAGTGCAGGTAAACACCGACTCACTCAGTGCAGGTAAACACCGACTCACTCAGTACAGGTAATCACCGACTCACTCAGTACAGGTAAACACTGACTCACTCAGTACAGGTAATCACCGACTCACTCAGTACAGGTAAACACCGACTCACTCAGTACAGGTAAACACCGACTCACTCAGTACAGGTCAACACCGACTCACTCAGTACAGGTAAACACCGACTCACTCAGTACAGGTAATCACTGACTCACTCAGTACAGGTAAACACCGACTCACTCAGTACAGGTAAACACCGACTCACTCAGTACAGGTAAACACTGACTCACTCAGTACAGGTAAACACCGACTCACTCAGTACAGGTAAACACCGACTCACTCAGTACAGGAAACACCGACTCACTCAGTACAGGAAAACACCGACTCACTCAGTACAGGAAACACCGACTCACTCAGTACAGGTAAACACTGACTCACTCAGTACAGGTAAACACTGACTCACTCAGTACAGGTAAACACCGACTCACTCAGTACAGGTAAACACCGACTCACTCAGTACAGGTAAACACTGACTCACTCAGTACAGGTAAACACTGACTCACTCAGTACAGGTAAACACCGACTCACTCAGTACAGGTAAACACTGACTCACTCAGTACAGGTAAACACTGACTCACTCAGTACAGGTAAACACCGACTCACTCAGTACAGGTAAACACCGACTCACTCAGTACAGGTAAACACTGACTCACTCAGTACAGGTAAACACTGACTCACTCAGTACAGATAAACACCGACTCACTCAGTACAGGTAAACACCGACTCACTCAGTACAGGTAAACACCGACTCACTCAGTACAGGTAAACACTGACTCAGTACAGGTAAACACTGACTCACTCAGTACAGGTAAACACCGACTCACTCAGTACAGGTAAACACCGACTCACTCAGTACAGGTAAACATCGACTCACTCAGTACAGGTAAACACCGACTCACTCAGTACAGGTAAACACTGACTCACTCAGTACAGGTAAACACCGACTCACTCAGTACAGGTAAACACCGACTCACTCAGTACAGGTAAACACCGACTCACTCAGTACAGGAAAACACCGACTCACTCAGTACAGGTAAACACCGACTCACTCAGTACAGGTAACACCGACTCACTCAGTACAGGTAAACACCGACTCACTCAGTACAGGTAAACACTGACTCACTCAGTACAGGTAAACACCGACTCACTCAGTACAGGTAACACCGACTCACTCAGTACAGGTAAACACCGACTCACTCAGTACAGGTAAACACTGACTCACTCAGTACAGGTAAACACCGACTCACTCAGTACAGGTAACACCGACTCACTCAGTACAGGTAAACACCGACTCACTCAGTACAGGTAAACACTGACTCACTCAGTACAGGTCAACACCGACTCACTCAGTACAGGTAAACACTGACTCACTCAGTACAGGTAAACACTGACTCACTCAGTACAGGTAAACACCGACTCACTCAGTACAGGTAAACACCGACTCACTCAGTACAGGAAACACCGACTCACTCAGTACAGGTAAACACTGACTCACTCAGTACAGGTAAACACCGACTCACTCAGTACAGGTCAACACCGACTCACTCAGTACAGGTAAACACTGACTCACTCAGTACAGGTAAACACCGACTCACTCAGTACAGGTAAACACCGACTCACTCAGTACAGGAAACACCGACTCACTCAGTACAGGTAAACACCGACTCACTCAGTACAGGTCAACACCGACTCACTCAGTACAGGTAAACACTGACTCACTCAGTACAGGTAAACACTGACTCACTCAGTACAGGTAAACACCGACTCACTCAGTACAGGTAAACACCGACTCACTCAGTACAGGAAACACCGACTCACTCAGTACAGGTAAACACTGACTCACTCAGTACAGGTAAACACCGACTCACTCAGTACAGGTAAACACCGACTCACTCAGTACAGGTAAACACCGACTCACTCAGTACAGGTAAACACTGACTCACTCAGTACAGGTAAACACTGACTCACTCAGTACAGGTAAACACCGACTCACTCAGTACAGGTAAACACTGACTCAGTACAGGTAAACACTGACTCACTCAGTACAGGTAAACACCGACTCACTCAGTACAGGTAAACACCGACTCACTCAGTACAGGTAAACATCGACTCACTCAGTACAGGTAAACACCGACTCACTCAGTACAGGTAAACACTGACTCACTCAGTACAGGTAAACACCGACTCACTCAGTACAGGTAAACACCGACTCACTCAGTACAGGTAAACACCGACTCACTCAGTACAGGAAAACACCGACTCACTCAGTACAGGTAAACACCGACTCACTCAGTACAGGTAACACCGACTCACTCAGTACAGGTAAACACCGACTCACTCAGTACAGGTAAACACTGACTCACTCAGTACAGGTAAACACCGACTCACTCAGTACAGGTAACACCGACTCACTCAGTACAGGTAAACACCGACTCACTCAGTACAGGTAAACACTGACTCACTCAGTACAGGTAAACACCGACTCACTCAGTACAGGTAACACCGACTCACTCAGTACAGGTAAACACCGACTCACTCAGTACAGGTAAACACTGACTCACTCAGTACAGGTCAACACCGACTCACTCAGTACAGGTAAACACTGACTCACTCAGTACAGGTAAACACTGACTCACTCAGTACAGGTAAACACCGACTCACTCAGTACAGGTAAACACCGACTCACTCAGTACAGGAAACACCGACTCACTCAGTACAGGTAAACACTGACTCACTCAGTACAGGTAAACACCGACTCACTCAGTACAGGTCAACACCGACTCACTCAGTACAGGTAAACACTGACTCACTCAGTACAGGTAAACACCGACTCACTCAGTACAGGTAAACACCGACTCACTCAGTACAGGAAACACCGACTCACTCAGTACAGGTAAACACCGACTCACTCAGTACAGGTCAACACCGACTCACTCAGTACAGGTAAACACTGACTCACTCAGTACAGGTAAACACTGACTCACTCAGTACAGGTAAACACCGACTCACTCAGTACAGGTAAACACCGACTCACTCAGTACAGGAAACACCGACTCACTCAGTACAGGTAAACACTGACTCACTCAGTACAGGTAAACACCGACTCACTCAGTACAGGTAAACACCGACTCACTCAGTACAGGTAAACACCGACTCACTCAGTACAGGTAAACACTGACTCACTCAGTACAGGTAAACACTGACTCACTCAGTACAGGTAAACACCGACTCACTCAGTACAGGTAAACACTGACTCACTCAGTACAGGTAAACACTGACTCACTCAGTACAGGTAAACACCGACTCACTCAGTACAGGTAAACACTGACTCACTCAGTACAGGTAAACACTGACTCACTCAGTACAGGTAAACACCGACTCACTCAGTACAGGTAAACACTGACTCACTCAGTACAGGTAAACACTGACTCACTCAGTACAGGTAAACACCGACTCACTCAGTACAGGTAAACACCGACTCACTCAGTACAGGTAAACACTGACTCACTCAGTACAGGTAAACACTGACTCACTCAGTACAGATAAACACCGACTCACTCAGTACAGGTAAACACCGACTCACTCAGTACAGGTAAACACTGACTCACTCAGTACAGGTAAACACCGACTCACTCCGTACAGCTAAACACTGACTCACTCAGTACAGGTAAACACTGACTCACTCAGTACAGGTAAACACCGACTCACTCAGTACAGGTAAACACCGACTCACTCAGTACAGGTAAACACCGACTCACTCAGTACAGGTAAACACCGACTCACTCAGTACAGGTAAACACCGACTCACTCAGTACAGGTAAACACTGACTCACTCAGTACAGGTAAACACCGACTCACTCAGTACAGGTAAACACTGACTCACTCAGTACAGGTAAACACTGACTCACTCAGTACAGGTAAACACTGACTCACTCAGTACAGGTAAACACCGACTCACTCAGTACAGGTAAACACTGACTCACTCAGTACAGGTAAACACTGACTCACTCAGTACAGGTAAACACTGACTCACTCAGTACAGGTAAACACCGACTCACTCAGTACAGGTAAACACTGACTCACTCAGGACAGATAAACACCGACTCACTCAGTACAGGTAAACACCGACTCACTCAGTACAGGTAAACACTGACTCACTCAGTACAGGTAAACACTGACTCACTCAGTACAGATAAACACCGACTCACTCAGTACAGGTAAACACCGACTCACTCAGTACAGGTAAACACTGACTCACTCAGTACAGGTAAACACCGACTCACTCAGTACAGGTAAACACTGACTCACTCAGTACAGGCAAACATCGACTCACTCAGTACAGGTAAACACCGACTCACTCAGTACAGGTAAACACTGACTCACTCAGTACAGGTAAACACCGACTCACTCAGTACAGGTAAACACTGACTCACTCAGTACAGGTAAACACCGACTCACTCAGTACAGGTAAACGCTGACTCACTCAGTACAGGTAAACACCGACTCACTCAGTACAGGTAAACGCCGACTCACTCAGTACAGGTAAACACTGACTCACTCAGTACAGGCAAACATCGACTCACTCAGTACAGGTAAACACCGACTCACTCAGTACAGGTAAACACTGACTCACTCAGTACAGGTAAACACTGACTCACTCAGTACAGGTAAACACTGACTCACTCAGTACAGGTAAACGCTGACTCACTCAGTACAGGTAAACACCGACTCACTCAGTACAGGTAAACACCAACTCACTCAGTTCAGGTAAACACTGACTCACTCAGTACAGGAAACACTGACTCACTCAGTACAGGTAAACACCGACTCACTCAGTACAGGTCAACACTGACTCACTCAGTTCAGGTAAACACTGACTCACTCAGTACAGGTAAACACCGACTCACTCAGTACAGGTAAACACCGACTCACTCAGTACAGGTAAACACTGACTCACTCAGTACAGGTAAACACCGACTCACTCAGTACAGGTAAACGCTGACTCACTCAGTACAGGAAACACTGACTCACTCAGTACAGGAAACACTGACTCACTCAGTACAGGTAAACATCAACTCACTCAGTACAGGTAAACATCGACTCACTCAGTACAGGAAACACTGACTCACTCAGTACAGGTAAACATCAACTCACTCAGTACAGGTAAACATCAACTCACTCAGTACAGGAAACACTGACTCACTCAGTACAGGTAAACATCAACTCACTCAGTACAGGTAAACATCAACTCACTCAGTACAGGAAACACTGACTCACTCAGTACAGGAAACACTGACTCACTCAGTACAGGTAAACATCAACTCACTCAGTACAGGTAAACATCAACTCACTCAGTACAGGTAAACACCGACTCGCTCAGTACAGGTCAACACCGACTCGCTCAGTACAGGTAAACACTGACTCACTCAGTACAGGTAAACACTGACTCACTCAGTACAGGTAAACGCTGACTCACTCAGTACAGGTAAACACTGACTCACTCAGTACAGGTAAACACTGACTCACTCAGTACAGGTAAACACTGACTCACTCAGTACAGGCAAACATCGACTCACTCAGTACAGGTAAACACCGACTCACTCAGTACAGGTAAACACTGACTCACTCAGTACAGGTAAACACCGACTCACTCAGTACAGGTAAACACTGACTCACTCAGTACAGGTAAACACCGACTCACTCAGTACAGGTAAACACCGACTCACTCAGTACAGGAAACACTGACTCACTCAGTTCAGGCAAACATCGACTCACTCAGTACAGGTAAACACCGACTCACTCAGTACAGGAAACACTGACTCACTCAGTTCAGGCAAACATCGACTCACTCAGTACAGGTAAACACCGACTCACTCACGACAGGTAAACGCCGACTCACTCAGTACAGGTAAACACCGACTCACTCACGACAGGTAAACACCGACTCACTCAGTACAGGAAACACTGACTCACTCAGTACAGGTAAACACTGACTCACGCAGTACAGGTAAACACTGACTCACTCAGTACAGGTAAACGCCGACTCACTCAGTACAGGTAAACACCGACTCACTCACGACAGGTAAACACCGACTCACTCAGTACAGGCAAACACTGACTCACTCAGTACAGGTCAACACTGACTCACTCACGACAGGTAAACACCGACTCACTCAGTACAGGTAAACAACGACTCACTCACGACAGGTAAACACCGACTCACTCAGTACAGGTAAACACCGACTCACTCAGTACAGGTAAACACCGACTCACTCAGTACAGGTAAACACCGACTCACTCAGTACAGGTAAACACCGACTCACTCAGTACAGGTAAACACCGACTCAGTACAGGTAAACACCGACTCACTCAGTACAGGTAAACACCGACTCACTCAGTACAGGTAAACACCGACTCACTCAGTACAGGTAAACACTGACTCACTCAGTACAGGTCAACATTGACTCACTCAGTTCAGGCAAACATCGACTTCCTCAGTACAGGTAAACACCGACTCACTCAGTACAGGTAACAACGACTCACTCACTTCAGGAAAACACCGACTCACTCAGTACAGGCAAACTCTGACTCCCTCAGTACAGGTAATCACCGACTCACTCAGTACAGGTAAACACCGACTCACTCACTTCAGGAAAACACCGACTCACTCAGTACAGGCAAACTCTGACTCCCTCAGTACAGGTAATCACCGACTCACTCAGTACAGGTAAACGCCGACTCACTCAGTACAGGAAACACTGACTCACTCAGTACAGGAAACACGGACTCATTCAGTACAGGTAAACATCGACTTACTCAGTACAGGTAAACACTGACTCACTCAGTACAGGTCAACATTGACTCAGTACAGGTCAACACTGACTCACTCACGACAGGTAAACACTGACTCACTCAGTACAGGTAAACACCAACTTACTCAGTACAGGTAAACACCGACTCACTCAGTACAGGTAAACACCGACTCACTCAGTACAGGTAAACACCAACTCGCTCAGTACAGGCAAACACCAACTCACTCAGTACAGGTAAACACCGACTCACTCAGTACAGGTAAACACCAACTCGCTCAGTACAGGCAAACACTGACTCACTCAGTACAGGTAAACACCAACTCGCTCAGTACAGGCAAACACCAACTCACTCAGTACAGGTAAACACCGACTCACTCAGTACAGGTAAACACTGACTCACTCAGTACAGGTAAACACCAACTCGCTCAGTACAGGCAAACACCAACTCACTCAGTACAGGTAAACACCGACTCACTCAGTACAGGTAAACACCGACTCACTCAGTACAGGTAAACACCGACTCACTCAGTACAGGTAAACACCGACTCACTCAGTACAGGTAAACACCGACTCACCCAGTACAGGTAAACACCGACTCACTCAGTACATGTAAACACCGACTCACTCACGACAGGTAAACACCAACTCGCTCAGTACAGGCAAACACCAACTCACTCAGTACAGGTAAACACCGACTCACTCAGTACAGGTAAACACCGACTCACTCAGTACAGGTAAACACCGACTCACTCAGTACAGGTAAACACTGACTCACTCAGTACAGGTAAACACTGACTCGCTCAGTACAGGTAAACACCGACTCACCCAGTACAGGTAAACACCGACTCACTCAGTACAGGTAAACACCGACTCACTCAGTACAGGTAAACACTGACTCACTCAGTACAGGTAAACACTGACTCACTCACGACAGGTAAACACTGACTCACTCATTACAGGTAAACACTGACTCACTCAAAAGGTGAAGGGGGAAAAGTTTGTGCGGAACCGTTAGAAATGGCGGAGGTGCTTAATGAATACTTTACCTCGGTATTCACGGTGGAAAGGGATCTGGGTGGTTGTACTGCTGGATTGCGGAGGACAGAAAGGATCGAGCATGTGGACATAAAGAAAGAGGATGTGTTGGAACTATTGAATGGCATCAAGGTTGGTAAGTCGCCGGGACCGGATGGGATGTACCCCAGGTTACTGTGGGAGGCGAGGGAGGAGATTGCGGAGCCTTTGGCGATGATCTTTGCATCGTCGATGGAGACGGGAGAGGTTCCGGAGGATTGGAGGATTGCGGATGTGGTCCCTATATTCAAGAAAGGGAACAGGGACAGCCCGGGAAATTACCGACCGGTGAGTCTAACCTCAGTGGTTGGTAAGTTGATGGAGAGGATCCTGAGAGACAGGATTTATGATCATCTAGAGAAGTTTAGTATGATCAAAAGTAGTCAGCACGGCTTTGTCAGGGGCAGGTCGTGCCTTACGAGCCTGGTTGAGTTCTTTGAAAATGTGACCAAGCACATTGACGAAGGAAGAGCGGTGGATGTGGTCTATATGGACTTCAGCAAAGCGTTCGATAAGGTCCCCCATGCAAGACTTCTTGAGAAAGTGAGAGGGCATGGGATCCAAGGGGCTGTTGCCTTGTGGATCCAGAACTGGCTTGCCTGCAGAAGGCAGAGAGTGGCTGTGGAGGGGTCTTTCTCTGCATGGAGGTCAGTGACCAGTGGAGTGCCCCAGGGATCTGTTCTGGGACCCTTGCTGTTTGTCATTTTCATAAATGACCTGGATGAGGAAGTGGAGGGATGGGTTGGTAAGTTTGCTGACGACACCAAGGTAGGTGGTGTTGTGGATAGTTTGGAGGGATGTCAGAAGTTGCAGCGAGACATAGATAGAATGCAAGACTGGGCGGAGAAGTGGCAGATGGACTTCAACCCGGATAAGTGTGTAGTGATCCATTTTGGCAGATCCAATGGGATGAAGCAGCAGTATAAAATGAAGGGTACCATTCTTAGCAGTGTAGAGGATCAGAAGGACCTTGGGGTCCGGGTCCATAGGACTCTTAAATCGGCCTCGCAGGTGGAGGATGCGGTCAAGAAGGCGTATGGCGTACTAGCCTTCATTAATCGAGGGATTGAGTTTAGGAGTCGGGAGATAATGCTGCAGCTTTATAGGACCCTGGTTAGACCCCACTTGGAGTACTGCGCGCAGTTCTGGTCACCTCATTACAGGAAAGATGTTGAAGCCATTGAAAGGGTGCAGAGGAGATTTACAAGGATGTTGCCTGGATTGGGGGGCATGCCTTATGAGGATAGGTTGAGGGAGCTTGGTCTCTTCTCCCTGGAGAGACGAAGGATGAGAGGTGACCTGATAGAGGTTTACAAGATGTTGAGGGGTCTGGATAGGGTGGACTCTCAGAGGCTATTTCCAAGGGCTGAAATGGTTGCTACGAGAGGACACAGGTTTAAGGTGCTGGGGGGTAGGTACAGGGGGGATGTCAGGGGTAAGTTTTTCACTCAGAGGGTGGTGGGTGAGTGGAATCGGCTGACGTCGGTGGTGGTGGAGGCAAACTCGTTGGGGTCTTTTAAGAGACTTCTGGATGAGTACATGGGATTTAATGGGATTGAGGGCTATAGATAGGCCTAGAGGTGGGGATGTGATCGGCGCAACTTGTGGGCCGAAGGGCCTGTTTGTGCTGTGGCTTTCTATGTTCTATGTTCTATGTTCTAAACACCGACTCACTCAGTACAGGCAAACACCGACTCACTCAGTACAGGTCAACACTGACTCACTCAGTACAGGTCAACACTGACTCACTCAGTACAGGTCAACACTGACTCACTCAGTACAGGTAAACTCCGACTCACTCAGTACAGGTAAACACCGACTCACTCAGTCCAGGTAAACACCGACTCACTCAGTACAGGTCAACATCGACTTACTCAGTACAGGTAAACACTGACTCACTCAGTACAGGTAAACACTGACTCACTCAGTACAGGTAAACACTGACTCGCTCAGTACAGGTAACAACGACTCACTCACTTCAGTAAAACACCGACTCACTCAGTACAGGCAAAATCTGACTCCCTCAGTACAGGTAATCACCGACTCACTCAGTACAGGTAAACACCGACTCACTCACTTCAGGAAAACACAGACTCACTCAGTACAGGCAAACTCTGACTCCCTCAGTACAGGTAATCACCGACTCACTCAGTACAGGTAAACGCCGACTCACTCAGTACAGGAAACACTGACTCACGCAGTACAGGAAACACGGACTCATTCAGTACAGGTAAACATCGACTTACTCAGTACAGGTAAACACTGACTCACTCAGTACAGGTCGACATTGACTCAGTACAGGTCAACACTGACTCACTCACGACAGGTAAACACTGACTCACTCAGTACAGGTAAACACCAACTTACTCAGTACAGGTAAACACTGACTCACTCAGTACAGGTAAACACCGACTCACTCAGTACAGGTAAACACCAACTCACTCAGTACAGGTAAACACCAACTTACTCAGTACAGGTAAACACAAACTCGCTCAGTACAGGTAAACACCGACTCACTCAGTACAGGTAAACACCAACTCGCTCAGTACAGGCAAACACCAACTCACTCAGTACAGGTAAACACCGACTCACTCAGTACAGGTAAACACTGACTCACTCAGTACAGGTAAACACCAACTCGCTCAGTACAGGCAAACACCAACTCACTCAGTACAGGTAAACACCGACTCACTCAGTACAGGTAAACACCGACTCACTCAGTACAGGTAAACACCGACTCACCCAGTACAGGTAAACACCGACTCACTCAGTACATGTAAACACCGACTCGCTCACGACAGGTAAACACTGACTCACTCAGTACAGGTAAACACCAACTCGCTCAGTACAGGCAAACACCAACTCACTCAGTACAGGTAAACACCGACTCACTCAGTACAGGTAAACACCGACTCACTCAGTACAGGTAAACACCGACTCACTCAGTACAGGTAAACACCGACTCACCCAGTACAGGTAAACACCGACTCACTCAGTACAGGTAAACACCGACTCACTCAGTACAGGTAAACACCGACTCACTCAGTACAGGTAAACACTGACTCACTCAGTACAGGTAAACACTGACTCACTCAGTACATGTAAACACCGACTCGCTCACGACAGGTAAACACTGACTCACTCAGTACAGGTAAACACCAACTCGCTCAGTACAGGCAAACACCAACTCACTCAGTACAGGTAAACACCGACTCACTCAGTACAGGTAAACACCGACTCACTCAGTACAGGTAAACACTGACTCACTCAGTACAGGTAAACACCGACTCACCCAGTACAGGTAAACACCGACTCACTCAGTACAGGTAAACACCGACTCACTCAGTACAGGTAAACACTGACTCACTCAGTACAGGTAAACACTGACTCACTCAGTACAGGTAAACACTTACTCACTCACGACAGGTAAACACCGACTCACTCAGTACAGGTAAACACCGACTCACTCAGTACAGGTAAACACCGACTCACTCAGTACAGGTAAACACCGACTCACTCAGTACAGGCAAACACCGACTCACTCAGTACAGGTCAACACTGACTCACTCAGTACAGGTCAACACTGACTCACTCACGACAGGTAAACACTGACTCACTCAGTACAGGTCAACACTGACTCACTCAGTACAGGTCAACACTGACTCATTCAGTACAGGTAAACTCCGACTCACTCAGTACAGGTAAACTCCGACTCACTCAGTACAAGTAAACACCGACTCACTCAGTACAGGTAAACACCGACTCACTCAGTACAGGTAAACACCGACTCACTCAGTACAGGTCAACACCGACTCACTCAGTACAGGTAAACACCGACTCACTCAGTACAGGTAAACACCGACTCACTCAGTACAGGTAAACACTGACTCACTCAGTACAGGTCAACACCGACTCACTCAGTACAGGTAAACACCGACTCACTCAGTACAGGTAAACACCGACTCACTCAGTACAGGTAAACACCGACTCACTCAGTACAGGTAAACACCGACTCACTCAGTACAGGTAAACACCGACTCACTCAGTACAGGTAAACAACGACTCACTCAGTACAGGTAAACACCGACTCACTCAGTACAGGTAAACAACGACTCACTCACGACAGGTAAACACCGACTCACTCAGTACAGGAAACACCGACTCACTCAGTACAGGTAAACACTGACTCACTCACGACAGGTAAACACCGACTTACTCAGTACAGGTAAACACTGACTCACTCAGTACAGGTCAACACTGACTCACTCAGTACAGGTAAACACCGACTCACTCAGTACAGGCAAACACCGACTCACTCAGTACAGGTAAACACCGACTCACTCAGTACAGGTAAACACCGACTCACTCAGTACAGGCAAACACCGACTCACTCAGTACAGGTAAACACTGACTCACTCAGTACAGGTCAACACTGACTCACTCAGTACAGATAAACACCGACTCACTCAGTACAGGTAAACACCGACTCACTCAGTACAGGTAAACACTGACTCACTCAGTACAGGTAAACACTGACTCACTCAGTACAGGTAAACACCGACTCACTCAGTACAGGTAAACACCGACTCACTCAATACAGGTAAACACCGACTCACTCAGTACAGGTCAACACTGACTCACTCACGACAGGTAAACACTGACTCACTCAGTACAGGTAAACACCGACTCACTCAGTACAGGTAAACACCGACTCACTCAATACAGGTAAACACCGACTCACTCAGTACAGGTAAACACCGACTCACTCAGTACAGGTCAACACTGACTCACTCACGACAGGTAAACACTGACTCACTCAGTACAGGTAAACACTGACTCACTCAGTACAGGTAAACACCGACTCACTCAGTACAGGTAAAAACCGACTCACTCAGTACAGGTCAACACTGACTCACTCAGTACAGGTAAACACTGACTCACTCAGTACAGGTCAACACTGACTCACTCAGTACAGGTAAACTCCGACTCACTCAGTACAGGTAAACACCGACTCACTCAGTCCAGGTAAACACCGACTCACTCAGTACAGGTCAACATCGACTTACTCAGTACAGGTAAACACTGACTCACTCAGTACAGGTAAACACTGACTCACTCAGTACAGGTAAACACTGACTCGCTCAGTACAGGTAACAACGACTCACTCACTTCAGTAAAACACCGACTCACTCAGTACAGGCAAAATCTGACTCCCTCAGTACAGGTAATCACCGACTCACTCAGTACAGGTAAACACCGACTCACTCACTTCAGGAAAACACAGACTCACTCAGTACAGGCAAACTCTGACTCCCTCAGTACAGGTAATCACCGACTCACTCAGTACAGGTAAACGCCGACTCACTCAGTACAGGTAAACACCGACTCACTCAGTACAGGTCGACATTGACTCAGTACAGGTCAACACTGACTCACTCACGACAGGTAAACACTGACTCACTCAGTACAGGTAAACACCAACTTACTCAGTACAGGCAAACACTGACTCACGCAGTACAGGAAACACGGACTCATTCAGTACAGGTAAACATCGACTTACTCAGTACAGGTAAACACTGACTCACTCAGTACAGGTCGACATTGACTCAGTACAGGTCAACACTGACTCACTCACGACAGGTAAACACTGACTCACTCAGTACAGGTAAACACCAACTTACTCAGTACAGGTAAACACTGACTCACTCAGTACAGGTAAACACCGACTCACTCAGTACAGGTAAACACCGACTCACTCAGTACAGGTAAACACAAACTCGCTCAGTACAGGTAAACACCGACTCACTCAGTACAGGTAAACACCAACTCGCTCAGTACAGGCAAACACCAACTCACTCAGTACAGGTAAACACCGACTCACTCAGTACAGGTAAACACTGACTCACTCAGTACAGGTAAACACCAACTCGCTCAGTACAGGGAAACACCAACTCACTCAGTACAGGTAAACACCGACTCACTCAGTACAGGTAAACACCGACTCACTCAGTACAGGTAAACACCGACTCACCCAGTACAGGTAAACACCGACTCACTCAGTACATGTAAACACCGACTCGCTCACGACAGGTAAACACTGACTCACTCAGTACAGGTAAACACCAACTCGCTCAGTACAGGCAAACACCGACTCACTCAGTACAGGTAAACACTGACTCACTCAGTACAGGTAAACACCAACTCGCTCAGTACAGGGAAACACCAACTCACTCAGTACAGGTAAACACCGACTCACTCAGTACAGGTAAACACCGACTCACTCAGTACAGGTAAACACCGACTCACTCAGTACAGGTAAACACCGACTCACTCAGTACAGGTAAACACCGACTCACTCAGTACAGGTAAACACCGACTCACCCAGTACAGGTAAACACCGACTCACTCAGTACAGGTAAACACCGACTCACTCAGTACAGGTAAACACCGACTCACTCAGTACAGGTAAACACTGACTCACTCAGTACAGGTAAACACTGACTCACTCAGTACATGTAAACACCGACTCGCTCACGACAGGTAAACACTGACTCACTCAGTACAGGTAAACACCAACTCGCTCAGTACAGGCAAACACCAACTCACTCAGTACAGGTAAACACCGACTCACTCAGTACAGGTAAACACCGACTCACTCAGTACAGGTAAACACTGACTCACTCAGTACAGGTAAACACCGACTCACCCAGTACAGGTAAACACCGACTCACTCAGTACAGGTAAACACCGACTCACTCAGTACAGGTAAACACTGACTCACTCAGTACAGGTAAACACTGACTCACTCAGTACAGGTAAACACTGACTCACTCAGTACAGGTAAACACTTACTCACTCACGACAGGTAAACACCGACTCACTCAGTACAGGTAAACACCGACTCACTCAGTACAGGTAAACACCGACTCACTCAGTACAGGTAAACACCGACTCACTCAGTACAGGTAAACACCGACTCACTCAGTACAGGTAAACACTGACTCACTCAGTACAGGTAAACACCGACTCCCTCAGTACAGGTAAACACCGACTCACTCAGTACAGGTAAACACCGACTCACTCAGTACAGGTAAACACCGACTCACTCAGTACAGGCAAACACCGACTCACTCAGTACAGGTCAACACTGACTCACTCAGTACAGGTCAACACTGACTCACTCACGACAGGTAAACACTGACTCACTCAGTACAGGTCAACACTGACTCACTCAGTACAGGTCAACACTGACTCATTCAGTACAGGTAAACTCCGACTCACTCAGTACAGGTAAACTCCGACTCACTCAGTACAAGTAAACACCGACTCACTCAGTACAGGTAAACACCGACTCACTCAGTACAGGTAAACACTGACTCACTCAGTACAGGTAAACACTGACTCACTCAGTACAGGTAAACACCGACTCACTCAGTACAGATAAACACCGACTCACTCAGTACAGGTAAACACCGACTCACTCAGTACAGATAAACACCGACTCACTCAGTACAGGTAAACACCGACTCACTCAGTACAGGTAAACACTGACTCACTCAGTACAGGTAAACACCGACTCACTCAGTACAGGTAAACACTGACTCACTCAGTACAGGTAAACACTGACTCACTCAGTACAGGTAAACACTGACTCACTCAGTACAGGTAAACACTGACTCACTCAGTACAGGTAAACACCGACTCACTCAGTACAGATAAACACCGACTCACTCAGTACAGGTGAACACCGACTCACTCAGTACAGGTAAAAACCGACTCACTCAGTACAGATAAACACCGACTCACTCAGTACAGGTAAACACTGACTCACTCAGTACAGGTAAACACTGACTCACTCAGTACAGGTAAACACCGACTCACTCAGTACAGGTGAACACCGACTCACTCAGTACAGATAAACACCGACTCACTCAGTACAGGTGAACACCGACTCACTCAGTACAGGTAAACACTGACTCACTCAGTACAGGTCAACACTGACTCACTCAGTACAGGTAAACACCGACTCACTCAGTACAGGTAAACACCGACTCACTCAGTACAGGTAAACACCGACTCACTCAGTACAGGTAAACACCGACTCACTCAGTACAGGTAAACACCGACTCACTCAGTACAGGTAAACAACGACTCACTCAGTACAGGTAAACACCGACTCACTCAGTACAGGTAAACAACGACTCACTCACGACAGGTAAACACCGACTCACTCAGTACAGGAAACACCGACTCACTCAGTACAGGTAAACACTGACTCACTCACGACAGGTAAACACCGACTTACTCAGTACAGGTAAACACTGACTCACTCAGTACAGGCAAACACCGACTCACTCAGTACAGGTAAACACCGACTCACTCAGTACAGGTAAACACCGACTCACTCAGTACAGGCAAACACCGACTCACTCAGTACAGGTAAACACTGACTCACTCAGTACAGGTCAACACTGACTCACTCAGTACAGGTAAACACCGACTCACTCAGTACAGGTAAACACCGACTCACTCAGTACAGGTAAACACTGACTCACTCAGTACAGGTAAACACTGACTCACTCAGTACAGGTAAACACCGACTCACTCAGTACAGGTAAACACCGACTCACTCAATACAGGTAAACACCGACTCACTCAGTACAGGTCAACACTGACTCACTCACGACAGGTAAACACTGACTCACTCAGTACAGGTAAACACCGACTCACTCAGTACAGGTAAACACTGACTCACTCAGTACAGGTAAACACCGACTCACTCAATACAGGTAAACACCGACTCACTCAGTACAGGTAAACACCGACTCACTCAATACAGGTAAACACCGACTCACTCAGTACAGGTCAACACTGACTCACTCACGACAGGTAAACACTGACTCACTCAGTACAGGTAAACACCGACTCACTCAGTACAGGTAAACACCGACTCACTCAGTACAGGTAAACACCGACTCACTCAATACAGGTAAACACCGACTCACTCAGTACAGGTAAACACCGACTCACTCAGTACAGGTCAACACTGACTCACTCACGACAGGTACACACTGACTCACTCAGTACAGGTAAACACTGACTCACTCAGTACAGGTAAACACCGACTCACTCAGTACAGGCAAACACCGACTGACTCAGTACAGGTAAACACCGACTCACTCAGGTCAGGCAAACATCGACTTACTCAGTACAGGTAAACACCGACTCACTCAGTACAGGCAAACACCGACTGACTCAGTACAGGTAAACACCGACTCACTCAGTACAGGTAAACACCGACTCACTCAGTACAGGTGAACACCGACTCACTCAGTACAGGTAAACACTGACTCACTCAGTACAGGTAAACGCCGACTCACTCAGTACAGGTAAACACCGACTCACTCAGTACAGGTAAACACTGACTCACTCAGTACAGGTAAACACTGACTCACTCAGTACAGGTAAACACTGACTCACTCAGTACAGGTAAACACCGACTCACCCAGTACAGGCAAACACCGACTCACTCAGTACAGGTAAACACTGACTCACTCAGTACAGGTCAACACTGACTCACTCAGTACAGGTAAACACCGACTCACTCAGTACAGGTAAACACTGACTCACTCAGTACAGGTCAACACTGACTCACTCACGACAGGTAAACACCGACTCACTCAGTACAGGTAAACACCGACTCACTCAGTACAGGTAAACACCGACTCACTCAGTACAGGTAAACACTGACTCACTCAGTACAGGTAAACACTGACTCACTCAGTACAGGAAACACTGACTCACTCAGTACAGGTAAACACCGACTCACTCAGTACAGGTAAACTCCGACTCACTCAGTACAGGTAAACACCGACTCACTCAGTACAGGTAAACACTGACTCACTCAGTACAGGTAAACACTGACTCGCTCAGTACAGGTAAACACCGACTCACTCAGTACAGGTAAACACTGACTCACTCAGTACAGGTAAACACCGACTCACTCAGTCCATGTAAACACCGACTCACTCAGTACAGGTAAACACCGACTCACTCAGTACAGGTCAACACTGACTCACTCAGTACAGGTAAACACCGACTCACTCAGTACAGGTAAACACCAACTCACTCAGTCCATGTAAACACCGACTCACTCAGTACAGGTAAGCACCGACTCACTCAGTACAGGTAAACACCGACTCACTCAGTACAGGTAAACACCAACTCACTCATTACGGCCATTACGGAGACGTGAATAGAACAAGGACAGGAATGGTTGTTGGACGTTCCGGGGTATAGATGTTTCACTAAGTGTAGGGAAGCTGGTGAAAGAGGTGGAGGAGTGGCATTGTTAATCAAGGATAGTTTAACGGCTGCGGAAAGGCACTTCGAGGGGGATCTGCACACTGAGGTAATATGGGCTAAGGTTAGAAATAGGAAAGGAGCGATCACGTTGTTAGGAGTTTACTATAGGCCACCAAATAGTAATAGAGATGTGGAGGAAGAAATTGCTAAGCAGATTATGGATATGTGTGGGGGTCACAGGGTAGTTGTCATGGGGGACTTTAACTTTCCAAATATTGATTGGAACCTTTGTAGGTCAAATAGTTCGGATGGGGCAGTTTTTGTGCAGTGTGTACAGGAGGGTTTCCTGACACAATATGTGGATAGGCCGACAAGAGGTGAGGCCACATTGGATTTGGTACTGGGAAATGAACCGGGCCAAGTGTTAGATTTGGGTGTGGGGGAGCACTTTGGAAATAGTGACCACAATTCGGTGTCTTTTGTTATTGCAGGTTGATACCGGAGATGAGGGATTTGGATTATGAGGAGAGGCTGAGGAGATTGGGTTTGTACTCGTTGGAGTTTAGAAGGATGAGGGGGGATCTTATGGAGACTTATAAGATAATGCAGGGGCTGGATAGGGTGGAGGCGGAGAGATTCTTTCCACTTAGTAAGGAAGTTAAAACTAGAGGACACAGCCTCAAAATAAAGGGGGGTCGGTTTAAGACAGAGTTGAGGAGGAACTTCTTCTCCCAGAGGGTGGTGAATCTCTGGAATTCTCTGCCCACTGAGGTGGTGGAGGCTACCTCGCTGAATATGTTTAAAGCGTGGATGGACGGATTCCTGAGCGGTAAGGGAATTAAGGGTTATGGGGATCAGGCGGGTAAGTGGTACTGATCCACGTCAGATCAGCCATGATCTTATTGAATGGCGGGGCAGGCTCGAGGGGCTAGATGGCCTACTCCTGCTCCTATTTCTTATGTTCTTATGTTCTTAATGGAGAGGGATAGGGCCGTATGGCAGGGCAAGGTTTACAATTGGGGGAGAGGTAATTATGATGCGATTAGGCAAGAATTAGGGGGCATAAGTTGGGAACAGAAACTGTCAGGGAAAGGAACTAATGGAAAGTGGAACTTTTTCAAGGAACAAATACTGGATGTCCTTGATAGGTATGTCCCTGTCAGGCAGGGAGGAAATGGCCGAGTGAGGGAACCATGGTTCACGAAAGAGGTGGAATGTCTTGTGAAAAGGAAGAGGGAAGCTTATGTAGGGATGAGGAAACAAGGTTCAGATGGCTCGATTGAGGGTTACAAGTTAGCAAGGAATGAGCTGAAAAAGGGGCTTGGGAGAGCTAGGAGGGGACACGAGAAGTCCTTGGCGGGTCGGATCAAGGAAAACCTTGATTACGGCCATTACGGAGACGTGGGTAGAACAAGGACAGGAATGGTTGTTGGACGTTCCGGGGATCAAGGAGAACAGAGACCACTCCATCTGACGAAGGAGCATTGCTCCGAAAGCTTATGGTATTTGCTACCAAATAAACCTGTGGACTTTAACCTCGTGTTGTGAGACTTCTTACTGTGCTTACCCCAGTCCAACGCCGGCATCTCCACATCATTAGCTTTTATTAACAGGGGGTTGGAGTTTCAGAGCCGTGGGGTTATGCTGCAACTGTACAGGACCTTGGTGAGACCACATTTGGAGTATTGTGTGCAGTTCTGGTCACCTCACTATAGGAAGGATGTGGAAGCGCTGGAAAGAGTGCAGAGGAGATTTACCAGGATGCTGCCTGGTTTGGAGGGTAGGTCTTATGAGGAAAGGTTGCGGGAGCTAGGGCTGTTCTCTCTGGAGCGGAGGAGGCTGAGGGGAGACTTAATAGAGATTTATAAAATGATGAAGGGGATAGATAGAGCGAACGTTCAAAGACTATTTCCTCGGGTGGATGGAGCTATTACAAGGGGGCATAACTATAGGGTTCGTGGTGGGAGATACAGGAAGGATATCAGAGGTAGGTTCTTTACGCAGAGAGTGGTTGGGGTGTGGAATGGACTGCCTGCAGTGATAGTGGAGTCAGACACTTTAGGAACATTTAAGCGGTTATTGGATAGGCACATGGAGCACACCAGGATGATAGGGAGTGGGATAGCTTGATCTTGGTTTCAGATAAAGCTCGGCACAACATCGTGGGCCGAAGGCCTGTTCTGTGCTGTACTGTTCTATGTTCTATGTTCTTTTAGCAATACCTCGATTCTTTGTTGGTGTTTAATAGGAGTTCCTCCTGTGGTTATGAACCCTCTTCTTCCCCATGCTGTCATATAATCGTGTATTACCCCAAATGCATAGCGACTATCTGTATAGCTGTTCACCGTTCACAGGATTGAACTCCATCTGCCATTTCTTTGCCAAAATTTCCAGCCTATCTATATCCTTCTGTAGCCTCTGACAATGCTCCTCACTATCTGCAAGTCCTGCCAATTTTGTGTCGTCCGCAAACTTACTGATCACCCCAGTTACACCTTCTTCCAGATCGTTTATATAAATCACAAACAGCAGAGGTCCCAATACAGAGCCCTGCGGAACACCACTAGTCACAGGCCTCCAGCCGGAAAAAGACCCTTCCACTACCACCCTCTGTCTTCTGTGACCAAGCCAGTTCTCCACCCATCTAGCCACCTCCCCCTTTATCCCATGAGATCCAACCTTTTGCACCAACCTACCATGAGGGACTTTGTCAAACGTTTTACTAAAGTCCATATAGACGACATCCATGGCCCTTCCCTCGTCAACCATTCTAGTCACTTCTTCAAAAAACACCACCAGGTTAGTGAGGCATGACCTCCCTCTCACAAAACCATGCTGACTATCGTTAATGAGTTTATTCCTTTCTAAATGCGCATACATCCTATCTCTAAGAATCTTCTCCAACAACTTCCCCACCACGGACGTCAAGCTCACCGGCCTATAATTTCCCGGGTTGTCCTTCCTACCCTTCTTAAATAATGGGATCACATTAGCTATCCTCCAATCCTCTGGGACCTCACCTGTGTCCAGTGACGAGACAAAGATTTGCGTCAAAGGCCCAGCGATTTCATCCCTTGTCTCCCTGAGCAGCCTTGGATAGATTCCATCAGGCCCTGGGGATTTGTCAGTCTTTAAATTCTCTAACAAACCTAACACTTCCTCCCTTGTAATGGAGATTTTCTCCAACGATTCAACACTCCCCTCCGAGACGCTCCCAGTCAACACATCCCTCTCTTTTGTGAATACCGACGCAAAGTATTCATTTAGGATCTCCCCTACTTCTTTGGGCTCTCAGCATAATTCCCCACTTTTGTCCCTGAGAGGTCCGATTTTTTTCCTGACAACCCTTTTGTTCCTAACGTATGAATAAAATGCCTTGGGATTCTCCTTAATCCTGTCTGCCAAGGACATTTCGTGACCCCTTTTTGCCCTTCTAATTCCCCGTTTGAGTTCTTTCCTACTTTCTTTGTACTCCTCCTGAGCTCCCTCCGTTTTTAGCTGCCTGGACCTAACATACGCCTCTCTTTTCTTTTTGACCAGTCCCTCAATTTCCCTAGTTATCCACGGTTCTCGAATCCTACCCTTCCTATCCTTTTTTACAGGCACATGCCTATCCTGCAGCCCTAACAACTGTTCCTTAAAAGACTCCCACATGCCAGATGTGGATTTACGCTCAAACAGCCTCTCCCAATCAAGAGCTGCCAATTTCTGCCTAATCCCACTAATTGTGAGTTTCCCTATTCTAGTTTTCCAACCGTCCTGTCTTGGCCAGATTAATTCTCCCTTTCCACAGTCTATCAAAATCTCATATTCCTTCATTAAATCATTTCCCATTATTGTACCCTCGTTATTTTTGCACACACAGAACCTCATTGGTATATGCAAATTATATATGCAGTTCTGGTCCCCACATTACAGGAAGGATGTGGAGGCTTTGGAGAGGGTGCAGAGGAGGTTTACCAGGATGTTGCCTGGTATGGAGGGGAGATCCTATGAGGAGAGGCTGAGGGATTTGGGATTGTTTTCGCTGGAAAGGCGGCGGCTAAGAGGGGATCTTATTGAAACATATAAGATGATTAGAGGTTTAGATAGGGTGGATAGTGATAGCCTTTTTCCTCTGATGGAGAAATCCAGCACGAGGGGGCATGGCTTTAAATTGAGGGGGGGTAGTTATAGAACTGATGTCAGGGGTAGGTTCTTTACCCAGAGGGTGGTGAGGGATTGGAATGCCCTGCCAGCATCAGTAGTAAATGCGCCTAGTTTGGGGGCGTTTAAGAGATCCGTAGATAGGTTCATGGACGAAAAGAAATTGGTTTAGGTTGGAGGGTCACAGTTTTTTTTTTTAACTGGTCGGTGCAACATCGTGGGCCGAAGGGCCTGTTCTGCGCTGTAATGTTCTATGTTCTATGTTCTATTTATTTCTACTAACGTGGTCTCGCTCAGGTAGGCGGGTGTTTTGTTCCCTCCTATCCCGGTTAGGTAAATCATCCTACTTGTAGTGGGTAAGGGAAGGTTGGTGACAGATATGGACGCTCCTGTGTCCACCAGCATCTCACATTGCCTGCCCCCTACTAGTGCAGACACACACATCCTTCCCTCCTTCTTACCCTCATGAATACATAGAACATAGAACAGTACAGCACAGAACAGGCCCTTCGGCCCACGATGTTGTGCCGAGCTTTATCTGAAACCAAGATCTGAAACCATGAATGGGGGCTGCAGACCGTCAATCGTGCTGACCTCGGAGGTTCCTTGGTCCCTCCGATTCTGCTGTGGTCATGGATCGGGTCGGGGGTCTCCCATGTTTATCCCAACACACTGCTTCTGTGTGTCCATGTTTATTACAGTGGCTACAATGTTTCCCACTGCTTCCAAATTTGTTTCCTCTCCTTGGGACCCCGCAATCCCTCGCAAAGTGCCCTTGTCGGCCACAATTGTGGCAAGTCAGTTTGGACTTTGTTCCGTTCCCGTTACTGTAAGCGACTACTCTTTCTAGCCTTATTCTTATCTGGGATTTCTCCTCTCCGCCTCCCGGTACGCCACTAGCTCATGCTACTAACTCGTCGTAATCTTGGGACATAATCACTCCCATTTTTAGGATGACCTGGTGAGCGCGGGAGAGTCCACCCTTAAAAGCCTGGATTGTTTAAGAAGGGGAACAGAGACTTCCCCGGGAATTATAGACCGGTGAGTCTCACTTCTGTTGTCGGCAAGATGTTGGAAAAAATTATAAGGGATAGGATTTATAGTTATTTGGAGAGTAATGAATTGATAGGTGATAGTCAGCATGGTTTTGTGGCAGGTAGGTCGTGCCTTACTAACCTTATTGAGTTTTTTGAGAAAGTGACCAAGGAGGTGGATGGGGGCAAGGCAGTGGACGTGGTATATATGGATTTTAGTAAGGCGTTTGATAAGGTTCACCATGGTAGGCTTCTGCAGAAAATGCAGATGTATGGGATTGGGGGTGATCTAGGAAATTGGATCAGGAATTGGCTAGCGGATAGGAAACAGAGGGTGGTGGTTGATAGTAAATATTCATCATGGAGTGCGGTTACAAGTGGTGTACCTCAGGGATCTGTTTTGGGGCCACTGCTGTTTGTAATATTTATTAATGATCTGGATGAGGGTATAGTTGGGTGGATTAGCAAATTTGCTGATGACACCAAAGTCGGTGGTGTGGTAGACAGTGAGGAAGGGTGTCGTAGTTTGCAGGAAGACTTAGACAGGTTGCAAAGTTGGGCCGAGAGGTGGCGGATGGAGTTTAATGCGGAGAAGTGTGAGGTAATTCACTTTGGTAGGAATAACAGATGTGTTGAGTATAGGGCTAACGGGAGGACTTTGAATAGTGTGGAGGAGCAGAGGGATCTAGGTGTATGTGTGCATAGATCCCTGAAAGTTGGGAATCAAGTAGATAAGGTTGTTAAGAAGGCATATGGTGTCTTGGCGTTTATTGGTAGGGGGATTGAATTTAGGAGTCGTAGCGTTATGTTGCAACTGTACACAACTCTGGTGCGGCCGCACTTGGAGTACTGTGTGCAGTTCTGGTCCCCACATTACAGGAAGGATGTGGAGGCTTTGGAGAGGGTGCAGAGGAGGTTTACCAGGATGTTGCCTGGTATGGAGGGGAGATCCTATGAGGAGAGGCTGAGGGATTTGGGATTGTTTTCGCTGGAAAGGCGGCGGCTAAGAGGGGATCTTATTGAAACATATAAGATGATTAGAGGTTTAGATAGGGTGGATAGTGATAGCCTTTTTCCTCTGATGGAGAAATCCAGCACGAGGGGGCATGGCTTTAAATTGAGGGGGGGTAGTTATAGAACCGATGTCAGGGGTAGGTTCTTTACCCAGAGGGTGGTGAGGGATTGGAATGCCCTGCCAGCATCAGTTGTAAATGCGCCTAGTTTGGGGGCGTTTAAGAGATCCGTAGATAGGTTCATGGACGAAAAGAAATTGGTTTAGGTTGGAGGGTCACAGTTTTTTTTTAACTGGTCGGTGCAACATCGTGGGCCGAAGGGCCTGTTCTGTGCTGTTATGTTCTATGTTCTATGAACGCTCGATCCCCTCGACCTGGGTTCCCTTGTCCTGAGCACTCTTGATATACCTGGAACAACCGTTCCCCGTATTCAGAAGCTCCTTCCCCTTTTAACTGTTTCGTTGTGGTAATTCTGCTCCAGTTAGTCAGAGCATTTCCTAAAACTCTCTGAATTTCTGTTTTAAACTGGATGAAGGATGCCTGTTGGGCATCTATTTCTGATGTTAGGGCGACTACATATGTCCACCGTCCCCCTCTATAATCCTGTGCTGGAGGAGCGGCGGGTCCACCTGCTACCTGCCTCCACTTACCCGCTGGACAGGCTGCCCTGACCAGCTGGTGTACGTCTCTCAGGTGTAATAGGTGTCCTACCCAGATTGTGTCTAATTCTTCCCAGAATTTAGTGTTTGGGCTTCTAGGTTGCAATTTACCCAGGGAAGCCATTATCTGCTGCCTTTCACCTAGGTGAATGGTTTATAGTTTGCTTTTGGCTGCGCATCTGTTCCCCCTCAGGTTACTGGTGCTAAGTCGTGTTCTAGCGCTTCCCACTCCTCTGGAGGAGCGGTTGGTCCCTGTCGTGTGGACTCATAAGGAGGAAGAGGAACAGTTTCCCCTCCCCATTGATTCTCTTCGAACACTTGGTTTCATTACTCCAGTTCCCTCACTCTGGATTCTAACTCTCTCATCTTCTCTTGATCTTCACTCCACTTTTTGGTGGAGGCGACTAATTGCTCAATTAGTCCAAGCTAATTGATGTACTAATAATACCCCTGTCTTCTTTGTCTTGTTTCTCTTTTCCCCATCTATCCACTTCCTCTGCAGTTCTAAGGTCTGAGAAGCATCCCAGCCATCCCTTTGCATCCTCTTTATTAACGTGTGCCTGTCAGTCATGTACACTTCAATAAGAGATCCTGCAGATCCTCTCTTAACTTCTTTATCTGCCATCTCGCAGACTTCACTACTCCCGGTCACTATTGCCTCCTTGGCAACGTGTTTTAGGCACCGTACAGCAAGTTTTTTACACAAGGGGTGGTGGGTGCCTGGAACTCGCTGATAGTGACTTTTTAGGGGCATCTTGACAAATACATGAATAGGATGGGAATAGAGGGATACGGTCCCTGGAAGGGGAGGGGGTTTTAGTTCAGTCGGGCAGCATGGTCGGTGCAGGCTTGGAGGGCCGAAGGGCCTGTTCCTGTGCTGTAATTTTCTTTGTTCTTTGTACAACCATGATTACTTCCTAGTAATGTGTTCTCTCTACCGGAGGGACTTCACTACCCCCGGCCACTATTACTACCCTAGCATCGTGTTTCTCTACCGTCTCAGGGTTTCAATTTATACTCACGGCTCCACTATTACCGCCTTGGCAATGTGTTTCTCCACCGGAGTCCGGCTCTCGGTCAGAATTGATCAGCTCCTTTCCCGCACCGCTTTACAACATTGACAGTCCAGTTCCCAACTATACAAACTTTTGTCAGCGCGAGTGGGCGAACCCGACCACTTCGGACTCAGAGTCAGGTTCAGCAGCGGTACAGCTTTATTAACGTCGACGGAGGTACAATCAGGACATACAAACAGCACTGTCCCGAAAGCACTCTGAAGCCCTGCCGCAATGGGCTACAGTTATACTCAAACTTTGACACGCTGTATGATTCAAATGTTAATGTTTTGTTTACAGTATTTGACTCTGACCATTCTGTGGTTGATGTTTTAAGTACAGTATCAATGTTTAGGTATGGTAATCGTTTCTGTCCGATGGGTTTATCAATGGGTGTTTGGCTGATCTCAGGAAGTCTTTTGAGGCTAAGAAGGCTTCCTGATATCACTTGATTAGGTCAGTGGTGCTGATTTGATGAGATGAGTTTCCTTTGGTGCCACCCTGTCTGGCCCCCTTTTGTGTGTTAGACCTTGTTTGTGTAACCCCCTGCTGACCACTATATGGGGCTACTATTTAAATATTCACTCAACAGGATCCCGAATTCCTAGCGGTTGATGTTAAGAACATAAGAACATAAGAAATAGGAGCAGGAGTAGGCCACCTAGCCCCTCGAGCCTGCCCCGCCATTCAATAAGATCATGGCTGATCTGACGTGGATCAGTACCACTTACCCGCCTGATCCCCATAACCCTTAATTCCCTTACCGATCAGGAATCCATCCATCCGCGCTTTAAACATATTCAGCGAGGTAGCCTCCACCACCTCAGTGGGCAGAGAATTCCAGAGATTCACCACCCTCTGGGAGAAGAAGTTCCTCCTCAACTCTGTCTTAAACCGACCCCCCTTTATTTTGAGGCTGTGTCCTCTAGTTTTAACTTCCTTACTAAGTGGAAAGAATCTCTCCGCCTCCACCCTATCCAGCCCCCGCATTATCTTATAAGTCTCCATAAGATCCCCCCTCATCCTTCTAAACTCCAACGAGTACAAACCCAATCTCCTCAGCCTCTCCTCATAATCCAAACCCCTCATCTCCGGTATCAACCTGGTGAACCTTCTCTGCACTCCCTCCAATGCCAATATATCCTTCCTCATATAAGGGGACCAATACTGCACACAGTATTCCAGCTGCGGCCTCACCAATGCCCTGTACAGGTGCATCAAGACATCCCTGCTTTTATATTCTATGCCCTTCGCAATATAGGCCAACATCCCATTTGCCTTCTTGATCACCTGTTGTACCTGCAGACTGGGCTTTTGCGTCTCATGCACAAGGACCCCCAGGTAACTAAGTGTGTTGATGAAGGTAGGGCAGTTGATGTCATATACATGGATTTTAGTAAGGCATTTGATAAGGTCCCCCATGGTCGGCTTATGATGAAAGTGAGGAGGTGTGGGATAGAGGGAAAGTTGGCCGATTGGATAGGTAACTGGCTGTCTGACCGAAGACAGAGGGTGGTGGTCGATGGAAAATTTTCGGATTGGAGGCAGGTTGCTAGCAGAGTGCCGCAGGGATCGGTGCTTGGTCCTCTGCTCTTTGTGATTTTTATTAATGACTTAGAGGAGGGGGCTGAAGGGTGGATCAGTAAATTTGCTGATGACACCAAGATTGGTGGAGTAGTGGATGAGGTGGAGGGCTGTTGTAGGCTGCAAAGAGACATAGATAGGATGCAAAGTTGGGCTGAAAAATGGCAAATGGAGTTTAACCCTGATAAATGTGAGGTGATTCATTTTGGTAGGACAAATTTAAATGTGGATTACAGGGTCAAAGGTAGGGTTCTGAAGACTGTGGAGGAACAGAGAGATCTTGGGGTCCATATCCACAGATCTCTAAAGGTTGCCACTCAAGTGGATAGAGCTGTGAAGAAGGCATATAGTGTGTTAGCTTTTATTAACAGGGGGTTGGAGTTTAAGAGCCGTGGGGTTATGCTGCAACTGTACAGGACCTTGGTGAGACCACATTTGGAATATTGTGTGCAGTTCTGGTCACCTCACTATAAGAAGGATGTGGAAGCGCTGGAAGGAGTGCAGAGGAGATTTACCAGGATGCTGCCTGGTTTGGAGGGTAGGTCATATGAGGAAAGGTTGAGGGAGCTAGGGCTGTTCTCTCTGGAGCGGAGGAGGCTGAGGGGAGACTTAATAGAGGTGTATAAAATGATGAAGGGGATAGATAGAGTGAACGTTCAAAGACTATTTCCTCGGGTGGATGGAGCTATTACAAGGGGGCATAACTATAGGGTTCGTGGTGGGAGATACAGGACGGATATCAGAGGTAGGTTCTTTACGCAGAGAGTGGTTGGGGTGTGGAATGGACTGCCTGCAGTGATAGTGGAGTCAGACACTTTAGAAACATTTAAGCGGTTATTGGATAGGCACATGGAGTACACCAGGATGATAGGGAAAGGGATAGCTTGATCTTGGTTTCAGATAAAGCTCGGCACAACATCGTGGGCCGAAGGGCCTGTTCTGTGCTGTACTGTTCTATGTCCCTTTGCACGGTAGCATGTTTTAATTTGTTTCCATTGAGATAGTAATCCCATTTGTTATTATTTCCTCAAGTGTATAACCTCGCATTTCTCAACGTTATACTCCATTTGCCATATCCTCGCCCACTCACTCAGCCTGTCCAAATCTCTCTGCAGATCTTCTCCGTCCTCCACACGATTCACTTTTCCACTTATCTTTGTGTCGTCTGCAAACTTCGTTACCCTACACTCCGTCCCCTCCTCCAGATCATCTATATAAATGGTAAACAGTTGCGGCCCGAGTACCGATCCCTGCGGCACGCCACTAGTTACCTTCCTCCAACCGGAAAAACACCCATTTATTCCGACTCTTTGCTTCCTGTCGGATAGCCAGTCCCCAATCCACTTTAACACACTACCCCCAACTCCGTGTGCCCTAATCTTCTTCAGCAGCCTTTTATGGGGCACCTTATCAAACGCCTTTTGGAAATCCAAAAACACCGCATCCACCGGTTCTCCTCCATCAACCGCCCTAGTCACATCTTCATAAAAATCCAACCTGTTCGTCAAGCACGACTTTCCCCTCATGAATCCATGCTGCGTCTGATTGATCGAACCATTTCTATCCAGATGCCCTGCTATCTCCTCTTTAATAATGGATTCCAGCATTTTCCCTACTACAGACGTTAAGCTGACCGGCCTATAGTTACCCGCCTTTTGTCTCCTTCCTTTTTTAAACAGCGGCGTAACATTAGCCGTTTTCCATTCAACCGGCACTACCCCAGAATGCAACGAGTTTTGATAAATAATCACTAACGCATCCACTATTACCTCTGACATTTCTTTCAATACCCTGGGATGCATTCCATCCGGACCCGGGGACTTGTCCACCTTCAGTCCCATTAGTCTACCCAGCACTGCCTCTCTGGTAACATTAATTGTATTAAGTATTTCTCCTGCTGCCAACCCTCTATCGTTAATATTTGGCAAACTATTTGTGTCCTCCACCGTGAAGACCGACACAAAAAACTTATTTACAGACTCAGCCATATCCTCATTTCCCACTATTAACTCCCCCCTCTCGTCCTCCAAGGGTCCAACATTCACTCTAGCCACTCTATTCCTTTTTATATATTTATAAAAACTTTTACTATCATTTTTTATATTAATTGCTAGCCTAGCTTCATAGTCTATCCTTCCTTTCTTTATCGCTTTCTTAGTCTCTCTTTGTTGTTTCTTAAATTTTTCCCAATCACTTGTTTCTCCACTATTTTTGGCCACTCTGTACGCAGCTGTTTTTATTTTAATACTCTCCTTTATTTCCTTCGTTATCCACGGCTGGTTCTCCCTTTTCTTACAATCCTTGTTTTTTGCTGGAATATATTTTTGCTGAGAACTGAAAAGGATCTCCTTAAAAATCCTCCACTGTTCCTCAGCTATCCTACCTGCCAGCCTGCTCTCCCAGTCTACCTTAGCCAATTCATCCCTCATCCTATCATATTTCCCTCTGTTCAAACAGAGGACACTGGTTTGGGACCAAACTTTCTCCTCTTCCATCTGAATCAGAAATTCGACCATATTGTGGTCACTAGACCCAAGAGGGTCCTTCACAATAAGATCCTTAATTCTACCTACCTCGTTACACAATACCAGATCCAAAATAACTCGTTCCCTCGTCGGTTCCGTAACATGCTGTTCAAGGAAACTATCCCGACAGCATTCTAAGAACTCTTCCTCCATTCCACCCTTACCGACTTGAGTCTGCCAGTCAATGTGCATGTTGAAGTCCCCCATGATTATTGCCGTTCCGTTTTTACACGCATCCCTTATCTGCTTGTTTACAGCCCTCCCTACCTCAACATTATTATTTGGGGGGCCTATATACCACACCTACTAGTGTCTTTCTCCCTCTACTATTCCTCATCTCTACCCATAATGATTCCACGTTTTGTTCCTCAGAGCCTATGTCATCCCTCAGTACTACCCTGATATTATCTCTTATTAATAGCGCGACCCCACCACCTTTTCCTTCCTGTCTATTCTTCCTAAACGCCTGATACCCCTGGATATTCATCTCCCAGTCCTGGTCACCTTTCAGCCACGTTTCTGTAATGGCCACTAGATCGTACCCACTTGTGCTGATTTGCACCATCAACTCATTTACCTTGTTCCGAATGCTTTGTGCATTCAGGCAAAGTGTCCTTATTCCAGCTTTTATCTGGACCCGCTTTGATGAGTCGCGAACACCCTCTCCCTCTACTCCCTTATCTAAATTACCGCCTTCATTCACTTGCACCCTCTCCTCTACCATTAATTTTGTAATTCCCCTTACCCCTGCATCCTCCCCCCCATCAATTAGTTCCTTGATCCTAGTCAACTCTTCTAGCTCCCCTCCCCCCAACCTATCTAATTTAAATTCTCCCCAGGAGCCTTAGCCAACCTACCGGCCAGGATATTGGTCCCCCTGTGATTCAAGTTCCACCCGTTTTTTGTATACAGATCACCCCTGCCCCTAAAGAGGTCCCAATGGTCCAGGAACCTGAATCCCTGCCCCCTGCACCAGTCCCTCAGCCACACATTCATCTTCCACCTCACTCCATTCCTGCCCTCACCTTCCCGTGGCACAGGCAGCAATCCTGAGATTACTACCTTTGCTTTCCTCTTTCTCAGCTGTCTCCCTAATTCCCTGTACTCCCTTTTCATGACCCCTTCTCCCTTCCTACCCACATCAGCGGTACCAATATGTACCGCTACCTCAGGCTCCTCTCCCTCCCACCTCAGGATTTCCGGGACGCGACTAGCGACATCCTGGATCCCGGCCCCAGGGAGGCAGACCACCATGCGAGACTCCCGCCTACCTCTGCAGAAACGCCTGTCTGTCCCCTTCACCATCGAGTCCCCGATTAATACCGCCTTCCTCCTCTTTTCCTTAGCCCTCTGAGTTACAGGGCTGGACTCCACTGCGGAGACACGGCCACTGCTGCTTCCCCCAGGCGGGCTGTCCCCCCCAGCAGTACTCAAGCAGGAGTACTTGTTGTGCAGGGGCAAATCCACCGGGGTGCTCTCAACCACCTTTCGCGCCTGCAGAGGTCCTACCCGACTTGCAGCGCCCGGACTTGTTCCGAACTCCGAGAGCCCGATCACAGTGGCCCAAACCTAGACGTCCTCCCGGCTTCTACTATTTTCAAACTCTGTCCTGTCAGGTACCTATAGGTCAGTTAGTTTATGGTCAGGTTCATTGTCAGGGGTACACGGAATGTAATGGCAACACATTCAATCACAGTTCGCAACCCCACTCGCCCGCCCAAAAAGAAACTTAAACACTACTTTACCGCTGTACAGCTATCGAACGGACAAAGTGTCAAAGTTTGAGTATAACTGTAGCCCATTGCGGCGGGCTGTCAGAGTGCTTTCGGGACAGTGCTGTTTGTATGTCCTGATTGCACCTCCGTCAACGTTAATAAAGCTGTACCGCTGTTGAACCTGAATCTGAGTCCGAAGCGGTCGTGTTCGCCCACTCGCGCTAACAATGTTTTTGTGTTTTACGTGCCCCCCCCCTGCGGTGATGAATCCGCGCCTTTTCTGTGCCATCATATAGTCATGGACCACCCCGAACACATATTGGCTGTCTGTATATACATTTATCTGTTTGTCCCTTCCCGCTTTAAGGGCCTCTGTGAGAGCTATAAGTTCAGCCACCTGAGCGGAGGTATCCCCACTTGCTATCAGTGTCCCTTCCTGATCTAACACTGCCCAGCCTGTGCGGTAATGTCCCTCTACTTGTCTTCGGGACCCGTCTACATATAGTGTGAGGTCGGGGTTGTCTAGGGGTTGGTCATTAATCCCTTCCTCCGCTTCAGTGTCTGGGTTAATTGGACATCAGTGGCTGACCTTGTTATCAAACTCATTGTTCTGGGTCTGCTCTTATCTCAAGTCTTAAGGTGCCTCAAGTTCTGACCAGTTTACTGCAGCAATTTAGACACTACAGGTTTTAACTCTTTGTGTAACTGACTGTGCCCAAAGTCAGTGCTTCTTAATGTCCCTTTCCGGAGTCCATTTTGTGTGCCAGGTAACCATTTTGTGTCCCTCACTTTAATTTCACCATAATAGGAGACAGAGGGTAGCAGTCGAAGGGTCTTTTTCCGGCTGGAGGTCTGTGACCAGTGGTGTTCCGCAGGGCTCTGTACTGGGACCTCTGCTATTTGTGATATAGATAAATGATTTGGAAGAAGGTGTAACTGGTGTTATCAGCAAGTTTGCGGATGACACGAAGATGGCTGGAATTGCGGATAGCGAAGAGCATTGTTGGGCAATACAGCAGGATATAGATAGGCTGGAAAATTGGACGGAGAGGTGGCAGATGGAGTTTAATCCGGATAAATGCGAAGTGATGCATTTTGGAAGAAATAATGTAGGGAGGAGTTATACAATAAATGGCAGAGTCATCAGGAGTATAGAAACACAGAGGGACCTCGGTGTGCAAGTCCACAAATCCTTGAAGGTGGCAACACAGGTGGAGAAGGTGGTGAAGAAGGCATATGGTATGCTTGCCTTTATAGGACGGGGTATAGAGTATAAAAGCTGGAGTCTGGTGATGCAGCTGTATAGAACGCTGGTTAGGCCACATTTGGAGTACTGCGTCCAGTTCTGGTCGCCGCACTACCAGAAGGACGTGGAGGCATTGGAGAGAGTGCAGAGAAGGTTTACCAGGATGTTGCCTGGTATGGAGGGTCTTAGCTATGAGGAGAGATTGAGTAAACTGGGGTTGTTCTCCTTGGAAAGACGGAGAATGAGGGGAGATCTAATAGAGGTATACAAGATTATGAAGGGTATAGATAGGGTGAACAGTGGGAAGCTTTTTGCCAGGTCGGAGGTGACGATCACGAGGGGTCACGGGCTCAAGCTGAGAGGGGCGAAGTATAACTCAGACATCAGAGGGACGTTTTTTACACAGAGGGTGGTGGGGGTCTGGAATGCGCTGCCAAGTAGGGTGGTGGAGGCAGGCACGCTGACATCGTTTAAGACTTACCTGGATAGTCACATGAGCAGCCTGGGAATGGAGGGATACAAACGATTGGTCTAGTTGGACCAAGGAGCGGCACAGGCTTGGAGGGCCGAAGGGCCTGTTTCCTGTGCTGTACTGTACTGTTCTTTGTTCTATAATGCAGGCAAACACCGACTCACTCAGTACAGGCAAACACCGACTCACTCACTACAGGAAACACCGACTCAGTACAGGTAAACACCGACTCACTCAGTCCAGGCAAACAGCGACTCACTCAGTACAGGTAAACACCAACTCAGGACAGGTAAACACCAACTCACTCAGTACAGGTAAACACTGACTCACTCAGAACAGGTAAACAACGACTCACTCAGTACAGGAAACACCGACTCACTCAGTACAGGTAAACACTGACTCACTCAGTACAGGTAAACACTGACTCACTCAGTTCAGGTAAACACCAACTCACTCAGTACAGGTAAACACCGACTCACTCAGTACAGGTAAACACTGACTCACTCAGTACAGGTCAACACTGACTCACTCAGTACAGGTAAACACCAACTCACTCAGTACAGGTAAACACCGACTCACTCAGTACAGGAAACACCGACTCACTCAGTACAGGTAAACACTGACTCACTCAGTACAGGTAAACACTGACTCACTCAGTACAGGTAAACACCGACTCACTCAGTACAGGTCAACACTGACTCACTCAGTACAGGTAAACACCGACTCACTCAGTACAGGTAAACACCGACTCACTCAGTACAGGTAAACACTGACTCACTCAGTACAGGTAAACACTGACTCACTCAGTACAGGTAAACACCGACTCACTCAGTACAGGTAAACACCGACTCACTCAGTACAGGTAAACGCCGACTCACTCAGTACAGGTAAACACCGACTCACTCAGTACAGGTAAACACTGACTCACTCAGTACAGGTAAACGCTGACTCACTCAGTACAGGTAAACGCTGACTCACTCAGTACAGGTAAACACCGACTCACTCAGTACAGGTAAACACCGACTCACTCAGTACAGGTAAACACCGACTCACTCAGTACAGGTAAACACCGACTCACTCAGTACAGGTAAACACCGACTCACTCAGTACAGGTAAACACCGACTCACTCAGTACAGGTAAACACCGACTCACTCAGTACAGGTAAACACCGACTCACTCAGTACAGGTCAACAATGACTCACTCAGTACAGGTAAACACCGACTCACTCAGTACAGGTCAACACTGACTCACTCAGTACAGGTAAACACTGACTCACTCAGTACAGGTAAACGCCGACTCACTCAGTACAGGTAAACACTGACTCACTCAGTACAGGTAAACGCCGACTCACTCAGTACAGGTAAACACTGACTCACTCAGTACAGGTAAACGCCGACTCACTCAGTACAGGTAAACACCGACTCACTCAGTACAGGTAAACGCCGACTCCCTCAGTACAGGTAAACACTGACTCACTCAGTACAGGTAAACGCCGACTCACTCAGTACAGGTAAACGCCGACTCACTCAGTACAGGTAAACACCGACTCACTCAGTACAGGTAAACGCCGACTCACTCAGTACAGGTAAACACCGACTCACTCAGTACAGGTAAACACCGACTCACTCAGTACAAGTAAACAACGACTCACTCAGGACAGGTAAACACTGACTCACTCAGTACAGGTAAACACTGACTCACTCAGTACAGGTAAACACTGACTCACTCAGTACAGGTAAACACCGACTCACTCAGTACAGGTAATCACCGACTCACTCAGTACAGGTAAACACCGACTCACTCAGGTCAGGCAAACATCGACTTACTCAGTACAGGTAAACACCGACTCACTCAGTACAGGTAAACACTGACTCAGTACAGGTAAACACTGACTCACTCAGTACAGGTAAACGCCGACTCACTCAGTACAGGTAAACACCGACTCACTCAGTACAGGTAAACACCGACTCACTCAGTACAAGTAAACAACGACTCACTCAGGACAGGTAAACACTGACTCACTCAGTACAGGTAAACACTGACTCACTCAGTACAGGTAAACACCGACTCACTCAGTACAGGTAAACACCGACTCACTCAGTACAGGTAAACACCGACTCACTCAGTACAGGTAAACACCGACTCACTCAGTACAGGTAAACACCGACTCACTCAGTACAGGTAAACACCGACTCACTCAGTACAGGTAAACACCGACTCACTCAGTACAGGTAAACACCGACTCACTCAGTACAGGTAAACACCGACTCACTCAGTACAGGTAAACGCCGACTCACTCAGTACAGGTAAACACCGACTCACTCAGTACAGGTAAACACCGACTCACTCAGTACAGGTAAACACCGACTCACTCAGTACAGGTAAACACCGACTCACTCACTACAGGTAAACACCGACTCACTCAGTACAGGTAAACACCGACTCACTCAGTACAGGTAAACACCGACTCACTCAGTACAGGTAAACACCGACTCACTCAGTACAGGTAAACACCGACTCACTCAGTACAGGTAAACACCGACTCACTCAGTACAGGTAAACACCGACTCACTCAGTACAGGTAAACACCGACTCACTCACTACAGGTAAACACCGACTCACTCAGTACAGGTAAACACCGACTCACTCAGTACAGGTAAACACCGACTCACTCAGTACAGGTAAACACCGACTCACTCAGTACAGGTAAAAACCGACTCACTCAGTACAGGTAAACACCGACTCACTCAGTACAGGTAAACACCGACTCACTCAGTACAGGTAAACACCGACTCACTCAGTACAGGTAAACACCGACTCACTCAGTACAGGTCAACACTGACTCACTCAGTACAGGTAAACACCGACTCACTCAGTACAGGTCAACACCGACTCACTCAGTACAGATAAACACTGACTCACTCAGTACAGGTAAACGCCGACTCACTCAGTACAGGTAAACGCCGACTCACTCAGTACAGGTAAACACCGACTCACTCAGTACAGGTAAACACCGACTCACTCAGTACAGGTAAACACCGACTCACTCAGTACAAGTAAACAACGACTCACTCAGGACAGGTAAACACTGACTCACTCAGTACAGGTAAACACTGACTCACTCAGTACAGGTAAACACTGACTCACTCAGTACAGGTAAACACCGACTCACTCAGTACAGGTAAACACCGACTCACTCAGTACAGGTAAACACCGACTCACTCAGGTCAGGCAAACATCGACTTACTCAGTACAGGTTAACACCGACTCACTCAGTACAGGTAAACACTGACTCAGTACAGGTAAACACTGACTCACTCAGTACAGGTAAACGCCGACTCACTCAGTACAGGTAAACACTGACTCACTCAGTACAGGTAAACACTGACTCACTCAGTACAGGTAATCACCGACTCACTCAGTACAGGTAAACATCGACTCACTCAGTACAGGTAAACACCGACTCACTCAGTACAGGTAAACACCGACTCACTCAGTACAGGTAAACACCGACTCACTCAGTACAGGTAAACACCGACTCACTCAGTACAGGTAAACACTGACTCACTCAGTACAGGTAAACTCCGACTCACTCAGTACAAGTAAACACCGACTCACTCAGTACAGGTAAACACCGACTCACTCAGTACAGGTAAACGCCGACTCACTCAGTACAGGTAAACACCGACTCACTCAGTACAGGTAAACACTGACTCACTCAGTACAGGTAAACACTGACTCACTCAGTACAGGTAAACACTGACTCACTCAGTACAGGTAAACACCGACTCACTCAGTACAGGTAAACACTGACTCACTCAGTACAGGTAAACACTGACTCACTCAGTACAGGTAAACACTGACTCACTCAGTACAGGTAAACACCGACTCACTCAGTACAGGTAAACACCGACTCACTCAGTCCATGTAAACACCGACTCATTCAGTACAGGTAAACACCGACTCACTCAGTACAGGTAAACGCCGACTCACTCAGTACAGGTAAACACTGACTCACTCAGTACAGGTAAACGCCGACTCACTCAGTACAGGTAAACACCGACTCACTCAGTACAGGTAAACACTGACTCACTCAGTACAGGTAAACGCCGACTCACTCAGTACAGGTAAACACCGACTCACTCAGTACAGGTAAACACCGACTCACTCAGTACAGGTAAACACCGACTCACTCAGTACAGGTAAACACCGACTCACTCAGTACAGGTAAACACTGACTCACTCAGTGCAGGTAAACACTGACTCACTCAGTACAGGTAAACACTGACTCACTCAGTACAGGTAAACACCGACTCACTCAGTACAGGTAAACACTGACTCACTCAGTGCAGGTAAACACTGACTCACTCAGTACAGGTAAACACTGACTCACTCAGTACAGGTAAACACCGACTCACTCAGTACAAGTAAACACCGACTCACTCAGTACAGGTAAACACTGACTCACTCAGTACAGGTAAACACCGACTCACTCAGTACAAGTAAACACCGACTCACTCAGTACAGGTAAACACCGACTCACTCAGTACAGGTAAACACCGACTCACTCAGTACAGGTAAACACTGACTCACTCAGTACAGGAAACACTGACTCACTCAGTACAGGAAACACTGACTCACTCAGTACAGGTAAACACTGACTCACTCAGTACAGGAAACACTGACTCACTCAGTACAGGTAAACACCGACTCACTCAGTACAGGTAAACACCGACTCACTCAGTACAGGTAAACACCGACTCACTCAGTACAGGTAAACACTGACTCACTCAGTACAGGTAAACACCGACTCACTCAGTACAGGTAATCACCGACTCACTCAGTACAGGTAAACACTGACTCACTCAGTACAGGTAAACACCGACTCACTCAGTACAGGTAATCACCGACTCACTCAGTACAGGTAAACACCGACTCACTCAGTACAGGTAAACACCGACTCACTCAGTACAGGTAATCACCGACTCACTCAGTACAGGTAAACACCGACTCACTCAGTACAGGTAAACACTGACTCACTCAGTACAGGTAAACACCGACTCACTCAGTGCAGGTAAACACCGACTCACTCAGTACAGGTAAACACTGACTCACTCAGTACAGGTAAACACCGACTCACTCAGTACAGGTAATCACCGACTCACTCAGTACAGGTAAACACTGACTCACTCAGTACAGGTAATCACCGACTCACTCAGTACAGGTAAACACTGACTCACTCAGTACAGGTAAACACTGACTCACTCAGTACAGGAAAACACCGACTCACTCAGTACAGGTAAACACTGACTCACTCAGTACAGGTAAACGCCGACTCACTCAGTACAGGTAAACACTGACTCACTCAGTACAGGTAAACACTGACTCACTCAGTACAGGTAATCACCGACTCACTCAGTACAGGTAAACATCGACTCACTCAGTACAGGTAAACACCGACTCACTCAGTACAGGTAAACACCGACTCACTCAGTACAGGTAAACACCGACTCACTCAGTACAGGTAAACACTGACTCACTCAGTACAGGTAATCACCGACTCACTCAGTACAGGTAAACACCGACTCACTCAGTACAGGTAAACACCGACTCACTCAGTGCAGGTAAACACTGACTCACTCAGTACAGGTAAACGCCGACTCACTCAGTACAGGTAAACACCGACTCCCTCAGTACAGGTAAACACCGACTCACTCAGTACAGGTCAACACTGACTCACTCAGTACAGGTAAACACCGACTCACTCAGTACAGGTCAACACTGACTCACTCAGTACAGGTAAACACTGACTCACTCAGTACAGGTAAACGCCGACTCACTCAGTACAGGTAAACACCGACTCACTCAGTACAGGTAAACACTGACTCACTCAGTACAGGTAAACACTGACTCACTCAGTACAGGTAAACACTGACTCACTCAGTACAGGTAAACACCGACTCACTCAGTACAGGTAAACACTGACTCACTCAGTACAGGTAAACACCGACTCACTCAGTACAGGTCAACACTGACTCACTCAGTACAGGTAAACACCGACTCACTCAGTCCATGTAAACACCGACTCACTCAGTACAGGTAAACACCGACTCACTCAGTACAGGTAAACGCCGACTCACTCAGTACAGGTAAACGCTGACTCACTCAGTACAGGTAAACGCCGACTCACTCAGTACAGGTAAACGCCGACTCACTCAGTACAGGTAAACACCGACTCACTCAGTACAGGTAAACACCGACTCACTCAGTACAGGTAAACACCGACTCACTCAGTACAAGTAAACACCGACTCACTCAGTACAGGTAAACACCGACTCACTCAGTACAGGTAAACACCGACTCACTCAGTACAGGTAAACACCGACTCACTCAGTACAGGTAAACACTGACTCACTCAGTACAGGTAAACACCGACTCACTCAGTACAGGTAATCACCGACTCACTCAGTACAGGTAAACACCGACTCACTCAGGTCAGGCAAACATCGGCTTACTCAGTACAGGTAAACACCGACTCACTCAGTACAGGTAAACACTGACTCAGTACAGGTAAACACTGACTCACTCAGTACAGGTAAACGCCGACTCACTCAGTACAGGTAAACACTGACTCACTCAGTACAGGTAAACACTGACTCACTCAGTACAGGTAATCACCGACTCACTCAGTACAGGTAAACATTGACTCACTCAGTACAGGTAAACACCGACTCACTCAGTACAGGTAAACACCGACTCACTCAGTACAGGTAAACACCGACTCACTCAGTACAGGTAAACACCGACTCACTCAGTACAGGTAAACACTGACTCACTCAGTACAGGTAAACAGCGACTCACTCAGTACAGGTAAAGACCGACTCACTCACTACAGGTAAACACCGACTCACTCAGTACAGGTAAACACCGACTCACTCAGTACAGGTAAACACCGACTCACTCAGTACAGGTAAACACCGACTCACTCAGTACAGGTAAACACCGACTCACTCAGTACAGGTAAACACCGACTCACTCAGTACAGGTAAACAACAACTCACTCAGTACAGGTAAACTCCGACTCACTCAGTACAGGAAACACCGACCCGCTCAGTACAGGTAAATCCAGACTCACTCAGTACAGGTAAACATCGACTTACTCAGTACAGGTAAACTCCGACTCACTCAGTACAGGTAAACATCGACTTACTCAGTACAGGTAAACAACGACTCACTCAGTACAGGTAAACACCGACTCACTCAGTACAGGTAAACACCGACTCACTCAGTACAGGTAAACAACGACTCACTCAGTACAGGTAAATCCAGACTCACTCAGTACAGGTAAACACCGACTCACTCAGTACAGGTAAACAACGACTCACTCAGTACAGGTAAACTCCGACTCACTCAGTACAGGAAACACCGACCCGCTCAGTACAGGTAAATCCAGACTCACTCAGTACAGGTAAACACCGACTCACTCAGTACAGGTAAACACCGACTCACTCAGTACAGGTAAACTCCGACTCACTCAGTACAGGAAACACCGACCCGCTCAGTACAGGTAAATCCAGACTCACTCAGTACAGGCAAACACCGACTCACTCAGTACAGGCAAACACCGACTCACTCAGTACAGGTAAACACTGACTCACTCAGTACAGGTAAACACCGACTCACTCAGTACAGGTAAACAACGACTCACTCGGTACAGGTAAACTCCGACTCACTCAGTACAGGAAACACCGACCCGCTCAGTACAGGTAAATCCAGACTCACTCAGTACAGGTAAACAACGACTCACTCAGTACAGGTAAACACCGACTCACTCAGTACAGGCAAACACCGACTCACTCAGTACAGGCAAACACCGACTCACTCAGTACAGGTAAACATTATCTCATAGGGAGGTAGTAACATCAGATAAGGAGCAGAAGCCGGCAAATTCAGCCCATCGAGCCTGCTCCGCCATTCAATCAGATCATGGCTGATCTCTCCCTGGCCCGAAATCCACCTCCCCACCTGTTCCTCATATCCCCTTATCCCTCTGTGTATTCAAAATATATCTATCTCAATGACCCAGTACAGGCAAATACCAACTCAGACACTCGGTACTGGCAAGATCCAACTCAGACACTCGGTACAGGCAATCACCAACACAGACACTCGGTGCAGGCAAGCTCCAACTCAGACACTCGGTGCAGGCAAGCTCCAACTCAGACACTCAGTACAGGCAGACACCAACTGAGACCCGCGGTGCAGGCAAGCTCCAAATCGGACACTCGGTACAGGCAAACACCAACTCAGACACTCGGTGCAGGCAAACCCCAACAGAGTCATTCAATATTGGCAAACTCCAACACAGACACTCGGTACAGGCAAACACCAACTCAGTCAGTCAGTACATGCAAGCTCCAACACAGACACTCGGTGCAGGCAAACATCAACTCAGACACTCGGTACAGGCAAACTCAGACACTCGGTGCAGGCAAGCTCCAAATCGGACACTCGGTACAGGCAAACACCAACTCAGACATTTGGTGCAGGCAAATTCCAACTCAGACACTCGGTACAGGCAAACACAAACTCAGACACTCGATACAGGCAAACACAAACTCAGACACTCGATACAGGCAAACACCAACTCAGACACTCGGTGCAGGCAAACACCAACTCAGACACTCGGTACAGGCAAACAGCAACTCAGACACTCGGTACAGGCAAACACCAACTCAGACACTCGGTACAGGCAAACACCAACTCAGACACTCGGTACAGGCAAACACCAACTCAGACACTCGGTACAGGCAAACAGCAACTCAGACACTAGGTGCAGGCAAGCTCCAACTCAGACACTCAGTACAGGCAAACACAAACTCAGACACTCGGTGCAGGCAAGCTCCAAATCGGACACTCAGTACAGGCAAACACAAACTCAGACACTCGGTACAGGCAAACACCAACTCAGACACTCGGTACAGGCAAACAGCAACTCAGACACTCGGTGCAGGCAAGCTCCAACTCAGACACTCAGTACAGGCAGACACCAACTGAGACCCTCGGTGCAGGCAAGCTCCAAATCGGACACTCGGTGCAGGCAAACACCAACTCAGACACTCGGTGCAGGCAAACACCAACAGAGTCATTCAATATTGGCAAACTCCAACACAGACACTCGGTACAGGCAAACACCAACTCAGACAGTCAGTACATGCAAGCTCAACACAGACACTCGGTGCAGGCAAACATCAACTCAGACACTCGGTACAGGCAAACACAAACTCAGACACTCGGTGCAGGCAAACACCAACTCAGACACTCGGTACAGGCAAACAGCAACTCAGACACTCGGTACAGGCAAACACCAACTCAGACACTCGGTACAGGCAAACACCAACTCAGACACTCGGTACAGGCAAACACCAACTCAGACACTCGGTACAGGCAAACAGCAACTCAGACACTAGGTGCAGGCAAGCTCCAACTCAGACACTCAGTGCAGGCAAACACAAACTCAGACACTCGGTGCAGGCAAGCTCCAAATCGGACACTCAGTACAGGCAAACACAAACTCAGACACTCGGTACAGGCAAACACCAACTCAGACACTCGGTACAGGCAAACAGCAACTCAGACACTCGGTGCAGGCAAGCTCCAACTCAGACACTCAGTACAGGCAGACACCAACTGAGACCCGCGGTGCAGGCAAGCTCCAACTCGGACACTCGGTACAGGCAAACACCAACTCAGACACTCGGTGCAGGCAAACCCCAACAGAGTCATTCAATATTGGCAAACTCCAACACAGACACTCGGTACAGGCAAACACCAACTCAGACAGTCAGTACATGCAAGCTCCAACACAGACACTCAGTGCAGGCAAACATCAACTCAGACACTCGGTACAGGCAAACTCAGACACTCGGTGCAGGCAAGCTCCAAATCGGACACTCGGTACAGGCAAACACCAACTCAGACATTTGGTGCAGGCAAATTCCAACTCAGACACTCGGTACAGGCAAACACAAACTCAGACACTCGATACAGGCAAACACAAACTCAGACACTCGATACAGGCAAACACCAACTCAGACACTCGGTGCAGGCAAACACCAACTCAGACACTCGGTACAGGCAAACAGCAACTCAGACACTCGGTACAGGCAAACACCAACTCAGACACTCGGTACAGGCAAACACCAACTCAGACACTCGGTACAGGCAAACACCAACTCAGACACTCGGTACAGGCAAACAGCAACTCAGACACTAGGTGCAGGCAAGCTCCAACTCAGACACTCAGTACAGGCAAACACAAACTCAGACACTCGGTGCAGGCAAGCTCCAAATCGGACACTCAGTACAGGCAAACACAAACTCAGACACTCGGTACAGGCAAACACCAACTCAGACACTCGGTACAGGCAAACAGCAACTCAGACACTCGGTGCAGGCAAGCTCCAACTCAGACACTCAGTACAGGCAGACACCAACTGAGACCCTCGGTGCAGGCAAGCTCCAAATCGGACACTCGGTGCAGGCAAACACCAACTCAGACACTCGGTGCAGGCAAACACCAACAGAGTCATTCAATATTGGCAAACTCCAACACAGACACTCGGTACAGGCAAACACCAACTCAGACAGTCAGTACATGCAAGCTCAACACAGACACTCGGTGCAGGCAAACATCAACTCAGACACTCGGTACAGGCAAACACAAACTCAGACACTCGGTGCAGGCAAACACCAACTCAGACACTCGGTACAGGCAAACAGCAACTCAGACACTCGGTACAGGCAAACACCAACTCAGACACTCGGTACAGGCAAACACCAACTCAGACACTCGGTACAGGCAAACACCAACTCAGACACTCGGTACAGGCAAACAGCAACTCAGACACTAGGTGCAGGCAAGCTCCAACTCAGACACTCAGTGCAGGCAAACACAAACTCAGACACTCGGTGCAGGCAAGCTCCAAATCGGACACTCAGTACAGGCAAACACAAACTCAGACACTCGGTACAGGCAAACACCAACTCAGACACTCGGTACAGGCAAACAGCAACTCAGACACTCGGTGCAGGCAAGCTCCAACTCAGACACTCAGTACAGGCAGACACCAACTGAGACCCTCGGTGCAGGCAAGCTCCAAATCGGACACTCGGTGCAGGCAAACACCAACTCAGACACTCAGTGCAGGCAAACACCAACTCAGACACTCGGTGCAGGCAAACACCAACAGAGTCATTCAATATTGGCAAACTCCAACACAGACACTCGGTACAGGCAAACACCAACTCAGACAGTCAGTACATGCAAGCTCAACACAGACACTCGGTGCAGGCAAACATCAACTCAGACACTCGGTACAGACAAACACAAACTCAGACACTCGGTGCAGGCAAGCTCCAAATCGGACACTCGGTACAGGCAAACACCAACTCAGACACTCGGTACAGGCAAACTACAACACAGTCACTCAATACTGGCAAGCTCCAACACAGATACTCGGTACAGGCAAGCTAAAACTCAGACACTTGGTGCAGGCAAACCCCAAAACAGTCACTCAATATTGGCAAGATCCAACACAGACACTCGGTACAGGCAAACACCAACTCAGACACTTAGTGCAGGCAAGCTACAACTCAGACACTCGGCACAGGCAAACACCAACTCAGACACTCGGTACAGGCAAGCTCCAACTCAGACACTCAGTACAGGCAAATTCCAACTCAGGCACTCGGTACAGACAAGATCCAACTCAGACACACGGTGCAGGCAAACACCAACTCAGACACTCGATACAGGCAAACACCAACTCAGACACTCGATACAGGCAAACACCAACTCAGACTCTCGATACAGGCAAACACAAACTCAGACACTCGGTACAGGCAAGATCCAACTCAGACACTCAGTACAGGCAAATTCCAACTCAGACACTCGGTACAGACAAGATCCAACTCAGACACTCAGTACAGGCAAATTCCAACTCAGACACTCGGTACAGACAAGATCCAACTCAGACACTCGGTACAGGCAAGATCCAACTCAGACACTCAGTACAGGCAAATTCCAACTCAGACACTCAGTACAGACAAGCTCCAACTTAGACACTCGGTACAGACAAACACCAACTCAGACACTCGGTACAGGCAAACACCACTCTGTCCACCGGTGACTCCACTGTCAAGGAGCTATGAACATGTACCCCTAGATCTCTTTGTTCTGTAACTCTCACCAACGTCTTACCATTAGATGAAGTCCTGCCCTGATTCGAACTACCAAAATAGATCACCTCGCATTTATCTAAACTAAACTCCATCTGCCGTTCTTCAGCCCACTGGCCCAATTGATCAAGATCCCATTGCAATCTGAAATAACCTTCACCGTCCACACTGCCTCCAATCTTCTGCCTGTACCCTTCCCCCGGCCTGTAGCCCTCCCCCGGCCTGTAGCCCTCCCCCGGCCTGTAGCCCTCCCCCGGCCTGTAGCCCTCCCCCGGCCTGTAGCCCTCCCCCGGCCTGTAGCCCTCCCCCGGCCTGTAGCCCTCCCCCGGCCTGCGACACCCCCTCCCCCGGCCTGCGACACCCCCTCCCCCGGCCTGCGACACCCCCTCCCCCGGCCTGCGACACCCCCTCTCCCGACCTGCGACCCACCCCCTCCCCCGACCTGCGACCCCCCCCCCTCCCCCAACCTGCGACCCCCGCTCCCCCGGCCTGCGACCCCCGCTCCCCCGGCCTGCGACCCCCCCCTCCCCGACCTGCGGCCCCCCCTCCCCCGGCCTGCGACCCCCCCCCCCCCTGTCCACCGGCCGACCCCCACCCCCCACGTCCCCCGGCCTGCAACCCCCCCCCCCCGGCCTGCGAGCCCCCCCCCCCCCCGGCCTGCGAGCCCCCCGCGGCCTGCGAGCCCCCCCCCCCCGGCCTGCGAGCCCCCCCCCCCGGCCTGCTTTCCCCCCCCCCCCCCGGCCCGCTTCCACCCCACTCCCCCATGCCCCCACCCCCACCGGCCCGTAGCCCCCGCTGCTGTGTGCCTGCACCCACCACCCAGTGTCTGCGCCCCCCCCCCCCCCCGCCCCCAGTCTCCGCCCCCCCCCCGGCCAGTCTCCGGCCCCCCCGCCCCCAGTCTCCGGTCCCCCCCTGCCCCCAGTCTCCGGTCCCCCCCCGCCCCCAGTCTCCGGTCCCCCCCGCCCCCAGTCTCCGCCCCCCCCCGCCCCCAGTCTCCGCCCCCAGTCTCCGCCCCCCCCGCCCCAGACTCCGCCCCCCCCAGTCCCCAGTCTCTGGCCCCCCCTGCCTCCAGTCTCCGCCCCCCTCGCCTCCAGTCTCCGAAACCCCCCCGCCCCCAATCTCCGCCCCGCCCCCCCGCCGCCCTGCCCCCCGCCGCCCTGCCCCCCGCCGCCCTGCCCCCGCCGCCCTGCCCCCCGCCGCCCTGCCCCCCGCCGCCCTGCCCCCCGCCGCCCTGCCCCCCGCCGCCCTGCCCCCCGCCGCCCTGCCCCCCGCCGCCCCGCACCCCGCCCCCGCCGCCCCGCCCCCCTGCCGCCCCGCCCCTCCGCCGCCCCGCCCCCCGCCGCCCCGCCCCCCGCCGCCCCGCCCCCCTCCGCCCCGCCCCCCGCCGCCCCGCCCCCGCCGCCCCGCCCCCCGCCGCCCCGCCCCCCGCCGCCCCGCCCCCCGCCGCCCCGCCCCCCGCCGCCCCGCCCCCCGCCGCCCCGCCCCCGCCGCCCCGCCCCCCCGCCGCCCCGCCCCGCCCCCCCGCCGCCCCGCCCCCCGCCGCCCCGCCCCCCTGCCCCCCGCCCCCCGCCCCCCGCCGCCCCGCCCCCCGCCGCCCCACCCCGCCCCCCGCCGCCCCGCCCCCCGCCGCCCCGCCCCCCTGCCCCCCCGCCCCCCCGCCCCCCCCGCCCCCCCGCCCCCCCGCTGCCCCCGCCCCCCGCCCCCCCCGCCCCCCCGCCCCCCCGCCCCCCCCGCCCCCCGCCCCCCCCCCCCCCGCCCCGCCCCCCGCCCCCCCCCGCCCCCCGCCCCCCCGCCCCCGCCCCCCCTGCCCCCCGCCCCCCTTCCCCCCGCCCCCCGCTGCCCCGCCCCCCGCCACCCTCCCCTGCCCCCCGCCCCCCCGCCCCCTCCCCCGCCCCCTCCCCCGCCCCCTCCCCCGCCCCCTCCCCCTCCCCCGCCCCCTCCCCTCCCCCGCCCCCTCCCCCGCCCCCGCCCCCTCCCCCGCCCCCTCCCCCTCCCCCGCCCCCGCCCCCGCCCCCCTCCCCCGCCCCCTGCCCCCTCCCCCGCCCCCTGCCCCCCTCCCCCGCCCCCCTCACCCCTCCCCCGCCCCCCTCACCCCTCCCCCGCCCCCCTCACCCCTCCCCCGCCCCCCTCCCCAGCTCCCCTCACCCCTCCCCCTCACCCCTCCCCCGCCCCCCTCACCCCTCCCCCGCCCCCCTCACCCCTCCCCCGCCCCCCTCACCCCTCCCCCGCCCCCCTCACCCCCTCCCCCGCCCCCCTCACCCCTCCCCCGCCCCCCTCACCCCTCCCCCGCCCCCCTCACCCCTCCCCCGCCCCCCTCACCCCTCCCCCGCCCCCCTCACCCCTCCCCCGCCCCCCTCACCCCTCCCCCGCCCCCCTCACCCCTCCCCCGCCCCCCTCACCCCTCCCCCGCCCCCCTCACCCCTCCCCCGCCCCCCTCACCCCTCCCCCGCCCCCCTCACCCCTCCCCCGCCCCCCTCACCCCTCCCCCGCCCCCCTCACCCCTCCCCCGCCCCCCTCACCCCTCCCCCGCCCCCCTCACCCCTCCCCCGCCCCCCTCACCCCTCCCCCGCCCCCCTCACCCCTCCCCCGCCCCCCTCACCCCTCCCCCGCCCCCCTCACCCCTCCCCCGCCCCCCTCACCCCTCCCCCGCCCCCCTCACCCCTCCCCCGCCCCCCTCACCCCTCCCCCGCCCCCTCACCCCTCCCCCGCCCCCTCACCCCTCCCCCGCCCCCCTCACCCCTCCCCCGCCCCCCTCACCCCTCCCCCGCCCCCCTCACCCCTCCCCCGCCCCCCTCACCCCTCCCCCGCCCCCCTCACCCCTCCCCCGCCCCCCTCACCCCTCCCCCGCCCCCCTCACCCTTCCCCCGCCCCCCTCACCTCCTCCCCCCTCCCCCCAGTCCCTGCACCCCTAGTCTCTGCAGGGATGATGACATTGCTTGTAGTGTTGACATTTTCCTGTGCATATGTACTGATTTCTGCTCCTGGTTCTGCCCCTTCCAGAACAGTTTATTGTGGAGGATCTTCTGCAAGCGTCCAAGCAGGGTGTTGACATAGATGGCTTTGTCTTGCAATATCTCGAGAAGGCACAGGTATGTTGCACATTCCAGGCAGACAGACTCCTGCTCCAAGCCTCCTATCAATCATTTCCTCTCACAGGGATGAACACGGTGGATATTTCGTGCTGAGGGTTGCACGGTTCCCAGAGGGAGCAGCTTCAGTTCCCTGCTCACATTCTTGTTTCACTGTTAACAATACTTCCAAGTTTTGAGTCTGTATTACAACCGTGTGATTGTGTGTGAGTGAGTGTGTGTGAGTGTTCCACAGGAGCAAGCTGAGAGTAAGGGAGTGTGTTTCTGCATTTGATTTATTTTATTTATTTTTCTGTTAAATTTGTGTTAAAAATCGGAGGATTTTTTTCCAAAACAGGAAGTAGGCCCAGGAGAAGCCTGGGAAGGTTTTTGGAGGGTTTAAAAGCAGGCCACACTTTTGAGCGGGCAGCATCGGGAGCGGGCAGTGGAGTGAGCAGGGAGCAGAGTGTGAGCTGTAAGGGCTTTGGCTCATCAGGCTTCGGGGGAAAGGGCGAAGCGGGGTCAGATTTTTTTTCATTCCTATAAAGGAAAAGGGTAGCTATGAGTGATAGGCCAGTTTGTTGCTTTCGGTGTGGGATGTGGGAGTTCCTGGAAACACCTAGCCGCCCGGAGGTTCACATTTGCGCCAGGTGCGTGGAACTGCAGCTCCTGAGGGACCGCGTCAGGGAACTGGAGCAGCGGCTTGATGACCTTAGTCTAGTCAGGGAGATTGAGAGACAAATAGACATGAGTTATCGACAAGTAGTTACACCGGGGCCTCAGGGGGAAGACACGTGGGTTACAGTTAGGAGGAGTAAAGGTCAGAAGGGTAACGTACCAGAGAGTATTCCAGTGGCTGTCCAGGGCTCGGTGACAAGTGTGAGAGGGGAGGGGTGTGAGCAATTAGTGGTGGGTTCACCTGTGGTTGTCCCACTCCAAAACAGGTATATTGTTTCGGATAGTGTGGAGGAGGATGACTCTCCAGGGGTAAGCCACAGTGACCAGGTCACTGGCACAGAGTCAGGCTCTGTGGCCCGGAAAGGAAAGAGAGGTATTAGGAGAGCAATAGTGAGGAACATTGTCAGAGGCTACAGAAGGATATAGATAGGCTGGAAATTTGGGCAAAGAAATGGCAGATGGAGTTCAATCCAGATAAATGCGAAGTGATGCATTTTGGTAGAACTAACGTAGGGGGGAGCTATACGATAAATAGCAGAACTATAAAGGGTGTAGATACGCAGAGGGACCTGGGTGTGCAAGTCCACAGATCCTTGAAGGTGACGTCACAGGTGGAGAAGGTAGTGAATAAGGCATATGGCATGCTTGCCTTTATAGGACGGGGCATAGAGTATAAAAGTTGGGGTCTGATGTTGCAGATGTATAGAACGTTGGTTCGACCGCATTTGGAATACTGCGTCCAGTTCTGGTCGCCACACTACCAGAAGGACGTGGAGGCTTTAGAGAGAGTACAGAGGAGGTTTACCAGGATGTTGCCTGGTATGGAAGGGCTTAGTTATGAGGAGAGATTGGGTAAACTGGGGTTGTTCTCACTGGAAAGACGGAGGATGAGAGGTGACCTAATAGAGGTGTATAAAATTATGAAAGGCATAGATAGGGTGAATGGTGGGAAGCTTTTTCCCAGGTTGGTGGTGACGTTCACGAGGGGTCATAGGTTCAAGGTGAGGGGGGGGAGGATTAACACGGGTATCAGAAGGACGTATTTTACACAGAGGGTGGTGGGGGCCTGGAATGTGCTGCCGGGCAAGGTGGTGGAGGCGGACACACTGGGAACGTTTAAGACTTATCTAGATAGCCTCATGAACGGAGTGGGAATGGAGGGATACAAAAGAATGGTCTAGTTTGGACCAGGGAGCGGCACGGGCTTGGAGGGCCGAAGGGCCTGTTCCTGTGCTGTATTGTTCTTTGTTCTTTGCGTGTGAGTGTGTGAGTAAACTCATAAACAATAACAGGTATTTTGTGTTGGTCTTCACAGTGGAAGACACAAATAACATGCCAAAAATTGATGACAGGAAGACTATGGCAGGTGAGAACCTAGAAACTATCATTATCACGAAAGAGGTAGTGTTGGGCAAGTTAATGGGGCTAAAGGTAGACAAGTCTCCTGGTCCTGAGGGAATGCATCCCAGGGTGCTAAAAGAGATGGCGGGGGAAATAGCAAATGCACTAGTGGTAATTTACCAAAATTCGCTGGACTCTGGGGTGGTTCCCGCAGATTGGAAAACAGCAAATGTGACGTCACTGTTTAAAAAAGGAGGTAGACAAAAGGCAGGTAACTATAGGCCGGTTAGCTTAACTTCTGTAGTCGGGAAAATGCTTGAATCTATCATCAAGGAAGAAATAATGAGTCATCTGGATATAAATTGTCCCATCGGTAAGACGCAGCATGGGTTCATGAAGGGAAGGTCATGTTTGACTAATTTGGTGGAATTCTTTGAGAACATTACATGTGCAGTGAACAATGGGGAACCTGTGGATGTGGTGTATCTGGATTTCCAGAAGGCATTTGACAAGGTGCTGCACCAAAGACTGCTACATAAGATAAAGGTGCAGTGTTACGGGTAACGTATTAGCATGGATAGAGGATTGGTTAACTGACAGAAAGCAAAGAGTGGGGGTAAATGGGTGTTTTTCTGGTTGGCGATCAGTGACTAGTGCTGTGCCTCAGGGATCAGTGTTGGGACCGCAATTGTTTACGATTTACATAGATGATTTGGAGTTGGGGACCAAGTGTAGTGTGTCAAAATTCGCAGATGACACTAAGATGGGTGGAAGAGCAAAGTGTGCAGAGGATGCTGAATGTCTGCAAAGGGATATAGATAATCTAAGTGAGTGGGCGAGGGTCGGGCAGATGGAGTACAATGATGGTAAATGTAAGGTCATCCATTTTGGTAGGAATAACAGCAAAATGGACTATTATTTAAATGGTAAAAAATTGCAGCATGCTGCTGTGCAGAGGGACCTGGGTGTCCTTGTGCAGGAATGTCAAGGAGTTGGTTTGCAGGTGCAGCAGATAATTAAGAAGGCAAATGGAATTTTGTCCTTCATTGCGAGAGGGATGGAGTTTAAAAACAGCGAGATTATGTTGCAGCTGTATAAGGTGCTGGTGAGGCCACACCTGGAGTACTGTGTACAGTTTTGGTCTCCTTACTTGAGAAAGGATATACTGGCACTGGAGGGGGTGCAGAGGAGATTCACTAGGTTGATTCCGGAGTTGAGAGTGTTGGCTTATGAGGAGAGACTGAGTAGACTGGGGCTATACTCATTGAAATTCAGAAGAATGAGGGGAGATCTTATAGAAACATATAAGATTATGAAGGGAATAGATAAGCTAGAAGCAGGGAAGTTGTTTCCACTGGTGGGTGAAACTAGAACTAGGGAGCATGGCCTCAAAATAAGGGGGAGCAGATTTAGGACTGAGTTGAGGAGGAACTTCTTCACACAAAGGGTTGTGAATCTGTGGAATTCCCTGCCCAGTGAAGCAGTTGAGGCTACCTCATTGAATGTTTTTAAGGCAAGAATAGATAAATTTTTGAACAGTAAAGGGTTACGGTGAGCGGGCGGGTAAGTGGAGCCGAGTCCATGAAAAGATCAGCCATGATCTTATTGAATGGCGGATCAGGCTCGAGGGGCCAGATGGCCTACTCCTGCTCCTAGCTCTTATGGTATTATTAATATTAGTAGAGAAACGGTACTGGGAACGTTGATGGAATTGAAGGTGGACAAATGCCCAGGGCCTGATAATCTACATCCCAGAGTACCTCAGGAGGTGGCTCTAGAAATAATGGATGCATTGGTGGTCATCTTCCAGGATTCTATAGACTCTGGAACAGTCCCTGCAGATTGGAGGGCAGCGAATGTCACTCCAATGTTCAAAAAGGGACGTAGAGAGAAAACAGGGAATTATAGATCAGTAAGCTTAACATCGGTAATGGGGAATATTCTCAAATCCATTATCAAGGACTTTACAGCAGAGCATTTAGAAAGCAGTGGCAAAGAAGAACAAAGAACAGTACAGCACAGGAAACAGGCCCTTCGGCCCTCCAAGCCTGTGCCGCTCCTTGGTCCAACTCGACCAATCGTTTGTATCCCTCCATTCCCAGGCTGCTCATGTGACTATCCACGTAAGTCTTAAACGATGTCAGCGTGCCTGCCTCCACCACCCTACTTGGCAGCGCATTCCAGGCCCCCACCACCCTCTGTGTAAAAAACGTCCCTCTGATATCTGAGTTATACTTTGCTCCTCTCACCTTGAGCCCGTGACCCCTCGTGATCGTCACCTCCGACCTGGGAAAAAGCTTCCCACTGTTCACCCTATCTATACCCTTCATAATCTTGTACACCTCTATTAGATCTCCCCTCATTCTCCGTCTTTCCAAGGAGAACAACCCCAGTTTACCCAATCTCTCCTCATAGCTAAGACCCTCCATACCAGGCAACATCCTGGTAAACCTTCTCTGGACGCAGTACTCCAAATGTGGCCTAACCAGCGTTCTATACAGCTGCATCATCAGACTCCAGCTTTTATACTCTATACCCCGTCCTATAAAGGCAAGCATACCATATGCCTTCTTCACCACCTTCTCCACCTGTGTTGCCACCTTCAAGGATTTGTGGACTTGCACACCTAGGTCCCTCTGTGTTTCTATACGCCTGATCATTCTGCCATTTATTGTATAACTCCTCCCTACATTATTTCTTCCAAAATGCATCACTTCGCATTTATCCGGATTAAACTCCATCTGCCACCTCTCCGCCCAATTTTCCAGCCTATCTATATCCTGCTGTATTGCCCGACAATGCTCTTCGCTATCCGCAAGTCCAGCCATCTTCGTGTCATCCGCAAACTTGCTGATAACACCAGTTACACCTTCTTCCAAATCATTTATATATATCACAAATAGCAGACGAGGATGCAGAGATCCTTCAGAATGATCTGAGCAGGTTGGGTGAGTGGGCTAATCAATGGCAGATGCAGTATAATTTGGATATTATTCACTTTGAAAGCAAAAACAAGGCGGCAGATTACTACCTGAATGGGTGTAAATTGGGAGAGGGGAGTGTGCAGCGGGACCTGGGTGTCCTTGTGCACCAGTCGCTGAAGGTAAGCATGCAGGTGCAGCAGGCGGTAAAGAAGGCAAATGGTATGTTGGTCTTCATTGCGAGAGGTTTCGAGTACAGGAGCAGGGATGTGTTGTTGCAATTATACAGGGCCTTGGTGAGACCACAGCGAGAATAGCATGTGCAGTTTTGGTCTCCTTCTCTGAGGAAGGAAGGAGTGCAGCGAAGGTTTACCAGGCTGATCCCGGGGATGGCGGGACTGGTGTATGAGGAGAGATTGACGAGGTTAGGATTGTTTTCGCTTGAGTTCAGACGAATGAGGGGGGATCTCATTGAGACTTATAAAATTCTAACAGGACTAGACAGGGTAGATGCAGGGAGGATGTTCCCGATGGTGGGGGCGTCCAGAACCAGGGGTCACAGTCTGAGGATTCAGGACAGAGGTGAGGAGACATTTCTTCACCCAGAGAGTGGTGAGCCTGTGGAATTTCCCAACCACTGATGTAAGGCTCACCGGCCTATAATTTGCTGGAATATCCCTGCTGCCCTTCTTAAACAATGGAACAATATTGACTATTCTCCAGTCTTCTGGAACTTCACTTGTAACCAATGAGGACACGAAGATTCCTGCAAAGGTCCCAGAAATACCGCCCTTGGCTCCCTCAGTATTCTGGGTTAGATCACATCAGGCTCTGGGGTCCTATCTACTAAAATGCTTATAAAGATGCCCAATATCATCACCTTTTTGATATCGTCATGATCCAGAATATCTGCACACCCAATCTCCTCCTGCTGCCCTCCATCTCCTCCTGCTGCCCTCCATCTCCTCCTGCTGCCCTCCATCTCCTCCTGCTGCCCTCCATCTCCTCCTGCTGCCCTCCATCTCCTCCTGCTGCCCTCCATCTCCTCCTGCTGCCCTCCATCTCCTCCTGCTGCCCTCCATCTCCTCCTGCTGCCCTCCATCTCCTCCTGCTGCCCTCCATCTCCTCCTGCTGCCCTCCATCTCCTCCTGCTGCCCTCCATCTCCTCCTGCTGCCCTCCATCTCCTCCTGCTGCCCTCCATCTCCTCCTGCTGCCCTCCATCTCCTCCTGCTGCCCTCCATCTCCTCCTGCTGCCCTCCATCTCCTCCTGCTGCCCTCCATCTCCTCCTGCTGCCCTCCATCTCCTCCTGCTGCCCTCCATCTCCTCCTGCTGCCCTCCATCTCCTCCTGCTGCCCTCCATCTCCTCCTGCTGCCCTCCATCTCCTCCTGCTGCCCTCCATCTCCTCCTGCTGCCCTCCATCTCCTCCTGCTGCCCTCCATCTCCTCCTGCTGCCCTCCATCTCCTCCTGCTGCCCTCCATCTCCTCCTGCTGCCCTCCATCTCCTCCTGCTGCCCTCCATCTCCTCCTGTTCCCCTTCACCTCCTCCTGTTCCCCTTCACCTCCTCCTGTTCCCCTTCACCTCCTCCTGTTCCCCTTCACCTCCTCCTGTTCCCCTTCACCTCCTCCTGTTCCCCTTCACCTCCTCCTGTTCCCCTTCACCTCCTCCTGTTCCCCTTCACCTCCTCCTGTTCCCCTCACCTCCTCGTGTTCCCCTTCACCTCCTCGTGTTCCCCTTCACCTCCTCCTGTTTCCCTTCACCTCCTCCTGTTCCCCTTCATATCTCCTCCTGCTGCCCTCCACTTCCTCCTGCTGCCCTCCACTTCCTCCTGCTGCCCTCCACCTCCTCCTGCTGCCCTCCACCTCCTCCTGCTGCCCTCCACCTCCTCCTGCTGCCCTCCACCTCCTCCTGCTGCCCTCCACTTCCTCCTGCTGCCCTCCATAGAACATAGAAAAAATACAGCACAAACAGGCCCTTTGGCCCACAAGTTGCGCCGGTCATGGCCCTACCTACCTAGGCTTATATATAGGCTTACCTATAACCCTCAATCCTATTAAGTTCCATGTACTCATCCAGAAGTCTCTTAAAAGACCCGATCGAGTTTGCCTCCACCACCACTGACGGCAGCCGATTCCACTCACCCACCACCCTCTGAGTGAAAAACGTCAGTGGTGGTGGAGGCGAACTCAATAGGGTGTTTTAAGAGACTCCTGGATGAGTAAATGGAGCGTAATAGGATGGAGGGTTATAGGTAGGTCTCGAAGGTAGGGATGTGTTCGGCACAACTTGTGGGCCGAAGGGCCTGTTTGTGCTGTCGTTTTTCTATGTTCTATCTCATAATTCGTCTGGAGCAAGGCTGAGAGGAGTGAATTGTGGCAGGATTATTGTGAGTAAGAGATATCATTTTTTTCCCTTATTTTTGCGGGCTTTCTCTGTTAATTAATTAATTATTTATTTTTAAAATTCCCGAGTTTAACCTTTAACCCGGAAGTAGGCCGCACAGCGGCCAGGGAAGGCCTGGGAGTTTTTTTTTAAGCGCGTAGGAGGGAGGCCGCAGTGTGCAGCGGGCAGCGTCGGGAGTGGGCAGCAGAGTGAGTGGGAAGCAGAGTGTGAGCTGTAAGGGCTTTGGCGGACAGGGCGAGCAGGGGTGAGTTTTTTTAATTATTTACTTTTCTCTGTGTACCTTGGTAAAAAGGGTCAAATATGAGTGTGAAGCCAGTGTGTTGTTCCCAGTGTAGGATGTGGGAGGTCCTGGAGGCATCTGGCCTCCCGGACATCCACATCTGTGAGGGGTGTGTCGAGCTGCGGTTCCTGAGGGACCGTGTTAGGGAGCTGGAACTGCAGCTCGAGGATCTTAGGCTGTTAAGGAAGAATGAGGAGGTGATAGACAAGAGCTATCATCAGGTGGTCACACCAGGGCCACGGGAGGAGGCCAAGTGGGTAACGGCCAGGATGGGTAAAGCTCGGGTGTTTGAGAGCACCCCGGTGGATGTGCCCCTACACAACAAGTACTCCTGCCTGAGTACTGCTGGGGGGGACAGCCCGCCTGGGGGAAGCAGCAGTGGCCGTGTCTCCGGAGTGGAGTCCGGCCCTGTAACTCAGAGGGCTAAGGAAAAGAGGAGGAACATAGAACATAGAAAGCCACAGCACAAACAGGCCCTTCGCCCCACAAGTTGCGCTGATCATATCCCTACCTCTAGGCCTATCTATAGCCCTCAATCCCATTAAATCCCATGTACTCATCCAGAAGTCTCTTAAAAGACCCCAACGAGTTTGCCTCCACCACCACCGACGTCAGCCGATTCCACTCATCCACCACCCTCTGAGTGAAAAACTTACCCCTGACACCCCCCAGCACCTTAAACCTGTGTCCTCTCATAGCAACCATTTCAGCCCTTGGAAATAGCCTCTGAGAGTCTACCCTATCCAGACCTCTCAACATCTTGTAAACCTCTATCAGGTCACCTCTCATCCTTCGTCTCTCCAGGGAGAAGAGACCAAGCTCCCTCAACCTATCCTCATAAGGCATGCCCCCCAATCCAGGCAACATCCTTGTAAATCTCCTCTGCACCCTTTCAATGGCTTCAACATCTTTCCTGTAATGAGGTGACCAGAACTGCGCGCAGTACTCCAAGTGGGGTCTAACCAGGGTCCTATAAAGCTGCAGCATTATCTCCCGACTCCTAAACTCAATCCCTCGATTAATGAAGGCTAGTACGCCGTACGCCTTCTTGACCGCATCCTCCACCTGCGAGGCCGATTTAAGAGTCCTATGGACCCGGATCCCAAGGTCCTTCTGATCCTCTACACTGCTAAGAATGGTACCCTTCATATTATACTGCTGCTTCATCCCATTGGATCTGCCAAAATGGATCACTACACACTTATCCGGGTTGAAGTCCATCTGCCACTTCTCCGCCCAGTCTTGCATTCTATCTATGTCTCGCTGCAACTTCTGACATCCCTCCAAACTATCCACAACACCACCTACCTTGGTGTCATCAGCAAACTTACCAACCCATCCCTCCACTTCCTCATCCAGGTCATTTATGAAAATGACAAACAGCAAGGGTCCCAGAACAGATCCCTGGGGCACTCCACTGGTCACTGACCTCCATGCAGAGAAAGACCCCTCCACAGCCACTCTCTGCCTTCTGCAGGCAAGCCAGTTCTGGATCCACAAGGCAACAGCCCCTTGGATCCCATGCCCTCTCACTTTCTCAAGAAGTCTTGCATGGGGGACCTTATCGAACGCCTTGCTGAAGTCTATATAGACCACATCCACCGCTCTTCCTTCGTCAATGTGTTTGGTCACATTTTCAAAGAACTCAACCAGGCTAAACCCGGAAGTGGTCGCGCAGGGAGGTCTGGGAGGGAGAGATTTTTAAAAAGTTACTCACCTCAGTGAATCGGCCTCATTGCTTCTTGGAAGTACAGCAGAGAGGGAGAGATTCGTGAGAGGAGTGCTGCGGGTAAGCGCTTTTATTTTTTAACTTACTTTTTCGCGGGTTCTTTTTAAAAAATATCTAAACCCGGAAGTGGTCGCGCAGGGAGGTCTGGGAGAGAGAGATTTTTTTTCCCCAATAAATTGGAACAGAGAGGAATCCCGATACTCTACACTTGTAGAGTATCCCACCCTCCCTCCTCCTCTAACCTAAAAAAAAAGACCCAGTGAGAGCAGGGCTTTGGAGAAAACAGGAGGAGGAAAGGTAAGTTTAAAATTTTCATTCACTTTTTTTTTCCCTGTGTGTTTAAAAGGGCAATTATGAGTGTGAGGCCAGTATGTTGTTCCCAATGTAGGATGTGGGAGGTCCTGGAGGCTCCTAGCCTCCCGGACGACCATATCTGTGCTGGGTGTGTTGAGCTGCGGTTCCTAAGGGACCATGTTAGGGAACTGGAATTGCAGCTCGAGGACCTTCGCCGGGTTAGGGATAGTGAGGAGGTCATTGACAGGAGCTATCGGCAGGTGGTCACACCGGGACCACGGGAGGAGGGTAACTGGGTAACAGTGAGGAAGGAGAAAGCTCGGTTGATGGTGAGCACCCCGGTGGATGTGCCCCTTAATAATAAGTACTCCTGTCTGAGTACTACTGGGGAGGACAGCCCACCTGGGGGAAGCAGCGGTGGCAGTGTCTCTGGAGCTGAGCCTGGCCCAGTAGTGCAAAAGGGTAAGGAAAGGAGGGGAGTGCTAATTGGGGACTCTACGGTGAGGGGGTCAGATAGGCGTTTTTGCGGACAAAGACGGGACTCTCGGATGGTGGTTTGCCTCCCCGGTGCAGGGGTCCGGGATGTCTCTGGTCGAGTCCCAGAAATCCTGAAGGGGGAGGGAGAGGAGCCGAAGGTCGTGATGCATATAGGTACTGCTGACATAGGTAGGAAGAGGGAAGGGGTCATGAAAAGAGAATATAGGGAGTTAGGTAGACAGCTGAGAAAGAGGAATGCAAAGGTAGTAATCTCGGGATTGCTGCCTGTGCCGCGGGAGAGTGAGAACAGGAATCGGTGGAGAATGAATGCGTGGCTGAGGGACTGGAGCAAGGGACAAGGATTTGGGTACTTGGATCATTGGGACCTCTTTAGGGGCAGGTGTGACCTGTTTAAAAAAGACGGGTGGCACTTGAATCCCAGGGGGACCAATATCCTGGCGGGAAGGTTGGCTAAGGCTACTGGAGAGACTTTAAACTAGAAAGGTTGGGGGGAGGGAATCGAAATGAGGGGACTGAGAGCGAGGAGGTTAGCTCGCAAATAGATAAGGAATATAGACAGGGTAAGAGGGAGGTTAGATGAGTGATGGAGAAGGGAAGTGCTCAGGCTGAAGGTCTGAGATGTGTCTATTTTAATGCCAGGAGTGTAGTGAATAAAGTGGATGAGCTTAGAGCGTGGATTGCTGCTTCGAATTGTGATGTGGTGGCCATTACGGAGACTTGGATGTCTCAGGGACAGGACTGGGTGCTTCAGGTGCCGGGTTTTAGATGTTTCAGGAAGGACAGGGAGGGAGGCAAGAGAGGGGGGGGAGTGGCACTGTTGATCAGGGATAGTGTCACGGCTGTAGAGAAGGTGGACGCCGTGGAGGGATTGACGACGGAGTCTCTGTGGGTGGAGGTTAGGAACAGGAAGGGGTCGGTAACTTTGCTGGGTGTTTTCTATAGGCCGCCCAATAGTAACAGAGATGTTGAGGAGCAGATGGGGAAACAGATCCTGGAGAGATGTAGGAATAACAGAGTTGTCGTGATGGGAGATTTTAATTTCCCAAACATAGATTGGAATATCCCTAGGGCTAGGGGTTTGGATGGAGAGGAGTTTGTTAGGTGTGTCCAGGAGAGTTTCCTGACACAGTATGTGGATAAGCCTACTAGAGGAGAGGCTGTACTTGATCTGGTGCTGGCTAATGAACCTGGACAGGTGGAGGATCTCTCGGTGGGTGAGCATCTTGGGGATAGCGATCATAATTCTATCTCCTTCACGATAGCATTGGAAAGAGATAGGATGAGGCAGGCTAGGAAAGTGTTTCTCTGGAGTAAAGGGAAATACAGTGTCATCAGGGAGGAAATTAGACGGGTAAATTGGAAGGAGGCATTCTTGGGGAAAAGTACCGAAGGAAAGTGGAGGATTTTCAAGGAATGTTTGTCTGGAGCTCTGCATGACAACGTTCCGATGAGACAGGGGGGTGTTGGTAGGGTACGGGAACCGTGGTGCACGAAGGTTGTGATGAACCTGGTGAATAAGAAAAGAGAGGCGTACAGAAGGTTCAGAGAGCTAGGAGGTGTTAAGGATTTAGAGGAGTATACGGGATGTAGGAAGGAGCTTAAGAAGGAAATTAGGAGAGCGAGAAGGGGTCATGAGAAGACCTTGGCGGGTAAGATTAAGGAGAATCCCAAGGCTTTCTACAAATATGTCAAGAGTAAAAGGATGAGATGTGAAGGCATAGGACCCTTAAAAGGTGAAGGGGGAAAAGTGTGTGCGGAACCGTTAGAAAAGAGGAGGAAGGCAGTGTTAATCGGGGACTCGACAGTAAGGGGGTCGGACAGGCGTTTTTGCGGAGGCAGGCGGGAGTCTCGGATGGTGGTCTGCCTCCCTGGGGCCGGGATCCAGGATGTCGCTGGTCGACTCCCAGAAATCCTGAGGTGGGAGCGAGAGGAGCCAGAGGTAGCGGTACGTATTGGTACCGCTGATGTGGGTAGGAAGGGGGAAGGGGTAATGGAAAGAGAGTATAGGGAATTAGGGAGACAGCTGAGGAGGAGGAAAGCAAAGGTAGTAATCTCAGGATTGCTGCCTGTGCCACAGGAAGGTGAGGGCAGGAATGGAGTGAGGTGGAGGATGAATGTGTGGCTGAGGGACTGGTGCAGGAGGCAGAGATTCAGGTTCGTGGACCATTGGGACCTCTTTAGGGGCAGGTGTGACCTGTATACAAAAAACGGGTGGCACTTGAATCCCAGGGGGACCAATATCCTGGCGGGAAGGTTGGCTAAGGCTACTGGGGAGAGTTTAAACTGGATAGGTTGGGGGGAGGGGATCGAGACGAGGAGACTGGGAGCGAGGAAGTTAGCTCGCAAACAGAGAAGGGTGATAGACAGTGCAAGAGGGAGGATGGATGGGGGATAGAGAAGGGGAGACTCAGACCAAAGGATTGACGTGTGTTTACTTTAATGCCAGGAGTATAGTGAATAAAGGGGATGAGCTCAGAGCATGGATCGATGCCTGGAAGTGTGATGTGGTGGCCATTACGGAGACCTGGATGTCTCAGGGACAGGAGTGGATACTCCAGGTGCCGGGATTCAGATGTTTCAGGAAGAACAGGGAGGGAGGCAAGAGAGGGGGTGGAGTGGCACTGCTGATCAGGAATAGTGTCACAGCTGTAGAGAAGGTGTATCCACAGTAAGAAGTTTAACAACACCAGGTTAAAGTCCAACAGGTTTATTTGGTAGCAAAAGCCACACAAGCTTTCGAAGCTCTAAGCCCCTTTTTCAGGAGACAATACACATCTTTTTAGCCTGTCTTGATGCTCTCTCCACTCCCATTGTTTTGTTTCTTAAAGACTTGATTAGTTGTAAGTATTCGCATTCCAACCATTATTCATGTAAATTGAGTCTGTGTCTTTATAAACTCTGTTTGAGAACAGAATTCCCACTCACCTGAAGAAGGGGCTTAGAGCTTCGAAAGCTTGTGTGGCTTTTGCTACCAAATAAACCTGTTGGACTTTAACCTGGTGTTGTTAAACTTCTTACAGTGTTTACCCCAGTCCAACGCCGGCATCTCCACATCAGAAGGTGTATCAACAGAGAACAAAGAACAGTACAGCACAGGAAACAGGCCCTTCGGCCCTCCAAGCCTGTGCCGCTCCTTGGTCCAACTAGACCAATCGTTTGTATCCCTCCATTCCCAGGCTGCTCATGTGACTATCCAGGTAAGTCTTAAACGATGTCAGCGTGCCTGCCTCCACCACCCTACTTGGCTGCGCATTCCAGGCCCCCACCAACCTCTGTGTAAAAAACATCCCTCTGATATCTGAGTTATACTTCGCCCCTCTCACCTTGAGCCCGTGACCCCTCGTGATCGTCACCTCCGACCTGGGAAAAAGCTTCCCACTGTTCACCCTATCTATCCACTTCATAATCTTGTACACCTCTATTAGATCTCCCCTCATTCTCCGTCTTTCCAGGGAGAACAACCCCAGTTTACCCAATCTCTCCTCATAGCTAAGACCCTCCATACCAGGCAACTGTGGAGTCAAAAGTATGCTGTGGAGGGATTGTCTACAGAGTCTCTTTGGGTGGAAGTTCGGAGTGGGAATGGGTTGATCATTTGGCTGGGAGTTTTCTATAGACCGCCCAATTGTAACAGGGAGGTGGAGGAGCAGACCGGGAAACAGATCCTGGAGAGATGCAGTAATAGCAGAGTTGTTGTGATGGGAGACTTTAATTTCCCAAACATAGATTGGAATATCCCTTGGGTAAGGGGATTGGATGGGGAGGAGTTCGTTAGGTGTGTACAGAAGGTTTTCTGACTCCGCATGTGGACAAGCCTACAAGAGGAGAGGCTGTACTTGATCTGATACTGACCAATGAGCCTGGACAGGTGTCAGATCTCTCAGTGGGAGAGCATCTTGGGGATAGCGATCATAACTCTACCTCCTTTATGCTTGCATTGGAAAAAGAGAGGATCAGCAAGCTAGGAAAGCGTTTATATGGAGTAAGGGGAAATATGAAGACATAAGGCAGCAAATTAGAGGACTAAATTGGAAGGAGGTATTCTCGGGGAAATGTACTGAAGAGAGGTGGCAGTTTTTCAAGGAATGTCTGTCTAGGGTTCTACAGGACAATGTTCCGAGCAGACAGGGAGGAGTTGGTAGGTTAAAGGAACCGTGGTGCACGAAAGCTGTGCGGGACCGAGTCGAGAAGAAAAGGAAAGCGTACAAAAGGTTCAGAGAGCTTGGCGAAGATTGGGATCTAGATGAGTATACGGCTTGTAGGAAGGGACTAAAGAAGGAAATTAGGAGAGCCAGAAGGGGTCACGAGAAGGCCTTGGCAGGTAGGATTAAGGAGAACCCTAAGGCGTTCTATAAATATGTGAAAAGTAAAAGGATGAGACGTGAAGGAATAGGGCCTATAAAAGGTGAAGGCGGGAAAGTCTGTACGGAACCAGTAGAAATGGCAGAGGTGCTTAATGAGTATTTTGCCTCGGTTTTCACAGAGGAGAAGGACCTGGGTGGATGTACTGCGGGCGTGCGGTGGACTGAAAGGATTGAGTATGTGGACTTTAACAAAGAGGTTGTGCTGGAATCTTTGAATGGCATCAAGATAGATAAGTCGCCGGGTCCGGATGGGATGTACCCCAGGTTACTGTGGGAGGCGAGGGAAGAGATTGCAGAGCCTCTGGCGATGATCTTTGCGTCGTTGATGGAGACGGGAGAGGTGCCGGAGGATTGGAGGATTGCGGATGTGGTTCCTATTTTCAAGAAGGGGAATAGGGATAGCCCAGGAAATTACCGACCGGTGAGTCTAACCTCAGTGGTTGGTTAGCTGATGGAGAAGATCCTGAGGGACAGGATTTATGAGCATTTAGAGAGGTTTAATATGCTCAAGAATACTCAGCATGGCTTTGTCAAAGGCAGATCGTGCCTTACGAGCCTGGTGGAGTTCTTCGAAAATGTGATTGAACACATTGACGAAGGGAAAGCGGTAGATGTGGTTTATATGGATTTTAGCAAGGCATTCGATAAGGTCCCCCATGCAAGGCTTCTAGAAAAAGTGAGAGGGCATGGGATCCAAGGGGCTGCTGCCCTGTGGATCCAGAACTGGCTTGCCCAAAGGAGGCAGAGAGTGGGTATAGATGGGTCTTTTTCTAAATGGAGGTTGGTCACCAGTGGTGTGCCCCAGGGATCTGTTCTGGGACCCTTGCTGTTTGTCATTTTCATAAATGACCTGGATGAGGAAGTGGAGGGATGGGTTGGTAAGTTTGCCGACGACACGAAGGTTGGTGGGGTTGTGGATAGTCTGGAGGGATGTCAGAAGTTACAGATGGATATAGATAGGATGCAAGACTGGGCGGAGAAGTGGCAGATGGACTTCAACCCAGATTCAACTTGCAGATAGTGAGGAACATTGTCAGAAGCTACAGAAGGATACAGATAGGCTGGAAATTTGGGCAAAGAAATGGCAGATGGAGTTCAATCCTGATGAATGCGAAGTGATGCATTTTGATAGAAATAATGTAGGGAGGAGCTATACGATAAATGGCAGAACCATAAAGGGTGTAGATACGCAGAGGGACCTGGGTGTGCAAGTCCACAGATCCTTGAAGGTGACGTCACAGGTGGAGAAGGTGGTGAAGAAGGCATATGGCATGCTTGCCTTTATAGGACGGGGCATAGAGTATAAAAGTTGGGGTCTGATGTTGCAGATGTATAGAACGTTGGTTCGGCCGCATTTGGAATACTGCGTCCAGTTCTGGTCGCCACACTACCAGAAGGACGTGGAGGCTTTAGAGAGAGTACAGAGGAGGTTTACCAGGATGTTACCTGGTATGGAGGGGCTTAGTTATGAGGCGAGATTGGGTAAACTGGGGTTGTTCTCCCTGGAAAGACGGAGGATGAGGGGAGACTTAATAGAGGTGTATAAAATTATGAAAGGCATAGATAGGGTGAACGGTGGGAAGCTTTTCCCCAGGTCGGTGGTGACGTTCACGAGGGGTCATAGGTTCAAGGTGAAGGGGGGGAGGTTTAACACAGATATCAGAAGGACATATTTTACACAGAGGGTGGTGGGGGCCTGGAATGCGCTGCCAGGCAAGGTGGTGGAGGCGGACACACTGGGAACGTTTAAGACTTATCTAGACAGCCATATGAACGGAGTGGGATTGGAGGGATACAAAAGAATGGTCCAGTTTGGACCAGGGAGCGGCACGGGCTTGGAGGGCCGAAGGGCCTGTTCCTGTGCTGTATTGTTCTTTGTTCTTTGTTCAGATAAATGCGTAGGGGTCCATTTTGGCACGTCAAATGGGATGAAGGAGTACAATATAAAGGGAAAGACTCTTAGTACTGTAGAGGATCAGAAGGACCTTGGGGTCCGTGTCCATAGGACTCTCAAATCGGCCCCGCAGGTGAAGGAGGTGGTTAAGAAGGCGTATGGTGTGCTGGCCTTTATCAATCGAGGGATTGAGTTTAGGAGTCCGGGGATAATGATGCAGCTATATAAGACCCTCGACAGACCCCGCTTGGGGTACTGTGCTCAGTTCTGGTCGCCTCATTACAGAAAGGAAATGATTGAAAGGGTGCAGAGGAGATTTACAAGGATGTTGCCTGGATTGATGGTATGCCTTGTGGGGATAGGCTGAGGGGGCTCGGTCTTTTCTCGTTGGTGAGACGTAGGATGAGAGGAGACCTAACAGAGGTATATAAGATGTTGAGAGGCATAGATCGGGTGGACTTTCAGAGGCTTTTTCCCAGGGTGGAAATGGCTGCTATGAGAGGACACAGGTTTAAGGTGCTGGGGGGTAGGTACAGGGGAAATGTTAGGGGGAAGTTTTTCACACAGAGGGTGGTGGGTGAGTGGAATCGGCTGCTGTCAGTGGTGGCGAAGGCAAACTCAATAGGGTCTTTTAAGAGACTCCTGGATGAGTACGGGGACTTAATAGGATGGAGGGTTATAGGTAGGTCCAGAAGGTAGGGATATGTTCGGCACAACTTGTGGGCCGAAGGGCCTGTTTTGTGCTGTAGTTTTTCTATGTTTCTATGTTTCTATCTCCTCTGTACCTGCTCCCCAGCATGTTAAACCTGCGTCCTCTCGTAGCAGCCATTTCAGCCCTGGGAAAAAGCTTCCGAGAATCCACCCGATCTATACCTCTCAACATCTTGTACACCTCTATCAGGCCACCTCTCATCCTTCGTCTCTCCAAGGAGAAAAGACCGAGCTCCCTCAACGTATCCTCATAAGGCATGCCAACCAATCCAGGCAACATCCTGGTAAATCTTCTCTGCACCCTTTCAATCATTTCCACATCCCTCCTGTAATGAGGCGACCAGAACTGAGCACAGTACTCCAAGTGGGATCTGACGAGGGTCTCAGAAAGCTGCATCATTATCTCCCGACTCCTAAACTCAATCCCTCGATTGATGAAGGCCAGCACACCATACGCCTTCTTAACCATCCGCCTCCTCTACCTGCGAGGCCGATTTAAGAGTCCTATGGACCCGGACCCCAAGGTCCTTCTGATCCTCTACACTGCTAAGAGTCTTACCCTTGATATTATACTCCTTCATCCCATTTGACCTGCCAAAATGGACCACGACACATTTATCCGGGTTGAAGTTGCTACGGCTCTTCAGGGGGGTTTAAACTAATTTGTCAGGGGTTGGGAAAAGAAGTTGTAGTCCGGAAGTCAGTGTTGAGGGTGGTGAGGTATTGGGGAAGGTATCAAGGTCAAGGGTGGGTATCAGTAGACAGGAAGGTGAGTTGAAGTGTGTCTACTTCAATGCAAGGAGCATCCGGAACAAGGTAGATGAACATAGAACATGTACAGCACAGAACAGGCCCTTCGGCCCACGATGTTGTGCCGAGCTTTATCTGTAACCAAGATCAAGCTATCCCACTCCCTATCATCCTGGTGTGCTCCATGTGCCTATCCAATAACCGCTTAAATGTTCCTAAAGTGTCTGACTCCACTATCACTGCAGGCAGTCCATTCCACACCCCAACCACTCTCTGCGTAAAGAACCTACCTCTGATATCCTTCCTATATCTCCCACCACGAACCCTATAGTTATGCCCCCTTGTAATAGCTCCATCCACCCGAGGAAATAGTCTTTGAACGTTCACTCTATCTATCCCCGTCATCATTTTATAAACCTCTATTAAGTCTCTCCTCAGCCTCCTCCACTCCAGACAGAACAGCCCTAGCTCCCTCAACCTTCCCTCATAAGACCTACCCGCTACGAATTCCATTGGATGTGTCTGGGTGAACAGGAGTAGGAGGAGATGAAGGGGAGCAGGAGGAGATGAAGTTCCTCGCTGTCCACGGGGATGGTGCCAGAGGACTGGAGAATGGCGAATGTTGTTCCTCTGTTTAAGAAAGGGAATAGAAATGACCCTGGTAATTATAGACGGTTAGTCTTACTTCGGTGGTTGGTAAATTGATGGAAAAGGTCCTTAGAGATGGGATTTACGATCATTTAGAAAGATGCGGATTAATCCGGGATAGTCAGCACGGATTCGTGAAGGACAAGTCGTGCCTCACAAATTTGATAGAATTTTTTGAGGAGGTAACTAAGTGTGTTGATGAAGGTAGGGCAGTTGATGTCATATACATGGATTTTAGTAAGGCGTTTGATAAGGTCCCCCATGGTCGGCTTATAATGAAACTGAGGAGGTGTGGGATAGAGGGAAAGTTGGCCGATTGGATAGGTAACTGGCTGTCTGATCGAAGACAGAGGGTGGTGGTGGATGGAAAATATTCGGATTGGAGGCAGGTTGCTGGCGGAGTGCCGCAGGGATCGGTGCTTGGTCCTCTGCTCTTTGTGATTTTTATTAATGACTTAGAGGAGGGGCTGAAGGGTGGATCAGTAAATTTGCTGATGACACCAAGTTGGTGGAGTAGTGGATGAGGTGGAGGGCTGTTGTAGGCTGCAAAGAGACAGAGATAGGATGCAAAGCTGGGCTGAAAAATGGCAAATGGAGTTTAACCCTGATAAATGTGAGGTGATTCATTTTGGTAGGGCTAATTTAAATGTGGTTTACAGTGTCAAAGGTCGGGTTCTGAACAAAGAACAATACAACACAGGAACAGTCCCTTCGGCCCTCCAAGCCCGCGCCGCTCCCTGGTCCAAACTAGACCATTCTTTTGTATCCCTCCATTCCCACTCCGTTCATATGGCTGTCTAGATAAGTCTTAAATGTTCCCAGTGTCCCCGCCTCCACCACCTTGCCTGGCAGCGCATTCCAGGCCCCCACCACCCTCTGTGTAAAGTATGTCCGTCTGATATCTGTGTTAAACCTCCCCCCCTTCACCTTGAACCTATGACCCCTCGTGAACGTCACCACCGACCTGGGGAAAAGCTTCCCACCGTTCACCCTATCTATGCCTTTCATAATTTTATACACCTCTATTAAGTCTCCCCTCATCCTCCGTCTTTCCAGGGAGAACAACCCCAGTTTACCCAATCTCGCCTCATAACTAAGCCCCTCCATACCAGGTAACATCCTGGTAAACCTCCTCTGTACTCTCTCTAAAGCCTCCACGTCCTTCTGGTAGTGTGGCGACCAGAACTGGACGCAGTATTCCAAATGCGGCCGAACCAACGTTCTATCCATCTGCAGCATCAGACCCCAACTTTTATACTCTATGCCCCGTCCTATAAAGGCAAGCATACCGTATGCCTTCTTCACCACCTTCTCCACCTGTGACGTCACTTTCAAGGATCTGTGGACTTGCACACCCAGGTCCCTCTGCGTATCTACACCCTTTATGGTTCTGCCATTTATCATATAGCTCCTCCCTACATTATTTCTACCAAAATGCATCACTTCGCATTCATCAGGATTGAACTCCATCTGCCATTTCTTTGCCCAAATTTCCAGCCTATCTATATCCTTCTGTAGCTTCTGACAATGCTCCTCACTTTCTGCAAGTCCTGCCAATTTTGTGTCGTCCGCAAACTTACTGATCACCCCAGTTACACCTTCATCCAGATCATTGATATAAATCACAAACAGCAGAGGTCCCAATACAGAGCCCTGCGGAACACCACTAGTCACAGGCCTCCAGCCGGAAAAAGACCCTTCCACTACCACCCTCTGTCTTCTGTGACCAAGCCAGTTCTCCACCCATCTAGCCACCTCCCCCTTTATCCCATGAGATCCAACCTTTTTCACCAGCCTACCATGAGGGACTTTGTCAAACGCTTTACTAAAGTCCATATAGACGACATCCACGGCCCTTCCCTCGTCAACCATTTTGGTCACTTCTTCAAAAAACTCTACCAGGTTAGTGAGGCATGATCTCCCTCTCACAAAACCATGCTGACTATCGTTAATGAGTTTATTCCTCTCTAAATGCGCATACATCCTATCTCTAAGAATCTTCTCCAACAACTTCCCCACCACGGACGTCAAGCTCACCGGCCTATAATTACCCGGGTTATCCTTCCTAACCTTCTTAAATAACGGGACCACATTAGCTATCCTCCAATCCTCTGGGACCTCACCTGCGTCCAGTGACGAGACAAAGATTTGCGTCAGAGGCCCAGCGATTTCATCTCTCGTCTCCCTGAGCAGCCTTGGATAGATTCCATCAGGCCCTGGGGATTTGTCAGTCTTTAAATTCTCTAACAAACCTAACACTTCCTCCTTTGTAATGGAGATTTTCTCCAACGGTTCAACACTCCCCTCCGAGACACTCCCAGTCAACACATCCCTCTCCTTTGTGAATACCGACGCAAAGTATTCATTTAGGATCTCCCCTACTTCTTTGGGCTCCAAGCATAATTCCCCACTTTTGTCCCTGAGAGGTCCGATTTTTTCCCTGACAACCCTTTTGTTCCTAACGTATGAATAAAATGCCTTGGGATTCTCCTTAATCCTGTCTGCCAAGGACATTTCGTGACCCCTTTTTGCCCTTCGAATTCCTTGTTTGAGTTCTTTCCTACTTTCTTTGTATTCCTCCAGAGCTCCCTCCGTTTTTAGCTGCCTGGACCTAACGTATGCCTCTCTTTTCTTTTTGACCAGTCCCTCAATTTCCCTGGTTATCCACGGTTCTCGAATCCTACCCTTCCTATCCTTCTTTTTAACAGGCACATGCCTGTCCTGCAGCCCTAACAACTGCTCCTTAAAAACTCCCACATGCCAGATGTGGATTTACCCTCAAACAGCCTCTCCCAATCAAGAGCTGCCAATTTCTGCCTAATCCCACTAAAGTTAGCCTTCCCCCAATCCAGCACCTTACCCTTGGGACACCACTCATCCTTTTCCATCACTATCCTAAAGCTAACCGAATTGTGGTCACTATTTGGCACATGTTCCCCTACCGAAACTTTGAAGACCTGACCGGGCTCATTCCCCAGTACTAGAACAAAGAACAAAGAACAGTACAGCACAGGAAACAGGCCCTTCGGCCCTCCAAGCCTGTGCCGCTCCTTGGTCCAACTGGACCAATCGTTTGTATCCCTCCATTCCCAGGCTGCTCATGTGACTATCCAGGTAAGTCTTAAACGATGTCAGCGTGCCTGTCTCCACCACCCTACTTGGCAGCGCATTCCAGGCCCCCACCACCCGCTGTGTAAAAAACGTCCCTCTGATGTCTGAGTTATACTTCGCCCCTCTCAGCTTGAGCCCGTGACCCCTCGTGATCGTCACCTCCAACCTGGGAAAAAGCTTCCCACTGTTCACCCTAGGTCCAGTATCGCCCCCTCTCGAGTCGGGCTATCAACATATTGTTCCAAAGAACCCTCCTGTATGCATTTTACAAATTCCTCCCCATTCAGAGTCCCAGCTCTCAGCGATTTCCAGTCTATACCAGGGAAATTGAAGTCTCCCACTACAACAACCCTATTTTTCCTACACCTATCCAGTATCTCTTGACATATCCGTTCTTCCACTTCCCTTGGGTTGTTAGGGGGCCTGTAGTATACCCCCAACATAGTGACTGCGCCCTTCCTCGGGTTCATATGATCTTGGGGTTCATATCCACCGATCTCTGAAGGTTGCCACTCAAGTGGATGGAGCCGTGAAGAAAGCCTGTAGTGTGTTAGCTTTTATTAACAGGGGATTTGAGTTTAAGAGCCGTGGGGTTATGCTGCAACTGTACAGGACCTTGGTGAGACCACATTTGGAATATTGTGTGCAGTTCTGTTCACCTCACTATAAGAAGGATGTGGAAGGACTGGAAAGAGTGCAAACAAGATTTGCCAGGATGCTGCCTGGTTTGGAGGGTAGGTCTTATGAGGAAAGGTTGAGGGAGCTTGGGCTTTTCTCTTTAGAAAAGAGAACAGAATTCCCACTCACCTGACGAAGGAGCAGCGCTCCGAAAGCTTGTGTGGCTTTTGCTACCAAATAAACCTGTTGGACTTTAACCTGGTGTTGTTAAACTTCTTATTGTGTTCACCCCAGTCCAACGCCGGCATCTCCACATCATGACTATTCCTGTATACAATGATGACATAAAGATCAAAGCTAAAGGCTCTGCAATCTCCTCCCTTGCTTCCCAGAGAATCCTAGGATAAATCCTATCCGGCCCAGGGGACTTATCCATTTTCACACTTACCAGAATTGCTAACACCTCCTCCTTATTAACCTCAATCCCATCTCGTCTAATAGCCTGTATCTCAGTATTCTCCTTGACAACATTGTCTTTTTCCTGTGTGAATACTGACGATCACAGACTGGTGAAGAAGGCATTCGGCATGCTTGGTTTCATTGGTCAGAACATTGAATACAGGAGTTGGGACGTCTTGTTGAAGTTGTACAAGACATTGGTAAGGTCACACTTGGAATACTGTGTGCAATTCTGGTCACCCTATTACAGAAAGGATATTATTAAACTAGAAAGAGTGCAGAAAAGATTTACTAGGATGCTACCGGGACTTGATGGATTGAGTTATAAGGAGAGGCTGGATAGACTGGGATTTTTTTCTCTGGAGCGTCAGAGGTTGAGGATGATCTTATAGAGGTCGATAAAATAATGAGGGGCACAGGTCAGCTAGATAGTCAATATCTTTTCCCAAAGGTAGGGGAGTCTAAAACTAGAGGGCATAGGTTTAAGGTGAGAGGGGAGAGATACAAAGGTGTCCAGAGGGGCAATTTTTTCACACAGAGGGTGGTGAGTGTCTGGAACAAGCTGCCAGAGGTAGTAGTAGAGGCAGGTACAATTTTGTCTTTTAAAAAGCATTTAGACAATATGACCCTCTCTCTCGTCAGACTATCCGCATATTGTTCCAAAAGCCTTCCTGGACACACTTAACGAATTCCTCACCATCTGGCCCCCTAGCCCTGCCAATCAATATGAGGTAAATTAAAGTCTCCCACTACAACATCGCTATTATTTCTCCATCTGTCCAGAATCTGCTTACATATCCATTCTTCAGCTTCCCGTGGGCTTTTGGGAGGTCTGTAGTCATAGTGACTGCCCCCTTCCTGTTTCTGAGTTCTACCCACAGTGTCTCATTCCATGATTCCTCCAAGGTGTCCTCCCTCTGGACAGCTGTAATATGTTCCCTCCCCTGTACTGCAACTCCCCCACCTCTTTTACCACCCCCTCTGTCTCACCTAAAACATTTATATTCCAGAATATTTAGCTGCCAGTTCTGTCCATCTTTTAACCAGTTCTCCGTTACAGCAACCACATCCAAATAACAAAGACATGATAGAGTCTAGGAAATTGGATCAGGAATTGGCTAGCGGATAGGAAACAGAGGGTGGTGGTTGATAGTAAATATTCATCATGGAGTGCGGTTACAAGTGGTGTACCTCAGGGATCTGTTTTGGGGCCACTGCTGTTTGTAATATTTATTAATGATCTGGATGAGGGTATAGTTGGGTGGATTAGCAAATTTGCTGATGACACCAAAGTCGGTGGTGTGGTAGACAGTGAGGAAGGGTGTCGTAGTTTGCAGGAAGACTTAGACAGGTTGCAAAGTTGGGCCGAGAGGTGGCGGATGGAGTTTAATGCGGAGAAGTGTGAGGTAATTCACTTTGGTAGGAATAACAGATGTGTTGAGTATAGGGCTAACGGGAGGACTTTGAATAGTGTGGAGGAGCAGAGGGATCTAGGTGTATGTGTGCATAGATCCCTGAAAGTTGGGAATCAAGTAGATAAGGTTGTTAAGAAGGCATATGGTGTCTTGGCGTTTATTGGTAGGGGGATTGAATTTAGGAGTCGTAGCGTTATGTTGCAACTGTACACAACTCTGGTGCGGCCGCACTTGGAGTACTGTGTGCAGTTCTGGTCCCCACATTACAGGAAGGATGTGGAGGCTTTGGAGAGGGTGCAGAGGAGGTTTACCAGGATGTTGCCTGGTATGGAGGGGAGATCCTATGAGGAGAGGCTGAGGGATTTGGGATTGTTTTCGCTGGAAAGGCGGCGGCTAAGAGGGGATCTTATTGAAACATATAAGATGATTAGAGGTTTAGATAGGGTGGATAGTGATAGCCTTTTTCCTCTGATGGAGAAATCCAGCACGAGGGGGCATGGCTTTAAATTGAGGGGGGGTAGTTATAGAACCGATGTCAGGGGTAGGTTCTTTACCCAGAGGGTGGTGAGGGATTGGAATGCCCTGCCAGCATCAGTTGTAAATGCGCCTAGTTTGGGGGCGTTTAAGAGATCCGTAGATAGGTTCATGGACGAAAAGAAATTAGTTTAGGTTGGAGGGTCACAGTTTTTTTTTAACTGGTCGGTGCAACATCGTGGGCCGAAGGGCCTGTTCTGCGCTGTAATGTTCTATGTTCTATGAGTCATTGAGGTTTACAGCATGGAAACAGGCCCTTCAGCCCAACTTGTCCATGCCACCCAGTTTTTACCACTAAGCTAGTCCCAATTGCCCGCATTTGGCCCATATCCCTCTATACCCATCTTACACACGTAACTGTCTAAACACTTTTTAAGAGACAAAATTGTACCAACCTCTACTACTACCTCTGGCAGCTTGTTCCAGACACTCACCACCCTGTGTGAAAATGCTGCCCCTCTGGACACTTTTGTATCTCTCTCCTCTCACCTTAAAGGAGGAAGGCAGTGTTAATCGGGGACTCGACAGTAAGGGGGTCGGACAGGCGTTTTTGCGGAGGCAGGCGGGAGTCTCGGATGGTGGTCTGCCTCCCTGGGGCCGGGATCCAGGATGTTGCTGGTCGACTCCCAGAAATCCTGAGGGGGGGGGGTGGGGGGAGGGAGGGGAAGAGGAGCCAGAGGTAGCGGTACATATTGGTACCGCTGATGTGGGAAGGAAGGGGGAAGGGGTCATGAAAAGAGAGTATAGGGAATGAGGGAGACAGCTGAGAAGGAGGAAAGCAAAGGTAGTAATCTCAGGATTGCTGCCTGTGCCACGGGAAGGTGAGGGCAGGAATGGAGTGAGGTGGAGGATGAATGTGTGGCTGAGGGACTGGTGCAGGGGGCAGGGATTCAGGTTCCTGGACCATTGGGACCACTTTAGGGGCAGGTGTGACCTGTACACAAAAAACGGGTGGCACTTGAATCCCAGGGGGACCAATATCCTGGCGGGAAGGTTGGCTAAGGCTACTGGGGAGAGTTTAAACTGGATAGGTTGGAGGGAGGGGATCGAGACGAGGTGACTGAGAGTGAGGAAGTTAGCTCGCAAACAGAGAAGGGTTATAGACGGTGCAGGAGGGAGGATGGACGGGGGATAGAGAAGGGGAGAGCTCAGACCAAAGGATTGAGATGTGTTTACTTTAATGCCAGGAGTATAGTGAATAAAGGGGATGAGCTCAGAGCGTGGATCGATGCCTGGAAGTGTGATGTGGTGGCCATTACGGAGACTTGGATGTCTCAGGGACAGGACTGGATACTCCAGGTGCCGGGATTCAGATGTTTCAGGAAGGACAGGGAGGGAGGCAAGAGAGGGGGTGGAGTGGCACTGCTGATCAGGGATAGTGTCACAGCTGTGGAGAAGGTGGACGCTGTGGAGGGATTGTCTACAGAGTCTCTGTGGGTGGAAGTTTGGAGTGGGAAGGGGCTGGTCACTTTGCTGGGAGGTTTCTATAGGCCGCACAATCGTGACAGGGATTTGGAGGAGCAGATAGGGAAACATCCTGGAGAGTTGCAATAATAGCAGAGTTGTTGTGATGGGAGACTTTAATTTCCCAAACATAGATTGGAATAAGAATAAAGAACAGTACAGCATAAAAGTACAGCATAAAAGTTGGGGTCTGATGTTGCAGATGTATAGAACGTTGGCTCGGCCGCATTTGGAATACTGCGTCCAGTTCTGGTCACCACACTACCAGAAGGATATGGAGGCTTTGGAGAGAGTGCAGAGGAGGTTTCCAGGATGTTGCCTGGTATGGAGCGGCTTAGTTATGAGGAGAGATTGGGTAAACTGGGGTTGTTCTCCCTGGAAAGACGGAGGATGAGGGGAGACTTAATAGAGGTGTATAAAATTATGAAAGGCACAGATAGGGTGAATGATGGGAAGCTTTTCCCCAGGTCGGTGGTGACGTTCACGACGGGTCATAGGTTCAAGGTGAAGGGGGGGGAAGTTTAACACAGATATCAGAAGGACATATTTTACACAGAGGGTGGTGGGGGCCTGGAATGCGCTGCCAGGCAAGGTGGTGGAGGCGGACACACTGGGAACGTTTGAGACTTATCTAGATAGCCATATGAGCGGAGTGGGAATGGAGGGATACAAAAGAATGGTCTAGTTTGGACCGGGGAGCGGCGTGGGCTTGGAGGGCCGAAGGGCCTGTTCCTGTGCTGTATTGTTCTTTGTTCTCTCTGTTCCTCCACATTCCTCAGGACCCTACCTTTGACATCGAGGGCCGAAGGGCCTGTACTGCGCTGTAATGTTCTATGTTCTACATTGGACCGAGTACTAGGGAATGAGCCTGGCCAGGTCATCAAAGTTGCAGTGGGGAGCATGTGGCGAACAGTGACCACAATTCCGTCAACTTTCGGACACTCATGGAAAAGGATGAGTGTTATCCTCGGGTTAAGGCGCTAAATTGGGGGAAGGACAATTACAACCAGCTTAACAAAGAACAGTACAGCACAGGAAACAGGCCCTTCGGCCCGCCAAGCCTGTGCCGCTCCTTGGTCCAACTAGACCATTCGTTTGTATCCCTCCATTCCCAGGCTGCTCATGTGACTATCCAGGTAAGTCTTAAACGATGTCAGCGTGTCTGCCTCCACCACCCTACTTGGCAGCACATTCCAGGCCCCCAGCACCCTCTGTGTAAAAAATATCCCATTAATATCTGAGTTATACTTCGCCCCTCTCACCTTGAGCCCGTGACCCCTCGTGATCGTCACTTCTGATCTGTGAAAAAGCTTCCCACCGTTCACCCTATCTATCCCCTTCATAATCTTGTACACCTCTATTAGATCTCCCCTCATTCTCCGTCTTTCCAGGGAGAACAACCCCAGTTTACCCAATCTCTCCTCATAGCTAAGACCCTCCATACCAGGCAACATCCTGGTAAACCTTCTCTGCACTCTCTCTAACGCCTCCACGTCCTTCTGGTAGTGCGGCGACCAGAACTGGACGCAGTACTCCAAATGTGGCCTAACCAGCGTTCTATACAGCTGCATCATCAGACTCCAGCTTTTATACTCTATACCCCGTCCTATAAAGGCAAGCATACCATATGCCTTCTTCACCATCTTCTCCACCTGTGTTGCCACCTTCAAGGATTTGTGGACTTGCACACCTCGGTCCCTCTGTGTTTCTATACTCTTGACGACTCTGCCATTTATTGTATAACTCCTCCCTACATTATTTCTTCCAAAATGCATCACTTCGCATTTATCCAGGTTAAATTCCATCTGCCACCTCTCCGCCCAATTTTCCAGCCTATCTATATCCTGCTGTATTGCCCGACAATGCTCTTCGCTATCCGCAAGTCCAGCCATCTTCGTGTCATCCGCAAACTTGCTGATAACACCAGTTACACCTTCTTCCAAATCATTTATATATATCACAAATAGCAGAGGTCCCACTACAGAGCCCTGCGGAACACCACTGGTCACAGACCTCCAGCCGGAAAAAGACCCTTCGACCGCTACCCTCTGTCTCTATGGCCAAGCCAGTTCTCCACCCATCTAGCCACTTCTCCTTGTATCCCATGAGCCTTAACCTTCTTAACCAACTTGCCACGTGGGACTTTGTCAAATGCCTTACTGAAATCCATTTAGACGACATCCACGGCCCTTCGTCAACTGTTTTTGTCACTTCCTCAAAAAACTCCACCAAATTTGTAAGGCACGACCTCCCTCTTACAAAACCATGCTGTCTGTCACTAATGAGATTGTTCCGTTCTAAATGCACATACATCCTGTCTCTAAGAATCCTCTCCAACAACTTCCTTACCACGGACGTCAAGCTCACCAGCCAATAATTTCCCGGGTTATCCCTGCTACCCTTCTTAAACAATGTGACCACATTCGCTATCCTCAGGGACCTCACCTGTGTCCAAAGAAGCGACAAAGATTTCCGTCAGAGGCCCAGCAATTTCATCTCTCGTCTCCCTGAGCAGTCGAGGATAGATGCCATCAGGCCCTGGGGCTTTGTCGGTTTTAATGTTCCCTAAAAAACCTAACACTTCCTCCCTTGTAATGGAGATTTTCTCTAACGGGTCAACATTTCCCTCCGAGACACTCCCGGTTAACACGCCCCTCTCCTTCGTGAATACCGATGCAAAGTATTCATTTAGGATCTCCCCTATTCCCTTGGGTTCTAAGCATAATTCCCCTCCTTTGTCCCTGAGAGGTCCGATTTTCTCCCTGACAACTCTTTTGTTCCTAACGTATGAATAGAATGCCTTAGGATTCTCCTTAATCCTGCCTGCCAAGAACATCTCGTGACCTCTTTTTGCCCTTCTAACTCCCGTTTGAGTTCTTTCCTACTTTCTCTGTATTCCTCCAGAGCTCCATCTGTTTTCTGTTGCCTGGACTTAACATACGCCTCCCTTTTCATTTTAATCAGATCCTCAATTTCCCTGGTTATCCACGGCTCTTGAATCCTACCTTTCCTGTCTTTCCTGTCCTGCTCTCCGATCAACTGTTCCTTAAAAGACTCCCACATGCCAGATGCAGACTTACCCCCAAACATCCTCTCCCAATCAACATCCACCAATTCCTGCCTAATCCGGCTATAGTCAGCCTTCCCCCAATTTAGCACCCTACCCTTAGGACAACACTCGTCCTTGTCCATTACTATCCTAAAGTTAACAGAGTTGTGGTCACTATTTGCCACATGTTCCCCTACCGAAACTTTGACGACCTGACCGGGCTCATTTCCCAGAACTAGGTCCAGTATAGCCCCCTTGAGTTGGGCTATCTACAAACTGTTCCAAAGAACCTTCCAGTACGCATTTTACAAATTCTTCCCCATCTGGACCCCCAGCTCTAAGCACTTTCCAGTCTATACCAGGGAAATTAAAGCCCCCCACTACAACAACCCTATTTTTTCTGCACCTATCCAGAATCTCCTGACATATCCTTTCCTCCACTTCCCGTGGGCTGTTGGGTGGTCTGTAGTACATCCCCAGCATAGTGACTGCACCCTTCCTGTTTCTGAGTCCCACCCACAGTGACTCAGTACATGACCCCTCTAAGTTGTCCACCCTCTGCACCGCGGTAATACGCTCCCTAACTAATATCGCTACTCCCCCACCTTTATTAGCCCCTCCTCTGTCTCGCCGAAAACACTTATACCCCGGAATATTCAGCTGCCAGTCCTGTCCTTAGGCAGGGTCTGGAGGATGTTGTTTGGGAGAGGCTGTTTGAGGGTAAATCCACATCTGGCATGTGGGAGTCTTTTAAGGAGCAGTTGATCGGAGAGCAGGACAGGCATGTACCTGTGAATAGGAAGGAAACAGTGAGAGTTTTAACAACACCAGGTTAAAGTCCAAAAGGTTTATTTGGTAGCAAATACCATTAGCTTTCGGAGCGCTGCTCCTTCGTCAGATGACTTCTGCGGTCACGGGCATTCAGCCTCCGATCTTCGGGTAAGCATTCTCCAAGGCGGCCTTCACGACACACGACAGCGCAGAGTCGCTGAGCAGAAACTGATAGCCAATTTCCGCACACATGAGGACGGCCTAAACCGGGATGTTGGATTTATGTCACATTATCAGTAACCCCCACAGCTTGCCTCCTGGGCTTGCTGGCCGTCCTGTCTGGAGACAATGCACATCTCTTTAACCTGTACTTAGAAATCATAGAAACCCTACAGTGCAGAAGGAGGCCATTCGGCCCATCGAGTCTGTACCGACCACAATCCCACCCAGGCCCTACCCCCACATATTTACCCGCTAATCCCTCTAACCTACGCATCTCAGGGGCAATTTTTAACCTGGCCAATCAACCTAACCCGCACATCTTTGGACTGTGGGAGGAAACCGGAGCACCCGGAGGAAACCCACGCAGACACGAGGAGAATGTGCAAACTCCACACAGACAGTGACCCGAGCCGGGAATCGAACCCGAGACCCTGGAGCTGTGAAGCAGCAGTGCTAACCACTGTGCTACCGTGCCGCCCACACCACTGTGCTACCATGCCGCCCTGTTAATACTTAATGCTCCCTCCACTCACATTGTCTGTATCTTTAAGATCTGGTTGGCTGTAGGGATTCACATTCTAATCAGTATTCTGTAACTTGATTTTGTGTCTCTGTGCCCTGTTTGAGAGCAGATTTCCACTCCATCTGACGAAGGAGCAGCGCTCCGAAAGCTAATGGTATTTGCGACCAAATAAATCTGTTGGACTTTAACCTGGTGTTGTTAAAACTCTTACTGTGTTCACCCCAGTCCAACGCCGGCATCTCCACATCAAAAGGAAGGAAAGGCAGGATTCAGGAACCATGGGTGACAAGAGAAATTGAGAGTCTGGTCAAAAAGAAAAAGGATGCATACATGAAGTCTCAGCAACTAAAAACAGATGAAACATTTGAAGAATACAGGGAAAGTAGAAAAGAGCTCAGAGAGTTAAGAGGGCAAAAAGGGTTCACGAAATGTCTTGGCAGACAGGATTAAGGAGAATCCCAAGGCATTTTATATGTACATCAGGAACAAGAGGGTAAGTAGAGAAAGAGTTGTCCACTCAGTATTTACTGTTGAGAAAAGCGTGGATGTCAGGGAACTTGGGGAAATAAATATTGATGCCTTGATGAGTGTACATATTACAGAGAAGGAGGTGCTGGAAGTCTTAAAGCGCATCAAGGTAGATAAATCTGCGGGACCTGATGAGGTATATCCCAGGACATTGTGGGAGGCTAGGGAGGAAATTGCGGGTCCCCGAGCCGAGATATTTGAATCATTGATAGTCACGGGTGAGGTGCCTGAAGATTGGAGAGTGACAAATGTTGTGCCTTTGTTTAAAAAGGTCTGCAGGGAAAAGCCTGGGAACTACAGGCCAGTGAGCCTCACATCTGTGGTGGGTAAATTGTTGGAAGGTATTTTGAGAGACAGGATCTACAGGCATTTAGAGATGCAAGGACTAGTTAGGGACAGTCAGCATGGCTTTGTGAGTGGAAAATCATGTCTCACAAATTTGATTGAGTTTTTTGAAGGGGTCACCAAGAAGGTAGATGAGGGCAGTGCAGTTGATGTTGTGTACATGGACTTTAGCAAGGCCTTTGACAAGGTACAATGTGGTAGGCTGTTGCATAAAGTTGAATCACACGGGATCCAGGGTGAAGTATCTAAATGGATACAAAATTGGCTTCTTGACAGAATGTGGAAATGCCGGCATTGGACTGGGGTAAACACAGTAAGAAGTCTAACAACACCAGGTTAAAGTCCAACAGGTTTATTTGGTAGCAAAAGCCACGAGCTTTCGGAACAGGCTGTCCCTTCGTCAGGTGGGTGGAAGTTCTCCCACCCACCCAATAGGCTGGAGGAAATAGATGTTCGGAGGGAGGATGTCCTGTCAGTTTTGAATAAACTGAAGGTCGATGAGTCCCCTGGGCCTGATGAAATATATCCTGGGATTCTTTGGGAGGCAAGGGATGAGATTGCAGAGCCTTTGGCTTTGATCTTTGGGTCCTCGCTGTCCACGGGGATGGTGCCAGAGGACTGGAGAATGGCGAATGTTGTTCCTCTGTTTAAGAAAGGGAATAGAAATGACCCTGGCAATTATAGACCGGTTAGTCTTACTTCGGTGGTTGGTAAATTGATGGAAAAGGTCCTTAGGGATGGGATTTATGACCATTTAGAAAGATGCGGATTAATCCGGGATAGTCAGCACGGATTTGTGAAGGGCAAGTCGTGCCTCACAAATTAGATTGAATTTTTTGAGGAGGTAACGAAGTGTGTTGATGAAGGTAGGGCAGTTGATGTCATATACATGGATTTTAGTAAGGCGTTTGATAAGGTCCCCCATGGTCGGCTTATGATGAAAGTGAGGAGGTGCGGGATAGAGGGAAAGTTGGCCGATTGGATAGGTAACTGGCTGTCTGATCGAAATGATGCGAAACCATGCAGACACTATGACAACGGATGAATGAACACCGCTCGACAATCACCAGGCAAGACTGTTCTCTTCCTGTGGGGGAGCTCTTCAGCAGTCACGGGCATTCAGCCTTGGATCTTCAGGTAAGCGTTCTCCAAGGCGGCCTTCACGACACATGACAGCAGAGAGTCGCTGACCAGAAACTGATAGCCAAGTTCCGCACACATGAGGACGGCCTAAACCGGGATGTTGGATTTATGTCACATTATCAGTAACCCCCACAGCTTGCCTCCTGGGCTTGTAGAATCTCACTAGCTGTTCTGTCTGGAGACAATACACATCTCTTTAACCTGTGTTTAATGTTCCCTCCACCCACATTGTCTGTACCTTTAAGACCTGGCTGGTTGTAGGATTCACATTCTAATCAGTATTCTGCAACTTGATTTTGTCTGTTTGCACCGTTTGAGAGCACATTTCCACTCCATCTGATGAAGGAGCAGTTCTCCGAAAGCTTATGTTATTTGCTACCAAATAAACCTGTTGGACTTTAACCTGGTGTTGTGAGACTTCTTACAGTGTCTGATCGAAGACAGAGGGTGGTGGTGGATGGAAAATTTTCGGATTGGAGGCAGGTTGCTAGCGGAGTGCCACAGGGATCAGTGCTTGGTCCTCTGCTCTTTGTGATTTTTATTAATGACTTAGAGGAGGGGGCTGAAGGGTGGATCAGTAAATTTGCTGATGACACCAAGATTGGTGGAGTATTGGATGAGGTGGAGGGCTGTTGTAGGCTGCAAAGAGACATAGATAGGATGCAAAGCTGGGCTGAAAAATGGCAAATGGAGTTTAACCCTGATAAATGTGAGGTGATTCATTTTGGTAGGACTAATTTAAATGTGGATTACAGGGTCAAAGGTAGGGTTCTGAAGACTGTGGAGGAACAGAGAGATCTTGGGGTCCATATCCACAGATCTCTAAAGGTTGCCAGTCAAGTGGATAGAGCTGTGAAGAAGGCCTATAGTGTGTTAGCTTTTATTAACAGGGGGTTGGAGTTTAAGAGCCGTGGGGTTATGCTGCAACTGTACAGGACCTTGGTGAGACCACATTTGGAATATTGTGTGCAGTTCTGGTCACCTCACTATAAGAAGGATGTGGAAGCGCTGGAAAGAGTGCAGAGGAGATTTACCAGGATGCTGCCTGGTTTGGAGTGTCGGTCTTATGAGGAAAGGTTGAGGGAGCTAGGACTGTTCTCTCTGGAGCGGAGGAGGCTGAGGGGAGACTTAATAGAGGTTTATAAAATGATGAAGGGGATAGATAGAGTGAACGTTCAAAGACTATTTCCTCGGGTGGATGGAGCTATTACAAGGGGGCATAACTATAGGGTTCGTGGTGGGAGATATAGGAAGGATATCAGAGGTAGGTTCTTTACGCAGAGAGTGGTTGGGGTGTGGAATGGACTGCCTGCAGTGATAGTGGAGTCAGACACTTTAGGAACATTTAAGCGGTTATTGGATAGGCACATGGAGCACACCAGGATGATGGGGAGTGGGATAGCTTGATCTTGGTTTCAGATAAAGCTCGGCACAACATCGTGGGCCGAAGGGCCTGTTCTGTGCTGTACTGTTCTATGTTCTATGTCATTTATATGAATGATTTGGATGAGAATATAGGGGGCATGGTTAGTAAGTTTGCAGATGACACCAAGATTGGTGGCATGGTGGACAGTGAGGAAGGTTATCTCCAATTGCAGCGGGATCTTGATCAATTGGGCCAGTGGGCTGATGAATGGCAGATGGAGTTTAATTTAGACAAATGCGAGGTGATGCTTTTGGTAGATTGAACCAGGACAGGACTTACTCAGTTGATGGTAGGGCGTTGGGGAGAGTTCCAGAACAAAGAGATCTAGGGGTACGTGTTCATAGCTCCTTGAAAGTGGAGTCACAGGTGGACAGAGTGGTGAAGGCATTCAACATGCTTGGTTTCATCAGTCAGAACATTGAATACAGGAGTTGGGACGTCTTGTTGAAGTTGTACAAGACATTGGTAAGGCCACACTTGGAATACTGTGTGCAATTCTGGTCACTCTATTATAGAAAGGATATTATTAAACTAAAAAGAGTGCAGAAAAGATTTACTAGGATGCTACCGGGACTTGATGGATTGAGTTATAAGGAGAAGCTGAATAGACTGGGATTTTTTTCTCTGGAGCGTAGGAGGCTGAGGGGTGACCTTATAGAGGTCTATAAAATAATGAGGGGCATAGACAAGGTAGATAGTCAATATCTTTTCCCAAAGGTGTGGGAGTCTAAAACTAGAGGGCGTAGGTTTCAGGTGAGAGTGGAGAGATACAAAAGTGTCCAGAGGGGCAATTTTTTCACACAGAGGGTGGGGAGTGTCTGGAACAAGCTGTCAGAGGTAGTAGTAGAGGCGGGTACAATTTTATCTTTTAAAAAACATTAAGACAGTTACATGGGTACGATGGATATAGAGGGATATGGGCCAAATGTGGGCAATTGGGATTAGTTTAGGAGTTTTAAAAAAAAAGGGCGGCATGGACAAGTTGGGCCAAAGGGCCTGTTTCCAAACTGTAAACCTCTAAGACTCACCAAAGGAAGTGGGTTTATTTAGTTTTAAACTAAATGTTTTTTTAAAGTTTATTTATTGGTCACAAGTAGGCTTACATGAACAGTGCAATGAAGTTACTGTGAAAATCCCCCAGTCGCCACACCCCGATGCCTGTTCGGATATACTGAGGGAGAATTTAGCATGGCCAATGCAGGCCTTTCAGACTGTGGGAGAAAACCAGAGCACCCAGAGGAAACCCACGCAGACACAGGGAGAACGTGCAAACTCTGCACAGTGACCCAAGCTGGGAATCAAACCCAGATCCCTGTTGCTGTGAGACAGCAGTGCTAACCACTGTGTCACCGTGCTGCCCCGGGTCCCTGGCACTGTGAGACAGCAGTGCTAACCACTGTGCCACCGTGCTGCCCCGGGTCCTTGGCACTGTGAGGCAGCAGTGCTAACCACTGTGTCACCGTGCTGCCCCGGGTCCTTGGCATTGTGAGACAGCAGTGCTAACCACTGTGTCACCGTGCTGCCCCGGGTCCTTGGCACTGTGAGGCAGCAGTGCTAACCACTGTGCCACCGTGCTGCCCCGGGTCCTTGGCACTGTGAGGCAGCAGTGCTAACCACTGTGCCACCGTGCTGCCCCGGGTCCTTGGCACTGTGAGGCAGCAGTGCTAACCACTGTGCCACCGTGCTGCCCCGGGTCCTTGGCACTGTGAGGCAGCAGTGCTAACCACTGTGCCACTGTGCCGCCGGGTGAGATCCTTCACGAGTACTTTGCATCGGTATTCACAAAGGAGGGACACGTCGATTGATGGTGTCTCGGAGGGGTGTGTAAACCCTTTAGAACAAGTCATCATTACAAGGGAGGAAGTGTTAGGTGAATTAAAAAGCATTAAGGTAGACAAATCCGCAGGGCCAGGTGGCATCAATCCCAGATTACTGAGGGAGACATGAGAGGAAATTGCTGGGCCTCTAACAGAAATCTTTGTTTCCTCATTGGCCACAGATGAGGTTATGATGTGGAGATGCCGGCGTTGGACTGGGGTAAACACAGTACGAAGTCTCACAACACCAGGTTAAAGTCCAACAGATTTATTTGGTAGCACAAACCACAAGCTTTCAGAGTGCTGCTCCTTCATCAGGTGAGTGGGAGTTCTGTTCACAAACAGGGCATATAAAGACACAAACTCAATTTACAAAATTCATTGACAAATTTTTGTAAATTGAGTTTGTGTCTTTATATGCCCTGTTTGTGAACAGAACTCCCACTCATCTGATGAAGGAGCAGCGCTCCGAAAGCTTGTGGCTTTTGCGACCAAATAAACCTGTTGGACTTTAACCTGGTGTTGTGAGACTTCTTATTGCACAGATGAGTCCCAGAGGATTGGAGGACAGTCAATGTTGTCCTGTTATTTAAGAAGGGTAGCAAGGATAACCCGGGTAATTATAGGCCAGTGAGCTTGATGTCAGTGATAGTGAAATTGTTGGAGAAGATTCTTAGGGATAAGATCTATACACATTTGGAACTGAATGGTCTTGTTAGCGACAGACAGCATGGTTTTGTACGAGGGAGGTCATGTCTCACTAATTTAATTGAGTTTTTTGAGGTGACAAAAATGACTGACGAGGGAAGGGCCGTGAATGTTGTCTACATGGACTTTAGGAAGGCATTTGACAAGGTCCCTCATGGCAAGCTGGTGCAAAGGATTAAATCTCACAGGATCAGGGGTGAACTAGCTCGATGGATACAGAACTGGCTTGGCCATAGAAGACAGAGGGTAGCGGTGGAAGGGTGCTGGGACCTCTGCTGTTTGTAACATATACAAATGATCTGGAGGAAAACCAAGTGAGGTGGTTGAAGCAGAGGCACGTTAGTGACATTTTAAAACCTATCTGGATAGACGCATGAACAGGCGGGGAATGGAGGGATACGGGCGGTTGGTCTAGATAGGACAATGTGATCAGCGAAGGCTTGGTGGCCCAAAGGGCCTGTTCCTGTACTGTCCTGTTTCTTGTCCCATTTCCGCTTCCTCTGGCCCTGATCCAGCAAAGAGTTTATCATTTAATCTCTCCTGATTTAATCTCTCCTGATTTAATCTCTCCTGATTTAATCTCTCCTGATTTAATCTCTCCTGATTTAATCTCTCCTGATTTAATCTTTCCTGATTTAATCTCTCCTGATTTAATCTTTCCTCTCCTTCCCCTTTCTTCTCTCTCTCTTTATTCACTATCCCCTCTTTTACTCGCCGAATCTGGCATCTCCAACTTTCCCCAGTTTTGATGAAGTGTAATTTTCCTGAAGCGTTAGCTCAGTCTCTCCACAGCTGCGGTGGAATCTGCTGGGTGCTGGCAGTATTTCCTGTCCTTATTTTCAATTCTCAGCGGCTGTCAGTTGTAAAAGGTCCAATTCCACAGGAGTGATGTAGTTTCGAGTTAGGATGAAGAACTGTTTGATGGGCTGGGGGCAGGGCTGGGGATGCGGCGGGGCTGAACAAAGAACAAAGAACAGTACAGCACAGGAAACAGGCCCTTCGGCCCTCCAAGCCTGTGCCGCTCCTTGGTCCAACTAGACCAATCGTTTGTAGCCCTCCATTCCCAAGCTGCTCATGTGACTATCCAGGTAAGTCTTAAACGATGTCAGCGTGCCTGCCTCCACCACCCTACTTGGCAGCGCATTCCAGGCCCCCACCACCCTCTGTGTAAAAAACGTCCCTCTGATATCTGAGTTATACTTCGCCCCTCTCACCTTGAGCCCGTGAACCCTGGTGATCGTCACCTCAGACCTGGGAAAAAGCTTCCCACTATTCACCCTATCTATACCCTTCATAATCTTGTACACTTCCATTAGATCTCCCCTCATTCTCCGTCTTTCCAGGGAGAACAACCCCAGTTTACCCAATCGCTCCTCATAGCTAAGACCCTCCATACCAGGCAACATCCTGGTAAACCTTCTCTGCACTCTCTCTAAAGCCTCCACGTCCTTCTGGTAGTGCGGCGACCAGAACTGGATGCAGTACTCCAAATGTGGCCTAACCAGCGTTCTATACAGCTGCATCATCAGACTCCAGCTTTTATACTCTATACCCCGTCCTATAAAGGCAAGCATACCATATGCCTTCTTCACCACCTTCTCCACCTGTGTTGCCACCTTCAAGGATTTGTGGACTTGCACACCTAGGTCCCTCTGTGTTTCTATACTCCTGATGACTCTGCCATTTATTGTATAACTCCTCCCTACATTATTTCTTCCAAAATGCATCACTTCGCATTTATCCAGATTAAACTCCATCTGCCACCTCTCCGCCCAATTTTCCAGCCTATGTATATCCTGCTGTATTGCCCGACAATGCTCTTCACTATCCGCAAGTCCAGCCATCTTCGTGTCATCCGCAAACTTGCTGATTACACCAGTTACACCTTCTTCCAAATCATTTATACATATCACTGGGGGGTGGTTGGGGGGCTAGGGGCAGGGGTGAGGATAGGGGTGGGGGTGGTGGGGCTGGAGTTGCGGGGGGGGGGGAGAGGCTTGGGGGGTGGAGGTGGTGGGGCTGGGGCTGAGGGGGGGAGAGAGGCTGGGGGCATGGATGGGGTGGGACTAGGGGGTGGGGGTGGGGGGTGGAGGTGGGGCGGTTGGGGGTGGAGCTGGGGGTGAGGGCGGGCCGGGGGTATGGGAGGTGGCGGGGGGTGGTGGGTGGGGCTGGGGGTGTGGAAGGGGTGGAGCTGGGGGTGAGGGCGGGCCGGGGGTATAGGAGGTGGTGGTGGGTGGGTGGGGCTGGGGGTGGTGGGTGGGGCTGGGGGTGTGGGGGGGCTGGGGGTGTGGGGGGGCTGGGGCTCTGGGTAGAGGTGGTGGGTGGGGCTGGGGGTAGGGGTGATGGATGGGGCTGAGGGGGTGATGCTGGGGTGGGGCTGAGTGGGTGGGGGAGTGGAGCTGGGGGTGGGGGAGTGGAGCTGGGGGTGGGGGAGTGGAGCTGGGGGTGGGTAGGGGGAGTGGAGCTGGGGGTGGGTAGGGGGAGTGGAGCTGGGGGTGGGTAGGGGGAGTGGAGCTGGGGGTGGGGGAGTGGAGCTGGGGGTGGGTAGGGGTGGTGGAGCTGGGGGTGAGGGCGGGCCGGGGGTATGGGAGGTGGTGGTGGGTGGGGTGGGGGTGGGGCTGGGGGTGGTTGGTGGGTGGGGCTAGGGGTGGTGAGTGGGGGTGTGGGGTGGCTGGGGGTGTGGGGGGGCTGGGGCTCTAGGTAGAGGTGGGGGTGGGGGTGGGGCTGGGGTGAGGGGTGGGGCTGGGGGGATGGGGCTAGGGGTGGTGAGTGGGGGTGTGGGGTGGCTGGGGGTGTGGGGTGGCTGGGGGTGTGGGGTGGCTGGGGGTGTGGGGGGGCTGGGGGTGTGGGGGGGCTGGGGCTCTAGGTAGAGGTGGTGGGTGGGGGTGGGGCTGGGGTGAGGGGTGGGGCTGGGGGGATGGGGCTAGGGGTGGTGAGTGGGGGTGTGGGGTGGCTGGGGGTGTGGGGTGGCTGGGGGTGTGGGGGGGCTGGGGGTGTGGGGGGGCTGGGGGTGTGGGGGGGCTGGGGCTCTAGGTAGAGGTGGTGGGTGGGGGTGGGGGTGGGGCTGGGGTGAGGGGTGGGGCTGGGGGGATGGGGCTAGGGGTGGTGAGTGGGGGTGTGGGGTGGCTGGGGGTGTGGGGTGGCTGGGGGTGTGGGGGGGCTGGGGGTGTGGGGGGGCTGGGGCTCTAGGTAGAGGTGGTGGGTGGGGGTGGGGGTGGGGCTGGGGTGAGGGGTGGGGCTGGGGGGATGGGGCTAGGGGTGGTGAGTGGGGGTGTGGGGTGGCTGGGGGTGTGGGGGGGCTGGGGGTGTGGGGGGGCTGGGGCTCTAGGTAGAGGTGGTGGGTGGGGGTGGGGGTGGGGCTGGGGTGAGGGGTGGGGCTGGGGGGATGGGGCTGAGGGGTGGTGGGGCTGGGAGGGTGGGGATGGGGGGTGGGGGAGTGGGGTTGAGGGGTGGAGCTGAGGGTGGGTAGGGGTGGTGGGGCTGGGGGGTGGGAGTGGGGCTGGGGTAGTGGGGCTGGGGGTGGAGCTGGGGGTGGTTAGGGGTGGGGCTGAGGGGGTGGTGGAGCTGGGGGTGGTTAGGGGTGGGGCTGAGGGGGTGGTGGAGTTAGGGGTGGGGCTGAGGGGGTGGTGGAGCTGGGGGTGGTTAGGGGTGGGGCTGAGGGGGTGGTGGAGTTAGGGGTGGGGCTGAGGGGGTGGTGGAGCTGGGGGTGGTTAGGGGTGGGGCTGAGGGGGTGGTGGAGCTGGGGGTGGTTAGGGGTGGGGCTGAGGGGGTGGTGGAGCTGGGGGTGGTTAGGTGTGGTGGGGGGGAGGGGTGCGGCTGGGGGTGGAGCTGGGGTGGGGGCGGAGCTGGGCTGGGGGGGGGCGAGGGGGTGACTGTCAAGGTGCTGGGTGATGGAAACCCAGGAGGATCAGGAGGGGGAGCAGTGTCTGTCTGATTGTCCGATCCCTGATTGTCCGGTCCCTGATTGTCCGGTCCCTGATTGTCCGATCCCTGATTGTCCGATCCCTGATTGTCCGGTCCCTGATTGTCCAGTCCCTGATTGTCCGGTCCCTGATTGTCCGATCCCTGATTGTCCGATCCCTGATTGTCCGATCCCTGATTGTCCGATCCCTGATTGTCCGATCCCTGATTGTCCGATCCCTGATTGTCCGATCCCTGATTGTCCGATCCCTGATTGTCTGATTATCTGAAAAAACAAAAGCAAAACTGTTGATGCTGGAAATGTGAAAATGCTGGAAAATCTCACCGCTCTGTGCAGAGAGAGAGAGAGTTCACAATTCCAGTCTGCGTGACTCTTCTGTTGTGGCTTCATTGTTTGAACATTTCATTGACATTTTTTTTCAGTTGCACAGTGCTAAACAGCTTGCTGATTGGTGTCTCCATCACATCTGTACCAACTACAACAACATCTGCCGCAAGTTTCCACTGGAGATGAGACACATGTCAACAGGTACAGCCAATCTTGGGTTGCTCACCCCTGATTCACTCTTCCAGAAATCCCATCTCTTGCAAATCACTTCAGAGGGAAGCTTATGTAGGGATGAGGAAACAAGGTTCAGATGGCTCGATTGAGGGTTACAAGTTAGCAAGGAATGAGCTGAAAAAGGGGCTTAGGAGAGCTAGGAGGGGACATGAGAAGTCCTTGGCGGGTCGGATCAAGGAAAACCCCAAGGCTTTTTACTCTTATGTGAGGAATAAAAGAATGACCAGGGTGAGGTTAGGGCCGGTCAAGGACAGTAGTGGGAACTTGTGTATGGAGTTAGTAGAGATAGGTGAGGTGATGAATGAATACTTTTCTTCAGTGTTCACCAAGGAGAGGGGCCATGTTTTTAAGGAAGAGAAGGTGTTACAGGCTAATAGGCTGGAGGAAGTAGATGTTCGGAGGGAGGATGTCCTGGCAGTTTTGAATAAACTGAAGGTCGATAAGTCCCCTGGGCCTGATGAAATGTATCCTAGGATTCTTTGGGAGGCAAGGGATGAGATTGCAGAGCCTTTGGCTTTCATCTTTGGGTCCTCACTGTCCACGGGGATGGTGCCAGAGGACTGGAGAATGGCGAATGTTGTTCCTCTGTTTAAGAAAGGGAACAGAAATGACCCTGGTAATTATAGACCAGTTAGTCTTACTTCGGTGGTTGGTAAATTGATGGAAAAGGTCCTTAGGGATGGGGTTTACAACCATTTAGAAAGATGCGGATTAATCCAGGATAGTCAGCACGGATTCGTGAAGGGCAAGTCGTGCCTCACAAATTTGATTGAATTTTTTGAGGAGGTAACTAAGTGTGTTGATGAAGGTAGGGCAGTTGATAAGGTGCCCCATAAAAGGCTGCTGAAGAAGATTAGGGCACACGGAGTTGGGGGTAGTGTGTTAAAGTGGATTGGGGACTGGCTATCCGACAGGAAGCAAAGAGTCGGAATAAATGGGTGTTTTTCCGGTTGGAGGAAGGTAACTAGTGGTGTGCCGCAGGGATCGGTACTCGGGCCGCAACTATTTACCATTTATATAGATGATCTGGAGGAGGGGACGGAGTGTAGGGTAACGAAGTTTGCAGACGACACAAAGATAAGTGGAAAAGTGAATCGTGTGGAGGACGGAGAAGATCTGCAGAGAGATTTGGACAGGCTGAGTGAGTGGGCGAGGATATGGCAAATGGAGTATAACGTTGATAAATGCGAGGTAATACACTTTGGAGGAAATAATAACAAATGGGATTACTATCTCAATGGAAACAAATTAAAACATGCTACCGTGCAAAGGGACCTGGGGGTCCTTGTGCATGAGACGCAAAAGCCCAGTCTGCAGGTACAACAGGTGATCAAGAAGGCAAATGGGATGTTGGCCTATATTGCGAGGGGGATAGAATATAAAAGCAGGGATGTCTTGAATATAAAAGCAGGGATGTCTTGTTGCTGTTTGTCATTTTCATAAATGACCTGGATGAGGAAGTGGAGGGATGGGTTGGTAAGTTTGCTGACGACACCAAGGTAGGTGGTGTTGTGGATAGTTTGGAGGGATGTCAGAAGTTGCAGCGAGACATAGATAGAATGCAAGACTGGGCGGAGAAGTGGCAGATGGACTTCAACCCGGATAAGTGTGTAGTGATCCATTTTGGCAGATCCAATGGGATGAAGCAGCAGTATAAAATGAAGGGTACCATTCTTAGCAGTGTAGAGGATCAGAAGGACCTTGGGGTCCGGGTCCATAGGACTCTTAAATCGGCCTCGCAGGTGGAGGATGCGGTCAAGAAGGCGTATGGCGTACTAGCCTTCATTAATCGAGGGATTGAGTTTAGGAGTCGGGAGATAATGCTGCAGCTTTATAGGACCCTGGTTAGACCCCACTTGGAGTACTGCGCGCAGTTCTGGTCACCTCATTACAGGAAAGATGTTGAAGCCATTGAAAGGGTGCAGAGGAGATTTACAAGGATGTTGCCTGGATTGGGGGGCATGCCTTATGAGGATAGGTTGAGGGAGCTTGGTCTCTTCTCCCTGGAGAGACGAAGGATGAGAGGTGACCTGATAGAGGTTTACAAGATGTTGAGGGGTCTGGATAGGGTGGACTCTCAGAGGCTATTTCCAAGGGCTGAAATGGTTGCTACGAGAGGACACAGGTTTAAGGTGCTGGGGGGTAGGTACAGGGGGGATGTCAGGGGTAAGTTTTTCACTCAGAGGGTGGTGGGTGAGTGGAATCGGCTGACGTCGGTGGTGGTGGAGGCAAACTCGTTGGGGTCTTTTAAGAGACTTCTGGATGAGTACATGGGATTTAATGGGATTGAGGGCTATAGATAGGCCTAGAGGTGGGGATGTGATCGGCGCAACTTGTGGGCCGAAGGGCCTGTTTGTGCTGTGGCTTTCTATGTTCTATGTTCTATGCACCTGTACAGGGCATTGGTGAGGCCGCAGCTGGAATACTGTGTGCAGTATTGGTCCCCTTATATGAGGAAGGATATATTGGCATTGGAGGGAGTGCAGAGAAGGTTCACCAGGTTGATACCGGAGATGAGGGGTTTGGATTATGAGGAGAGGCTGAGGAGATTGGGTTTGTACTCGGAGTTTAGAAGGATGAGGGGGGATCTTATGGAGACTTATAAGATAATGCGGGGGCTGGATAGGGTGGAGGCGGAGAGATTCTTTCCACTTAGTAAGGAAGTTAAAACTAGAGGACACAGCCTCAAAATAAAGGGGGGTCGGTTTAAGACAGAGTTGAGGAGGAACTTCTTCTCCCAGAGGGTGGTGAATCTCTGGAATTCTCTGCCCACTGAGGTGGTGGAGGCTACCTCGCTGAATATGTTTAAAGAGCGGATGGATGGATTCCTGATCGGTAAGGGAATTAAGGGTTATGGGGATCAGGCGGGTAAGTGGTACTGATCCACGTCAGATCAGCCATGATCTTATTGAATGGCGGGGCAGGCTCGAGGGGCTAGATGGCCTACTCCTGCTCCTATTTCTTATGTTCTTATGTTCTTATGTTACTCTCATTTTAAGACAGAGTTGAGGAGGAACTTCTTCTCCCAGAGGGTGGTGAATCTCTGGAATTCTCTGCCCACTGAGGTGGTGGAGGCTACCTCGCTGAATATGTTTAAAGCGCGGATGGATGGATTCCTGATCGGTAAGGGAATTAAGGGTTATGGGGATCAGGCGGGTAAGTGGTACTGATCCACGTCAGATCAGCCATGATCTGATTGAATGGCGGGGCAGGCTCGAGGGGCTAGATGGCCTACTCCTGCTCCTATTTCTTATGTTCTTATGATGTCATATACATGGATTTTAGTAAGGCGTTTGATAAGGTCCCCCATGGTCGGCTTATGACGAAAGTGAGGAGGTGTGGGATAGAGGGAAAGTTGGCTGATTGGATAGGTAACTGGCTGTCTGATCGAAGACAGAGGGTGGTGATGGATGGAAAATTTTCGGATTGGAGGCAGGTTGCTAGCGGAGTGCCGCAGGGATCAGTGCTTGGTCCTCTGCTCTTTGTGATTTTTATTAATGACTTAGAGGAGGGGGCTGAAGGGTGGATCAGTAAATTTGCTGATGACACCAAGATTGGTGGAGTAGTGGATGAGGTGGAGGGCTGTTGTAGGCTGCAAAGAGACATAGATAGGATGCAAAGCTGGGCTGAAAAATGGCAAATGGAGTTTAACCCTGATAAATGTGAGGTGATTCATTTTGGTAGGACTAATTTAAATGTGGATTACAGGGTCAAAGGTAGGATTCTGAAGACTGTGGAGGAACAGAGAGATCTTGGAGTCCATATCCACAGATCTCTAAAGGTTGCCACTCAAGTGAACAAAGAACAAGAACAAAGAACAATACAGCACAGGAACAGGCCCTTCGGCCCTCCAAGCCCGCGCCGCTCCCCGGTCCAGGATTGAATCCTGAATCCAGGATCCCCGCCCAATTTTCCAGCCTATCTACATCCTAATATCCTATCCACCTATCCAAGTGGATAGAGCTGTGACGAAGGCCGATAGTGTATTAGCTTTTATTAACAGGGGGTTGGAGTTTAAGAGTCGTGGGGTTATGCTGCAACTGTACAGGACCTTGGTGAGACCACATTTGGAATATTGTGTGCAGTTCTGGTCACCTCACTATAAGAAGGATGTGGAAGCGCTGGAAAGAGTGCAGAGGAGATTTACCAGGATGCTTCCTGGTTTGGAGGGTAGGTCTTATGAGGAAAGGTTGAGGGAGCTAGGGCTGTTCTCTCTGGAGCGGAGGAGGCTGAGGGGAGACTTAATAGAGGTTTAGAAAATGATGAAGGGGATAGATAGAGTGAACGTTCAAAGACTATTTCCTCGGGTGGATGGAGCTATTACAAGGGGGCATAACTACAGGGTTCGTGGTGGGAGATATAGGAAGGATATCAGAGGTAGGATCTTTACTCAGAGAGTGGTTGGGGTGTGGAATGGACTGCCTGCAGTGATTGTGGAGTCAGACACTTTAGGAACATTTAAGCGGTTATTGGATAGACACATGGAGCACACCAGGATGATAGGGAGTGGGATAGCTTGATCTTGGTTTCAGATAAAGCTCGGCACAACATTGTGGGCCGAAGGGCCTGTTCTGTGCTGTACTGTTCTATGTTATGTTCTATGTCCCATGTACTCATCCAGGAGTCTCTTAAAAGACCCAATTGAGTTTGCCTCCACCACCACAGACGGCAGCCAATTCCACTCGCCCACCACCCTCTGTGTGAAAAACTTCCCCCAAACATTTGGGGTCCGGGTCCATAGGACTCTTAAATCGGCCTCGCAGGTGGAGGATGCGGTCAAGAAGGCGTACGGCGTACTGGCCTTCATTAATCGAGGGATTGATTTTAGGAGTCGGGAGATAATGCTGCAGCTTTATAGGACCCTGGTTAGACCCCACTTGGAGTACTGCGCGCAGTTCTGGTCACCTCATTACAGGAAAGATGTTGAAGCCATTGAAAGGGTGCAGAGGAGATTTACAAGGATGTTGCCTGGATTGGGGGGCATGCCTTATGAGGATAGGTTGAGGGAGCTTGGTCTCTTCTCCCTGGAGAGACGAAGGATGAGAGGTGACCTGATAGAGGTTTACAAGATGTTGAGAGGTCTGGATAGGGTAGACTCTCAGAGGCTATTTCCAAGGGCTGAAATGGTTGCTACGAGAGGACACAGGTTTAAGGTGCTGGGGGGTAGGTACAGAGGAGATGTCAGGGGTAAGTTTTTCACTCAGAGGGTGGTGGGTGAGTGGAATCGGCTGACGTCGGTGGTGGTGGAGGCAAACTCGTTGGGGTCTTTTAAGAGACTTCTGGATGAGTACATGGGATTTAATGGGATTGAGGGCTATAGATAGGCCTAGAGGTGGGGATGTGATCGGCGCAACTTGTGGGCCGAAGGGCCTGTTTGTGCTGTGGCTTTCTATGTTCTATGTTCTATTTCCCCTGGACCTACACCCCAGCACCTTAAACCTGTGTCCTCTCGTAGCAGCCATTTCCACCCTGGGAAAAAGCCTCTGAGAGTCCACCCGATCTATGCCTCTCAACACCTTATACACCTCTATTAGGTCTCCTCTCATCCTACGTCTCTCCAAGGAGAAAAGACCGAGCTCCCTCAGCCTATCCTCATAAGGCATGCCACTCAATCCAGGCAACATCCTTGTAAATCTCCTCTGCACCCTTTCAATCTTTTCCACATCTTTCCTGAAATGAGGCGACCAGAACTGAGCACAGTACTCCAAGTGGTGTCTAACGAGGGTCTTATATAGCTGCATCATTATCCCCGGACTCCTAAACTCAATCCCTCGATTGATAAAGGCCAGCACACCGTCCACCTTCTTAACCACCTCCTCCACCTGCGGGGCCAATTTTAGAGTCCCATGGACCCGGACCCCAAGGTCCTTCTGATCCTCTACCATGCGAAGAGTATTTCCCTTAATATTGTACTCCTTCATCCCATTTGACCTGCCAAAATGGACCACTCTGCATTTATCTGGGTTGAAGTCCATCTGCCACTTCTCCGCCCAGTCTTGCATCCTATCTATGTCCCTCTGTAACTTCTGACATCCCTCCAAACTATCTGGTGCTGGGAAATGAGCCAGACCAGGTGCTAGACTTGGAAGTTGGTGTGCATTTTGGTGATAGTGACCACAATTCGGTTACGTTCACCTTAGTGATGGAAAGGGATAGGCATGAACCTCGGGCCAGTGGTTTTAGCTGGGGGAAGGGTAATTATGAGGCTATTAGGAGAGAATTAGGAAACATAGGTTGGACTAGGAGATTACAGGGACTGGGAACGTCCGACATGTGGAGTTTTTTCAAGGAGCAGCTACTGCGAGTCTGTGATAGGTATGTCCCTGTCAGGCAAGGAGGAATTGGTAGGGCTAGGGAACCGTGGTGCACCAAAAAAGTTTCTTTGTTGGTTAAAAAGAAAAAGGAGGCTTATGTTCGGATGAGACGTGAGCACTCGGGTAGTGCACTAGAAAGCTTTAGATTGGCTAAGAGGGAGTTGAAGAGCGAGCTTAGAAGGGCTAAAAGGGGACATGAGAAGACTTTGGCGGATAGGGTTAAAGAGAATCCTAAGGCGTTCTATAGGTATGTCAAGAACAGAAGGTTGGTTAGGGCAAGTTTAGGGCCAGTTATAGATGGCAGAGGGAAGTTATGTGTGGAACCGGAGGAGATTGGTGAAGCATTGAACCAATATTTCTCTTCGGTGTTCACGCAAGGGGACATGAATATAGCTGAGGAGGACACTGGGTTGCAAGGGAGTAGAATAGACAGTATTACAGTTGATAAGGAGGATGTGCAGGATATTCTGGAGGGTCTGAAAATAGATAAATCCCCTGGTCCGGATGGGATTTATCCAAGGATTCTCTGGGAGGCAAGAGAAGTGATTGCAGAGCCTCTGGCTCTGATCTTCAGGTCGTCGTTGGCCTCTGGTATAGTACCAGAAGATTGGAGGTTAGCGAATGTTGTCCCATTGTTTAAGAAGGGGAACAGAGACTTCCCCGGGAATTATAGACCGGTGAGTCTCACTTCTGTTGTCGGCAAGATGTTGGAAAAAATTATAAGGGATAGGATTTATAGTTATTTGGAGAGTAATGAATTGATAGGTGATAGTCAGCATGGTTTTGTGGCAGGTAGGTCGTGCCTTACTAACCTTATTGAGTTTTTTGAGAACGTGACCAAGGAGGTGGATGGGGGCAGGGCAGTGGACGTGGTATATATGGATTTTAGTAAGGCGTTTGATAAGGTTCACCATGGTAGGCTTCTGCAGAAAATGCAGATGTATGGGATTGGGGGTGATCTAGGAAATTGGATCAGGAATTGGCTAGCGGATAGGAAACAGAGGGTGGTGGTTGATAGTAAATATTCATCATGGAGTGCGGTTACAAGTGGTGTACCTCAGGGATCTGTTTTGGGGCCACTGCTGTTTGTAATATTTATTAATGATCTGGATGAGGGTATAGTTGGGTGGATTAGCAAATTTGCTGATGACACCAAAGTCGGTGGTGTGGTAGACAGTGAGGAAGGGTGTCGTAGTTTGCAGGAAGACTTAGACAGGTTGCAAAGTTGGGCCGAGAGGTGGCGGATGGAGTTTAATGCGGAGAAGTGTGAGGTAATTCACTTTGGTAGGAATAACAGATGTGTTGAGTATAGGGCTAACGGGAGGACTTTGAATAGTGTGGAGGAGCAGAGGGATCTAGGTATATGTGTGCATAGATCCCTGAAAGTTGGGAATCAAGTAGATAAGGTTGTTAAGAAGGCATATGGTGTCTTGGCGTTTATTGGTAGGGGGATTGAATTTAGGAGTCGTAGCGTTATGTTGCAACTGTACACAACTCTGGTGCGGCCGCACTTGGAGTACTGTGTGCAGTTCTGGTCCCCACATTACAGGAAGGATGTGGAGGCTTTGGAGAGGGTGCAGAGGAGGTTTACCAGGATGTTGCCTGGTATGGAGGGGAGATCCTATGAGGAGAGGCTGAGGGATTTGGGATTGTTTTCGCTGGAAAAGCGGCGGCTAAGAGGGGATCTTATTGAAACATATAAGATGATTAGAGGTTTAGATAGGGTGGATAGTGATAGCCTTTTTCCTCTGATGGAGAAATCCAGCACGAGGGGGCATGGCTTTAAATTGAGGGGGGGTACTTATAGAACCGATGTCAGGGGTAGGTTCTTTACCCAGAGGGTGGTGAGGGATTGGAATGCCCTGCCAGCATCAGTTGTAAATGCGCCTAGTTTGGGGGCGTTTAAGAGATCCGTAGATAGGTTCATGGACGAAAAGAAATTGGTTTAGGTTGGAGGGTCACAGTTTTTTTTTTTTTTTTAATTTTTTTTTAACTGGTCGGTGCAACATCGTGGGCCGAAGGGCCTGTTCTGCGCTGTAATGTTCTATGTTCTATGTTCTATCCACAACCCCACCAACCTTCGTGTCGTCGGCAAACTTACCAACCCATCCCTCCGCTTCCTCATCCAGGTCATTTATGAAAATGACAAACAGCAAGGGTCCCAGAACAGATCCCTGGGGCACACCACTGGTGACCGACCTCCAATTAGAAAAAGACCCATCTCTACACACTGTCTGCCTCCTTTGGGCAAGCCAGTTCTGGATCCACAGGGCAGCAGCCCCTTGGATCCCATGCCCTCTCACTTTTTCTAGAAGCCTTGCATGGGGGACCTTATCGAACGCCTTGCTAAAATCCATATGAACCACATCTACCGCTTTCCCTTCGTCAATGTGTTCAGTCACATTTTCGAAGAACTCCACCAGCCATGCTGAGTATTCTTGAGCATACTAAACCTCTCTAAATGCTCATAAATCTTGTCCCTCAGGATCTTCTCCATCAGCTTACCAACCACTGAGGTTCGACTCACCGGTCGGTAATTTCCTGGGCTATCCCTATTCCCCTTCTTGAAAATAGGAACCACATCCGCAATCCTCCGGCACCTCTCCCGTCTCCATCGACGACGCAAAGATCATCGCCAGAGGCTCTGCAATCTCTTCCCTCGCCTCCCACAGTAACCTGGGGTACATCCCATCCGGACCCGGCGACTTACCTACCTTGATGCCATTCAAAGATTCCAGCACGACCTCTTTGTTCAAGTCCACATACTCAATCTTTTCAGTCCACCACAAGCCCACAGTACATCCACCCAGGTCCTTCTCCTCTGTGAAAACCAAGGCAAAATGCTCATTGAGCACCTCTGCCATTTCTACTGGTTCCGTACAGATTTTCCCGCCTTCACCTTTTATAGGCACTATTCCTTCACGTCTCATCCTTTTACTCTTCACATATTTATAGAACACCTTAGGGTTTTCCTTAATTCTACTTGCCAAGGCCTTCTTGTGACCCCTCTGGCTCTCCTTATTTCCTTCTTTAGTCCCTTCCTACAAGCCGTATACTCATCTAGATCCCTATCTTCGCCAAGCTCTCTGAACCTTTTGTACGCTTTCCTTTTCTTCTCGACTAGGTCCCGCACAGCTTTCGTGCACCACGGTTCCTTTAACCTACCAACTCCTCCCTGTCTGCTCGAGACATTGTCCTGTAGAACCCAAGACAGACATTCCTTGAAAAACTGCCACCTCTCTTCAGTAGATTTCCCCGAGAATACCTCCTTCCAATTTGCTGCTCTAATTTGCTGCCTTTTGTCCTCATATTTCCCCTTCCTCCATGTAAATGCTTTCCTAGCTTGACTGATTCTCTCTTTTTCCAATGCAAGCATAAAGGAGGTAGAGTTATGATCGCTATCCCCAAGATGCTCTCCCACTGAGAGATCTGCCACCTGTCCACGCTCATTGGTCAGTATCAGATAAGTACAGCCTCTCCTCTTGTAGGCTTGTCCACATGCTCTGTCAGGAAACCCTCCTGAACACACCTAACAAACTCCTCCCCATCCAATCCCATTACCCCAGCGATATTCCAATCTATGTTTGGGAAATTAAAGTCTCCCATCACAACAACTGTGCTATTATTGCAACTCTCCACGTGTTAACCGGGAGTGTCTCGGAGGGGAGTGTTGACCTGTTAGAGAAAATCTCCATTACAAGGGAGGAAGTGTTCGGTTTTTTAGGGAATATAAAGACTGACAAATCCCCAGGGCCTGATGGAATCTATCCAAAGCTGCTCAGGGAGACGAGAGATGAAATTTCTGGGCCTCTGATACAAATCTTTGTCTCGTCACTGGACACAGGTGAGGTCCCAGAGGATTGGAGGATAGCTAATGTGGTCCCGTTATTTAAGAAGGGTAGGAAGGATAACCTGGGAAATTATAGGCCGGTGAGCTTGATGTCCGTGGTGGGGAAGTTGTTGGAGAGGATTCTTAGAGGTAGGATGTATGCGCATTTAGAAAGGAATAAACTCATTAACGATAGCCAGCATGGTTTTGTGAGAGGGAGGTCATGCCTCACTAACCTGGTGGAGTTTTTTGAAGAAGTGACCAGAATGGTTGACGAGGGAAGGGCCGTGGATGTCGTCTATATGGACTTTGGGAAAGCGTTTGACAAAGTCCCTCATGGTAGGTTGGTGTAAAAGGTTGGATCTCATGGGATAAAGGGGGAGGTGGCTAGATGGGTGGAGAACTGGCTTGGTCACAGAAGACAGAGGGTGGTAGTGGAAGGGTCTTTTTCCGGATTGATGCCTGTGACTAGTGGTGTTCCGCAGCGCCCTGTATTGGGACCTCTGCTGTTTGTGATTTATATAAACGATCTGGAAGGAGTAACTGGGGTGATCAGTAAGTTTGCGGATGACACGAAAATGGCTGGACTTGCAGATAGTGAGGAACATTGTCAGAGGCTACAGAAGGATATAGATAGGCTGGAAATTTGGGCAAAGAAATGGCAGATGGAGTTCAATCCAGATAAATGCGAAGTGATGCATTTTGGTAGAACTAATGTAGGGAGGAGCTATACGATAAATGGCAGAACCATAAAGGGTGTAGATACGCAGAAGGACCTGGGTGTGCGAGTCCACAGATCCTTGAAGGTGACGTCACAGTTAGAGAAGGTGGTGAAGAAGGCATATGGCATGCTTGCTTTTGTTGGACGGGACATAGAGTATAAAAGTTGGGGTCTGATGTTGCAGTTGTATAGAACGTTGGTTCGGCTGTATTTGGAATACTGCGCCCAGTTCTGGTCGCCACACTACCAGAAGGACGTGGAGGCTTTGGAGAGAGTGCAGAGGAAGTTTACCAGGATGTTGCCTGGTATGGAAGGGCTTAGTTATGAGGAGAGATTGGGTAAACTGGGGTTGTTCTCACTGGAAAGATGGAGGATGAGGGGTGACCTAATAGAGGTGTATAAAATTATGAAAGGCATAGATAGGGTGTACGGTGGGAAGCTTTTTCCCAGATCGGTGGTGACGTTCACGAGGGGTCATAGGTTCAAGGTGAGGGGGGGGGAGGTTTAACACGGATATCAGAAGGACGTATTTTACACAGAGGGTGGTGGGGGCCTGGAATGTGCTTCCGGGCAAGGTGGTGGAGGCGGACACACTGGGAACGTTTAAGACTTATCTAGATAGCCACATGAACGGAGTGGGAATGGAGGGACAGAAAAGAATGGTCTAGTTTGGACAAGGGAGCGGCGCGGGCTTGAAGGGCCGAAGGGCCTGTTCCTGTGCTGTATTGTTCTTTGTTCGAAGAATTGAACAGTATATTCGAAGTGGGGCCTAACTAAGGTTCTATAAAGCTGCAACATGACTTGCCAATTTTTAAACTCAATGCCCCCGGCCGATGAAGGTAAGCATGCCGTACGCCTTGTTGACTACCTTCTCCAATTGCGTTGCCACTACACGCCCAGATCTCTCTGCCTGTCAATTCTCCCAAGGGTTCGACCATTTACTGTATAATTCCTACATGCATTGGATCTTCCAAAATGCATCATCTCACCCCCTCCGGATTAAACTCCATCTGCCATTTCTCTGCCCAAGTCTCCAACCAGTCTGTATCTTGCTGCATCCTCTGACAATCCTCTTCACTATCCGCAACTCCACTAATTTTTGTGTCATCTGCGAGGTGACTAATCAGACCAGCTACATTTTCCTCCAAATCATTTATATACTACAAACAACAAAGGTCCCAGAATTGATCCCTGTGGAACACCACGAGTCACAGCCTTTCATTCAGAAAAGCACCCCCCTACTGCTACCCTCTGTCTTCTATGGCCGAGCCAGTTCTGTGCCATGAGGTACCTTGTCAAAGGCTTTACTGAAGTCCATAGTTAGTAAAGACGGAGATTGAGGGGTGACCTGATAGAAGTCTACAAGATTATGAGAGGCATGGACAGAGTGGATAGTCAGAAGCTTTTTCAGAGGTTGGAAGAGTCCATTTAGAGTCATAGAGGTTTACAGCATGGAAACAGGTCCTTCGGCCCAACTTGTCCATGCCGCCCTTTTGTTTAAACCTCTAAATTAATTCCAATTGCCTGCATATGGCCCATATCCCTCTATACACATCTTACCCATGTAACTGCCCAAATGCTTTTTAAAAGACATAATTGTACCCGCCTCACAAAAGGTTGCTGAAGAAGATTGGGTCACACGGAGTTGGGGGTAGGGTGTTAGCGTGGATTGGGGATTGGCTATCCGACATGGGTGCTTTTCTGGTTGGCAGATGGTAACTAGTGGCGTGCCGCAGGGATTGGTACTGGGGCCTCAACTATTTACCATTTATATCGACGATCTGGAGGAGGGGACTGAGTGTAGGGTAACAAAGTTTGGAGACGACACAAAGATAAGTGGAAAAGTGAATCGTGTGGAGGGCGTAGAAGGTCTGCAGAGAGATTTGGACAGGCTGAGTGAGTGGGCGAGGATCTGGCAGATGGAGTATAACGTTAACAAGTGCGAGGTTATTCACTTTGGAAGAAATAATAGCAAATTGGATTGTTATCCAAATGGAAAGAAATTACAACATGCTGCTGTGCAGAGGGACCTGGGGGTCCTTGTGCATGAGACGCAAAAACCCAGTCTACAGGTGTAATAGGTGATCAAGAAGGCAAATGGGATGTTGGCCTATATCGCAAGGGGGATAGAATATAAAAGCAGAGATGTCTTGCTGCATCTGTACAAGGCATTGGTGAGGCCGCAGTTGGAATACTGTGTGCAGTATTGGTCCCCTTATTTGCGGAAGGATATATTGGCCTTGGAGGGAGTGCAGTGATGGTTCACCAGGTTGATACCAGAGATGAGGGGTGTTGATTATGAGGAGAGACTGAGCAGATTGGGTTTGTACTCGTTGGAATTTAGAAGGCTGAGGGGGGATCTTATAGAGACCTATAAGATAATGAAGGGGCTGGATAGGGTAGAGGTGGAGAGATTCTTTCCACTAAGGAAGGAAACTAGAATGAGAGGGCACAGCCTCAAAATAAAGGGGGTCAGTTTAGGACAGAGTTGAGGAGGAACTTATTCTCTCAGAGGGTGGTGAATCTCTGGAATTCTCTGCCCACTGAAGTGGTGGAGGCTACCTCGTTGAATATATTTAAATCACGGATAGATGGAATCCTGATCGGTCAGGGAATTAGGGGTTATCGGGATCAGGCGGATAAGTGGAACTGATCCACTTCAGATCAGCCATGATCTTATTGAATGGCGGGGCAGGCTCGAGGGACTAGATGGCCTACTCCTGCTCCTATTTCTTATGTTCGAAAAAATCTCAATTACAAGGGAGGGAGTGTTAGGTTTTTTAGGAAACATTAAGACAGACAAATCCCCAGGGCCAGATGGCATCTCTCGTAGACTCCTCAGGGAGGCAAGAGATGAAATTGCTGGGCCTCGAACAGAAATCTTTGTCTCTTCACTGGACACAGATGAGGTCCCAGAGGATAGCAAATGTGGTCCCGTTATTTAAGAAGGGTAGCAAGGATAACCCGGGTAATTATAGGTCGGTGAGCTTGACGTCGGTGGTAGGAAAATTGTTGGAGAAGATTCTTAGAGATAGGATATATGCGCATTTAGAACTGAATAATCTCATTAGCGATAGACAACATGGTTTTATATGAGGGAGGTCATGCCTCACAAATTTGGTTGAGTTTTTTGAGGAGGTGACAAAAACAATTGACGAGGGAATGGCCGTGGATGTCGTCTATATGGATTTTAGTAAAGCATTTGACAAGGTCCCTCATGGCAGGCTGGTGCAAAAGGTTAAATCTCACTGGGTAAAAGGTGAGCTAGCTAGATGGGTGGAGAACTGGCTTAGCCATACAAGACAGAGGGTAACAGTCTTTTTCCAGTTGGAGGTCTGTGACTAGTGGTGTTCCGCAGGACTCTGTACTGGGACCTCTGCTGTTTGTGATATATATAAATGATTTGGAGGAAGATGTAGCTGGTGTGATCAGTAAGTTGGCGGATGAGACAAAGATTGCTGGAGTTGCGGATAGTGATGAACATTGTCAGAGAATACAGCAGGATATAGATAGGCTGGAACATTGGGCAGAGAAATGGCAGATGGAATTTAATCCAGATAAAAGCGAAGTGATGCATTTCTGTAGATCTAATGTAAGGGGGGGAGCTATACAATAAATGGCAGAACCATCAGGAGTATAGACACACAGAGGGACCTGGGTGTACAAATCCACAGATCCTTAAAGGTGGCAGCACAGGTGGAGAGGGTGGTCAAGAAGGCATATGGCATGCTTGCCTTTATTGGACGGGGCATAGAATATAAAAGTTGGCATATGATGTTGCAGCTGTATAGAACGTTGGTGAGAACAGAAGAACATAAGAAATAGGAGCAGGAGTCGGCCATCCAGCCCCTCGAGCCTGCCCCGCCATTCAATAAGATCATGGCTGATCTGATAGTGGTTTAGTTCCACTTACCCGCCCGCTCCCCATAACCCTTAATTCCCTTATTGATCAGAAATCTATCTACCTGTGACTTAAACATATTTAACGAGGTAGCCTCCACTGCTTCAATGGGCAGAGAATTCCAGAGATTCACTACCCTCTGAGAGAAGAAGTTCCTCCTCAACTCTGTCCTAAACTGACTTCCCCTTATTTTGAGGCTGTGTCCTCTAGTTCTTGTTTCCTTTCTAAGTGGAAAGAATCTCTCTGCCTCTACCCTGTCTAGCCCCTTCATTATCTTATATGTCTCTATAAGATCTCCCCTCAGCCTTCTAAACTCCAACGAGTACAGGCCCAATCTACTCAATCTCTCCTCATAAGCTACACCCCTCATCTCCGGTATCAACCTAGTGAACCTTCTCTGTACTCCCTCCAAGGCCAATATATCCTTCCGCAAATAAGGGGACCAAAATTGTACACAGTACTCCAGTTGCGGCCTCACCAGTACCCTGTACAATTGCAGCAAGACCTCCCTGCTTTTATACTCCGTCCCCTTCGCGATAAAGGCCAACGTTCCATTTGCCTTCTTGATCACCTGCTGCACCTGCAAATTGAGTTTTTGCGATTCATGCACAAGGACCCCCAGGTCCCTCTGCACAGTAGCATGTTGTAACTTTTCACCATTTAAATAATAGTCCATTTTACTATTATTCCTTCCAAAGTGGATAACCTCACACTTGTCAACGTTATACTCCATCTGCCAAATCCTCGCCCACTCACTTAGCCTATCCAAATCTCTCTGCAGACTTTCCGCATCCTCCACGCAATTCGCTTTCTCACTCATCCTTGTATCATCCGCAAACTTTGTTACCCTACATTCAGTCCCCTCCTCCAGATCGTCTATGTAAATGGTAAACAATTGAGGCCCCAGCACCGATCCCTGCGGCATGCCACTAGTCACCAACTGCCAACCAGAAAAGCACCTATTTATTCCAACTCTCTGCTTCCTGTTAGATAGCCAATCCTCAATCCACGCCAACACCTTACCCCTAACTCCGTGTACCCCAATCTTCTGCAGCAACCTTTTGTGAGGCACCTTATCGAACGCCTTCTGGAAATCCAAAAACACCACATCCACCGGTTCCCCTCTGTTAACCGCACTCGTTACATCTTCATAAAAATCCAGTAAATTCGTCAAACACGACTTTCCCTTCATGAATCCATGCTGCATCTGCTTGATCGAACCATTTTTTTCCAGGTGTCCTGCTATTTCTTCTTTAATGATGGATTCCAGCAATTTCCCAACTACGGACGTTAAGCTAACCGGCCTGTAGTTACCCGCCTTTTGTCTACCTCCTTTTTTAAACAGCGGCGTCACATTAGCTGTTTTCCAATCAGCCGGCACTTCCCCAGAGTCCAGCGAATTTTGATAAATTACAGCCAACGCATCTGCTATTACCTCAGCCGTTTCTTTCAGTACCCTGGGATGCATTCCATCCGGGCCCGGGGACTTGTCTACCTTTAGTCCCATTAGCCTATCCAGTGCTACCTCTTTAATAATAGTAATCGTTTTAAGGACCTCACCCTCTACAGTCCCACGACCGTCAATTTTCGGTAAGCTATTTGTGTCCTCTACCGTGAAGACCGACACAAAAAACTTGTTTAAGGCCTTGGCCATTTCCTCGTTTCCCATTATTAAATCCCCCTTCTCGTCTTCTAAGGCTCCAACATTTACTTTAGCTGCTCTTTTCCTTTTTATATATTTGTAAAAACCTTTACTATCAGTTTTTATATTTTGTGCTGGTTTAGTTTCATAATCTATCTTTCCTTTCTTTATCGCTTTCTTAGTAGTTCTTTGTTTTTTAAAGCTTTCCCAATCTTCTAATTCCTCACTAGTTTTGGCCACTCTGTACGCATCGGTTTTTAATTTAATACTCTCCTTTATTTCCTTAGTTATCCACGGCTGGTTATCCCTTTTCTTACATTCCTTCTTTATCACCGGAATATATTTTTGCTGAGTACTGAGAAAAATCTCCTCAAAAATCCGCCACTGTTGTTCAGCTGTCCTACCAACTAGTCTGTGTTCCCAGTCTACATCAGCCAATTCCGCCCTCATCCTATTGTACTCCCCTCTGTTCAAGCAGAGGACACTGGTTTGGGACCCTACTTTCTCACCCTCCATTTGTATTAGAAATTCAACCATATTGTGATCACTCATTCCAAGAGGATCCCTCGCAAGAAGATCATTAATTTTACCTGTGTTGTACCTGTTAATTCTCAGATACTTTCAACCAGTTTACTTACTCCAAGGTTTTACCCCGGTGCCCTTATTTGCAAGGTGGACAAAGGACAAGCACAAGTAAAAGTTCAACAAGTTTATTAAATAACACTATTACCCCTTAAATTACCCAAATAAAACAAGAGGATACCCCAGATTCAAGTATACTACCCGTAAAGATGGCTTGGTTAAACTGCAGGCCCGATTCTCTGAGTCCCTCTGGTCTGTCGTCACGAAGGTGAGTCTCGATGGCCGCTTCTTCCTTCCTTCCTTCTCTGATCAGTCTTCCAAATGGTCACGGCCGCCTCCCCTGTCGAGTCTTCGCTGCAGTGTGCCTCTGAGTGTGTCCCTTTATCCCCAGCCTGCTTGCCTTTCCAGCAACTTCTCTGGCTTCCGGCCAATGAGGTCCCAGGAGGGGGTTCCAATACCCAGTGGGTTTCTTGATGTCTGCCTGACAGGACACCAGGGTCCGCCCCCCAGGTTTCTTGTTGTCTGCCTGACAGGACACCACGGTCCGCCCCCCAGGTGTCCATCTCCATGTTGTTGAACTTGTTATCAGGTAAGGTTTCTACAGGATCTCTTGGTGACAGAAAGTCTGGCCCGATCTGGGCTTCTAACAATAGACCGATGCATTTCAATGAGGTGCCATGATCTCCTGCTAAGTCTCAAGTAGAGTGTAACGACCTTTGATGGGTGGTTGATGGGTCAGGCCCAGACACGTTTGTGTATTGTACAATTGGCCTGTCTGAGGTGTGACTGTGTTTGATTTCAAAATGCCCAATTCTTTAATTTAGGATATCCAATTTTATCAGCCTTAAAACTAGGCCCTGTTTATATCACCACATTCCCTCCTCTTGATCCAATGAGCGTCAGCGAACCGGATCACACAATTCTCACCAAACCATCTGAACAAGCAAGTACCCCGAATCTGGAGTTGACAGTAGCATCCCTAACCCACAATAGTACTAACAAAGTTAAATGAAGTAAAATAATTTAAAAAAACAATAAGCAATCGGGTATATACAAAACAAAGCAATAAACAGTACAAAATGAAGTAAAATAATTAAAAAAACAACAAGAAACAATACGTCAATTGGGTATATACAAAACAAAGCAATAGTAACACAGCGTAGTAGGTCAACTGGGCATCAACATAGTCATGCAGGCAACAAAGGTGATGAGCATGTGTACTGCTAATTCCTTCAAGCAAAAGTCTTGTGATCTCTGCCTGGTGATCAAATTCACTTTGTGTAATTTGCATTTCCTGTTCTGCTGCTGAACGGGCCTCTGAGACCTTTACCTTCTTCAGTCTTGCTTTTGCTGCATCTAAATCAAGTCTTTTATTCTGCAAGAGTTTACGTTCTTTAGATATTGTTCTGTAGTCCCCTTCCAGAAAGTTTCTAAGGGGTGCCAAAAGGTTGACCTCTGACGAGTGTACTTCCATCGGGCGTGGGGTGAACCACGTATATCCGGGGTAGCGTAGGCTGATCGGTCTTTGGTTGGTGTGGTGTCTGTGGTTCGGTCTGAGACGAGGAGTCCCAGATAACAGGGAAGTATGTAGTTCATTCTGGGGAAGATCAAGGTAGCACCTGTTAATTAGAACATAGAACATAGAACAGTACAGCACAGAACAGGCCCTTCGGCCCACGATGTTGTGCCGAGCTTTATCTGAAACCAAGATCAAGCTATCCCACTCCCTATCATCCTGGTGTGCTCCATGTGCCTATCCAATAACCGCTTAAATGTTCCTAAAGTGTCTGACTCCACTATCACTGCAGGCAGTCCATTCCACACCCCAACCACTCTCTGCGTAAAGAACCTACCTCGGACATCCTTCCTATATCTCCCACCATGAACCCTATAGTTATGCCCCCTTGTAATAGCTCCATCCACCCGAGGAAATAGTCTTTGAACGTTCACTCTATCTATCCCCTTCATCATTTTATAAACCTCTATTAAGTCTCCCCTCAGCCTCCTCCGCTCCAGAGAGAACAGCCCTAGCTCCCTCAACCTTTCCTCATATGACCTACCCTCCAAACCAGGCAGCATCCTGGTAAATCTCCTCTGCACTCTTTCCAGCGCTTCCACATCCTTCTTATAGTGAGGTGACCAGAACTGCACACAATATTCCAAATGTGGTCTCACCAAGGTCCTGTACAGTTGCAGCATAACCCCACGGCTCTTAAACTCCAACCCCCTGTTAATAAAAGCTAACACACTATAGGCCTTCTTCACAGCTCTATCCACTTGACTGGCAACCTTTAGAGATCTGTGGATATGGACCCCAAGATCTCTCTGTTCCTCCACAGTCTTCAGAACCCTACCTTTGACCCTGTAATCCACATTTAAATTAGTCCTACCAAAATGAATCACCTCACATTTATCAGGGTTAAACTCCATTTGCCATTTTTCTTATTAATATCTGATTCTCTTTTCCTTTTCTTTACTAGAATGTCGTATGACTCCTCTTTTTTTAAAAAATAAGTAAAGGAATAATAAAAGCCCAATCGTGTCATACGAAGGGTAGTCGGGCAAGGAGTTTGCAGAGCGTGAAAATAAAATGTTGGGTATGTGGCACGTGTCCTTGTTGTTGGAGGACTATGGCACAGTATAACAATAGATTCTTCATCTCACAACCAAACTGTGGTGTGTCGGAAGATTATGACGCAGTGTAATGTGGGCAGATAAGAAACCCTTTTCAATTGGGTGATGCGTGGAGTGGACGGATAAAGCTATTTACAATTTGGACTGTGATGTCCTGATCCTTTCTTAGTGGAGGGAACCTATGTGGGCGGGCTTTGGCTGCCAGGTACCCACTGCATTACCACCTCTGATAGTGAGCGCCGGGTCAAATGGTTCTGGGAGTCCCAGTACCAGGGGTGCCATAGGGGGTAAGAAATCATAGAAATCATAGAAACCCTACAGTGCAGAAGGAGGCCATTCGGCCCATCGAGTCTGCACCGACCACAATCCCACCCAGGCCCTACCCCCACATATTTACCTGCTAATCCCTCTAACCTACACATCCCAGGACTCTAAGGGGCAATTTTTTTTTAACCTGGCCAATCAACCTAACAGGATTTATGATCATCTAGAGAAGTTTAGTATGATCAAAAGTAGTCAGCACGGCTTTGTCAAGGGCAGGTCGTGCCTTACGAGCCTGGTTGAGTTCTTTGAAAATGTGACCAAACACATTGACGAAGGAAGAGCGGTGGATGTGGTCTATATGGACTTCAGCAAGGCGTTCGATAAGGTCCCCCATGCAAGACTTCTTGAGAAAGTGAGAGGGCATGGGATCCAAGGGGCTGTTGCCTTGTGGATCCAGAACTGGCTTGCCTGCAGAAGGCAGAGAGTGGCTGTGGAGGGTTCTTTCTCTGCGTGGAGGTCAGTGACCAGTGGAGTGCCCCAGGGATCTGTTCTGGGACCCTTGCTGTTTGTCATTTTCATAAATGACCTGGATGAGGAAGTGGAGGGATGGGTTGGTAAGTTTGCTGACGACACCAAGGTAGGTGGTGTTGTGGATAGTTTGGAGGGATGTCAGAAGTTGCAGCGAGACATAGATAGAATGCAAGACTGGGCGGAGAAGTGGCAGATGGACTTCAACCCGGATAAGTGTGTGGTGATCCATTTTGGCAGATCCAATGGGATGAAGCAGCAGTATAATATGAAGGGTACCATTCTTAGCAGTGTAGAGGATCAGAAGGACCTTGGGGTCCGGGTCCATAGGACTCTTAAATCGGCCTCGCAGGTGGAGGATGCGGTCAAGAAGGCGTACGGCGTACTGGCCTTCATTAATCGAGGGATTGAGTTTAGGAGTCGGGAGATAATGCTGCAGCTTTATAGGACCCTGGTTAGACCCCACTTGGAGTACTGCGCGCAGTTCTGGTCACCTCATTACAGGAAAGATGTTGAAGCCATTGAAAGGGTGCAGAGGAGATTTACAAGGATGTTGCCTGGATTGGGGGGCATGCCTTATGAGGATAGGTTGAGGGAGCTTGGTCTCTTCTCCCTGGAGAGACGAAGGATGAGAGGTGACCTGATAGAGGTTTACAAGATGTTGAGAGGTCTGGATAGGGTAGACTCTCAGAGGCTATTTCCAAGGGCTGAAATGGTTGCTACGAGAGGACACAGGTTTAAGGTGCTGGGGGGTAGGTACAGAGGAGATGTCAGGGGTAAGTTTTTCACTCAGAGGGTGGTGGGTGAGTGGAATCGGCTGACGTCGGTGGTGGTGGAGGCAAACTCGTTGGGGTCTTTTAAGAGACTTCTGGATGAGTACATGGGATTTAATGGGATTGAGGGCTATAGATAGGCCTAGAGGTGGGGATGTGATCGGCGCAACTTGTGGGCCGAAGGGCCTGTTTGTGCTGTGGCTTTCTATGTTCTATGTTCTATGTTCTAACCCGCACATCTTTGGACTGTGGGAGGAAACCGGAGCACCCGGAGGAAACCCACGCAGACACGAGGAGAATCTGCAAACTCCACACAGACAGTGACCCGAGCCGGGAATCGAACCCGGGACCCTGGAGCTGTGAAGCAGCAGTGCTAACCACTGTGCTACCGTGCCGCCCGTAAGGTTTGTGGGTTCCCCATCCTTTCCATCGGGGTCCCCTGGGCCGGGGTTTGGCTGATTCCCCTGGCTCCTCCCCCATTTTGTTTTGGCAAAAATGGCCCCTTGGGGTCTTTTATTGCCGGAACCTGGCATTCATGGGGCTCCCTGTCGTAGGTTAGGTTGTCTGCCAGGAATGTGGGGGTTATAGCTGCTTGTCGGGCCGGTCCTTCAAGGGGCATGGGTCGGGGTCCATCGTCGGGGAACCGCTGAGATGGTCGTGTGGGGTAGTTGGGTGGGGCCCTACAGTTCCGGGCAAAATGGTTGGGTTGCCCGCAGGTATAACACTGTGCTTGTGGGCGTGGGCCTCTGGGCTCAGCTCTATATCGTTCTCGGTGTCGGGGGTTGGGCCTATGTCCTGTGCGGCCTTGTGGTTCCCTGTGTCGGCGATCAGCAGGGGTGTTTGGGTGTGCGGGGTTTGCTGGTCCCCTGAAATTTGGTGGTGCCCTACAGTCCCAGGCAAAATGGTTGGGTTGCCCACAGTTGTAACACTGTGCTTGTGGGGGTGCATATCTGGGGTTGCTTTTATCTTGTTCCCTGTACCTGGGGTTGGGAATATATCGGGGTTCTGCGCGGGGCTGCGGTCTTCTGTATCGATGATTGGCAGGGGTATATGGGGGTGAGTTTCCCAGTCCCCTGTTTCCACCACCCCCTTCGTTACGCCAAACCGGGGCCAAGTCTGTGTGGATTGGGTTCATCTTTCCGTGTTTTGTGGGCTTGGGGGTGTCTGTTTGTCTGACTTCCCGTTCCCACACACGAGTCATTTTGCGGATGGCCCAGGCTTCTGTATGTGTATTATCATCGGGATCAAAATTCTCACAGGCTTTCCGTCTCCCCTCGGTGGCGTGTGCTATCAGGGTCCGGATCCATGTAGACCGGTGGTGTGCATTTAATTGGACTCAATTTAATTGGCCAAAAACCGCAACAAATTGGTTCCATAGTCGGCCAGCATAGGCTGTCGGGTGCTCCCCTCTCTTTTGTTGGCAGTTGTTTAAGCCTTGTACCGGGTCATCCCTATTGTAGCCTATAGCGGCCAGAACGGCCGCCTTCATTTCTATTGGGTTCCCCCGGCCACGTTCTGGGGTTCGGGTAGGGCGGAATGGATGGCAGGACTTAAACATAACAGAATAAGTTTAACCTCTTCTGCCTCGTCTAGGCCGTTTAAAACACGATATTGGGTGACCTGGTCAAAGAGAGCATGTGGATCCCCGGAGGGTTCAAATACTCCAATCGCTTTAGCTATGTCAGTGAGCTGTGTCATGGTGTATGGAGTTACATAAGTCACATTGTGGTTCTGTCCGTCCTGTCGTTGGGTGATGACCGGATTCATTGGTACAGGAAACGGATTAGTGACTGGGCTTTTTGGGATGGTACAAGGACTAGGAGCTGAGACTGAGTTTCCCCAGGTGGGGGCTGGATTAGGTGGTGCCGTTGGTTCCACTCCCGGGAAGGGAGGTGGGGGTCCCCAGTCGGCAGTGACTCTAGCTGTTGCATAATGGCAGGCATCCTCTTCTAAATCCCCCCACTCTACCCCTGGGTCACTATCCCCTGTTTCAGTCGTGTATGCACACATTACCCCCCTTTTTATGGCTAGTTGTGCTTTTAAATCTTCAATCTCGCGCAGACATTTGGAGTGGTCTGTTGCGCGGGCTGTATTTACGTTTCCTGCTTCGTGCAAAACTTTTACTGCAGCCTGTAGGTCGCTGCATTTACGTTTAACTTCCTCTCCCTGTTGCAGCGCAACCTCTCTCTCATGGACAGCACGCCGTGCCCTTTGGTAGGCTTTATCACATTGAGCCTGGAATTGGCTCATGTGTATCATGTTAATCTGGTTCCTTTCTTCTCCTGTGCTTACCTCCGCTTCCAATTGTTGTGTGTGCGCGGTCTTCCATCAGGCGCACTAAAATGTGAGGATGGTTAGGTACACTATCATAAGTTGGATTCCTATTACGGCCAGTTGTGACAGAATGCGGACCCATGGGTGGATTTGGACATTTGAACCCCAATCCCAGAGGTCCTCCCATGCAGCATGACTGGCCATGATTATTTCCTTTTAGGATTCGTCACTTGAGTATAGGTAAGGGATCGGGGTAGGGGTCCGGTTTTCACTAAATTCCCTCCCGTAGATTTTACCCAAATTCCCTAGACTGTTCTAGTTCTGACTACACAGTTTGTCCACCTTGTGTTACAGACACCGGGTTTATGGCCCAATTTACTGGTTGAATCTGTATTAGTCCTTCACTCACTTAAGACTGGCCGTCACGTGGGGCAGCTGCCCTCTTAATTCAGGCTCAGGCGGAGTGTTGGAGAATACCGGATTGAAGGTTCAACTTCGGAGCAACGTATTACTTCTTATCGAAGTCCCATCTGGGTCGCCACTGTTGTACCTGTTAATTCTCAGATACTTTCAACCAGTTTACTTACTCCAAGGTTTTACCCCGGTGCCCTTATTTGCAAGGTGGACAAAGGACAAACACAAGTAAAAGTTCAACAAGTTTATTAAATAACACTATTAACCCTTAAATTACCCACATAAAACAAGAGGATACCCCAGATTCAAGTATACTACCCGTAAAGATGGCTTGGTTAAACTGCAGGCCCGATTCTCTGAGTCCCTCTGGTCTGTCGTCACAAAGGTGAGTCTCGATGGCCGCTTCTTCCTTCCTTCCTTCTCTGGTCAGTCTTCCGAATGGTCACGGCTGTCTCCCCTGTCGAGTCTTCGCTGCAGTGTGCCTCTGAGTGTGTCCCTTTATCCCCAGCCTGCTTGCCTTTCCAGCAACTTCTCTGTTCTTTAATTTAGGATATCCAATTTTATCAGCCTTAAAACTAGGCCCTGTTTATATCACCACACCTGTCTCATTACACAGGACCAGATCCAAGATAACTCGCTCCCTCGTAGGTTCTCATCGAAGAAATCATAGAAACCCTACAGTGCAGAAGGAGGCCATTCGGCCCATCGTGTCTGCACCGACCACAATCCCACCCAGGCGCTAATCCCTCTAACCTCCGCATCTCAGAACTCTAAGGGGCAAATTTTTAAACTTGGCCAATCAACCTAACCCGCACATTTTTGGACTGTGGGAGGAAACCGGAGCACCCGGAGGAAACCCACGCAGACACGAGGAGAATGTGCAAACTCCACACAGACAGTGACCCAAGCCGGGAATCGCATCCAGGTCCCTGGAGCTGTGAAGCAGCAGTGCTAACCACTGTGCTACCGTGCCGCCCACGGTATGTTCTGTAACATACTGTTCGAGGAAACTATCCCGACAGCATTCTAAGAACTCTTCCTCAAGTCCACCGTGTCCGACTTGAATCAACCAATCAATATGCAGGTTAAAATCCCCCATGATTATTGCTGTTCCGTTTTTGCACGCATCCATTATTTGCTTGTTTATGGCCCGACCCACCTCAAAGTTATTATTTGGGGGCCTACAGACCACGCCCACCAGTGACTTTCTCCCCTTATTATTCCTTATCTCCACCCACAACGATTCCACATTCTGCTCCTTAGAGCCTATATCGTCTCTCACTCCCGCCCTGATGTTACCTTTAATTAACGGAGCTACCCCATCTCCTTTTCCTTCCTGTCCATCCTTCCGAAATGTCTGATACCCCTGGATATTCAGTTCCCAGTCCTGGTCACCCTGCAACCACGTTTCTGTAATGGCCACTCGATCATACCCATTTGTACTAAAGAACAAAGAACAGTACAGCACAGGAAACAGTCCCTTCGGCCCTCCAAGCCTGTGCCGCTCCTTGGTCCAACTAGACCAATCGTTTGTATCCCTCCATTCCCAGGCTGCTCATGTGACTATCCAGGTAAGTCTTAAACGATGTCAGTGTGCCTGCCTCCACCACCCTACTTGGCAGCGCATTCCAGGCCCCCACCACCCTCTGTGTAAAAAACGTCCCTCTGATATCTGAGTTATACTTCGCCCCTCTCAGCTTGAGCCCGTGACCCCTCGTGATCGTCACCTCCGACCTGGGAAAAAGCTTCCCACCGTTCACCCTATCTCTCCCCTTCATAATCTTGTACACCTCTATTAGATCTCCCCTCATTCTCCGTCTTTCCAAGGAGAACAACCCCAGTTTACTCAATCTCTCCTCCTAGCTAAGACCCTCCATACCAGGCAACATCCTGGTAAACCTTCTCTGCACTCTCTCTAACGCCTCCACGTCCTTCTGGTAGTGCGGCGACCAGAACTGGACGCAGTACTCCAAATGTGGCCGAACCAGCGTTCTATACAGCTGCATCATCAGACTCCAGCTTTTATACTCTATACCCCGTCCTATAAAGGCAAGCATACCATATGCCTTCTTCACCACCTTCTCCACCTGTGTTGCCACCTTCAAGGATTTGTGGACTTGCACACCTCGGTCCCTCTGTGTTTCTATACTCCTGATGACTCTGCCATTTATTGTATAACTCCTCCCTACATTATTTCTTCCAAAATGCATCACTTCGCATTTATCCGGATTAAACTCCATCTGCCACCTCTCCGCCCAATTTTCCAGCCTATGTATATCCTGCTGTATTGCCCGACAATGCTCTTCGCTATCCGCAAGTCCAGCCATCTTCGTGTCATCCGCAAACTTGCTGATAACACCAGTTACACCTTCTTCCAAATCATTTATATATATCACAAATAGCAGAGGTCCCAGGACAGAGCCCTACGGAACACCACTGGTCACAGACCTCCAGCCGGAAAAAGACCCTTCGACCACTACCCTCTGTCTCCTATGGCCAATCTTCCTATGGCCAAGCCAGTTCTCCACCCATCTAGCCACTTCTCCTTGTATCCCATGAGCCTTAACCTTCTTAACCAACCTGCCATGAGGGACTTTGTCAAATGCCTTACTGAAATCCATATAGACGACATCCACGGCCCTTCCTTCATCAACCGTTTTTGTCACTTCCTCAAAAAACTCCACCAAATTTGTAAGGCACGACCTCCCTCTTACAAAACCATGCTGTCTGTCACTAATGAGATTGTTCCGTTCTAAATGCACATACATCCTGTCTCTATTTGTGCCATCAACTCATTCACTTTGTTTCGAATGCTACGTGCATTCAGGTAAAGTGTCTTTATGCCAGCCTTTATATGGACCCGATTTGTTAGTGCATTCTTTTGATTGCACGCTCTGTCCCTACCTGTCACAAACTGGTTATCCTTCCCCAGACCATCTCCTTGCACTGCGTTGACCACCTCCCTTCTTGTGTTTGTCACCTTTTTTACTCTGCCTGAGCCCTTGACTCCTTTAACTAGATGAATGTCCTCATCATTAACCTGCACTCGTACCCTCTCCTTTACCTTTGATTTTGTAATTCCCCATACCCCTGAACCCTCCCCCCACTATTTAGTTTAAAGCCCTATTTACAGCCCTGGTTATACGATTCGCCAGGACTCTGGTCCCAGCACGATTCAGACGAAGACTATCCCATCTGAACAGCTCCCATCTTCCCCAATACTGGTGCCAATGTCCCATGAATTCAAACCCATTCCTCCCACACCAATCTTTGAGCCACGCATTTATCTCCTTAGTCTTATTGACCCTGTGCCAATTTGCTTGTGGCTCAGGTAGTAATCCAGAGATTACCACCTTGTTGGTTCTGTTGTTTAATTTGGCTCCTAGCTTTTCATACTCCCTCTGCAGAACCTCTGTTCCTGTTCTGCCTATGTCGTTGGCACCTACGTGGACCACTACAACTGGATTGTTACCCTCCCTCTCCAAGTTCCTCTGCAGCCCAGATGAGATATCCTGGACCCGAGCACCAGGCAGGCAACACAACCTTCGGGAATCTCGATCCTGGTCACAAAGAACAGTGTCAATACCCCTAAATACACTATCCCCAATTACCACTACATTTCTTTATTCTTCCTCCACCTGAATGGCTCCCTGTACCACGGTGCCGTGGGCAGTTTGCTCGTCCTCCTTGCAGTCGCCATTCCTGTCCACACTGGGAGCAAGAATTTTAAACCTGTTGTACAGATTCAGGGACTGAGGCTCTTGCAACTCTACCTTCTGGATCCCAATTCCTGCTTCACTCGCAGCCACACCCTCTCATCTCTGACCCCCGGCTGAATTAGTTAGTCTAAGGGGTGTTACTGCCTCTTGAAACACAGTGTCCAGGTAACTCTCCCTGATATGTCGCAGTGTCCGGAGCTCAGACTCCAGCTCATCAACCCTGAGCCGGAGTTCCTCAAGCAACCAACACTTACTGCAGACATTCTCCCTAGGAACCACAATGGTGTCCACCAGCTCCCACATCGTGCAGGAACAACACATCACATGACCCTCCATCACAATTACCTAGTTTAAGTTATTACAAAATTGGAAATAATCCTACCTGCCTCGTCTGTTTCTGCCTAAGCCCGATGAGCCAAAGCCCTTTAGCTCTCACTTTAGCCACACTACCAGAAGGACGTGGAGGCTTTAGAGAGAGTACAGAGAAGGTATAGCAGGATGTTGCCTGGTATGGAGGGTCTTAGCTATGAGGAGAGATTGGGTAAACTGGGGTTGTTCTCCCAGGAAAGACGGAGAATGAGGGGCGACCTAATAGAGGTGTATAAAATTATGAAGGACATAGGGTGAACAATGGGAAGCTTTTTCCCAGGTCGGAGGTGACGAACACAAGGGGTCACGGGTTCAAGGTGAGGGGGGCAAGGTTCAACACAGATGTCAGGGGGATTAATTTTACACAGAGGGTGGTGGGGGCCTGGAATGCACTGCCAAGCAAGGTGATTGAGGCAGACACGCTGGGATCGTTTAAGACTTATCTAGATAGCCACATGAACAGACTGGGGATAGAGGGATACAAACGAATGGTCTAGTTGGGCACATGAGCGGCGCAGGCTTGGAGGGCCGAAGGGCCTGTTCCTGTGCTGTATTGTTCTTTGTTCTTTGCCAGTCCTGTCCCTCCCTTAGCCATGTTTCAGTAATAGCTATAATATCCCAGTCCCACGTACCCATCCATGCCCTGAGTTTATCTGCCTTGCCCATCAGGCCTCTTGCATTGAAATAAATGCTGTTTAATCTGGACTTCCCTTGCTCTCTGCCCTAAGAACATAACAACGCAAGAACATAAGAACTAGGAGCAGGAGTCGGCCATCTGGCCCCTCGAGCCTGCTCCGCCATTCAATAAGGTCATGGCTGATCGTTTTGTGGACTCAGCTCCACTTACCCGCCCACTCACCATAACCCTTAATTCCTTTACTGTTCAAAAATGTATCTATCGTTGCTTAAAAACATTCAATGAGGTAGCTTCAACTGCTTCACTGGGGAGGGAATTCCACAGATTCACAACCCTCCTCAACTTGCTGTTTGTCATTTTCATAAATGACCTGGATGAGGAAGTGGAGGGATGGGTTGGTAAGTTTGCTGACGACACCAAGGTAGGTGGTGTTGTGGATAGTTTGGAGGGATGTCAGAAGTTGCAGCGAGACATAGATAGAATGCAAGACTGGGCGGAGAAGTGGCAGATGGACTTCAACCCGGATAAGTGTGTGGTGATCCATTTTGGCAGATCCAATGGGATGAAGCAGCAGTATAATATGAAGGGTACCATTCTTAGCAGTGTAGAGGATCAGAAGGACCTTGGGGTCCGGGTCCATAGGACTCTTAAATCGGCCTCGCAGGTGGAGGATGCGGTCAAGAAGGCGTACGGCGTACTGGCCTTCATTAATCGAGGGATTGAGTTTAGGAGTCGGGAGATAATGCTGCAGCTTTATAGGACCCTGGTTAGACCCCACTTGGAATACTGCGCGCAGTTCTGGTCACCTCATTACAGGAAAGATGTTGAAGCCATTGAAAGGGTGCAGAGGAGATTTACAAGGATGTTGCCTGGATTGGGGGGCATGCCTTATGAGGATAGGTTGAGGGAGCTTGGTCTCTTCTCCCTGGAGAGACGAAGGATGAGAGGTGACCTGATAGAGGTTTAGAAGATGTTGAGAGGTCTGGATAGGGTAGACTCTCAGAGGCTATTTCCAAGGGCTGAAATGGTTGCTACGAGAGGACACAGGTTTAAGGTGCTGGGGGGTAGGTACAGAGGAGATGTCAGGGGTAAGTTTTTCACTCAGAGGGTGGTGGGTGAGTGGAATCGGCTGACGTCGGTGGTGGTGGAGGCAAACTCGTTGGGGTCTTTTAAGAGACTTCTGGATGAGTACATGGGATTTAATGGGATTGAGGGCTATAGATAGGCCTAGAGGTGGGGATGTGATCGGCGCAACTTGTGGGCCGAAGGGCCTGTTTGTGCTGTGGCTTTCTATGTTCTATGTTCTATGTTCTAACTCAGTCCTAAATCTGCTTCCCCTTATTTTGAGGCCATGCCTCCTCGTTCTAGTTTCACCCACCAGTTGAAACAACTTCCTGCTTCTATCTTATTTGTTCCCTTCATAATCTTATATGTTTCTGTAAGATCTCCCCTCATTCTTCTGAATTCCAATGAGTATAGCCCCAGTCTACTCAGTCTCTCCTCATAAGCCAACCTCTCAACTCCGGAATCAACCTAGTGAATCTCCTCTGCACCCCCTCCAGTGCCAGTATATCCTTTCTCAAGTAAGGAGACCAAAACTGTACACAGTGCTCCAGGTGTGGCCTCACCAGCACCTTATACAGCTGCAACGTAACCTCGCTGTTTTTAAACTCCATCCCTGTAGCAACAAAGGACAAAATTCTATTTGCCTTCTTAATTACCTGCTGCACCTGCAAACCAACTCCTTGAGATTCCTGCACAAGGACACCCAGGTCCCTCTGCACAGCAGCATGCTGCAATTTTTTACCTTTATAATCGTCTTGCTTTTGCCTGATCTGTCTGGTACTAGGATTGCTGACACTGCATTGATTATTTGATGTTCTCTCTTTAACCTCCATGCTGTCCTCAACCTTCTCCTCGGTCTCCTTACTGCTTTGAGTCCCCTCCACCCCGCCCCGCCAAACTAGTTTAAAATTTAGAATTTTAACTTTGGGTCAGACTTATCATTCTCCATAGCTGTCTTAAAACTTCCTTGATTTTATACTCTATGCCTCTACCTATGTCAGACTCCTATTTATTGACTGCAGCTCAGCCTTCAACACCATTATTCCTACGAAACTCATCTCCAAACTCTGTGGCCTGGGCCTCAACTCCTCCCTCTGCGACTGGATCCTGAACTTCGTAACTCACAGACCACAATCAGTAAGGATAGGCAACAACACCTCCTCCACGATCATCCTCAACACCGGTGCCCCACAAGGCTGTGTTCTCAGCCCCCTACTATACTCCTTATACACCGATAACCGTGTGGCCACATTCCCCTCCAATTCGATTTTCAAGTTTGCTGACGACACCACCGTAGTGGGTCGGATGTCAAACAATGACGAGACAGAGTACAGGAATGAGATAGAGAATCTGGTGAACTGGTGCGGCAACAATAATCTCTCCCTCAATGTCAACAAAATGAAGGAGATTGTCATCGACTTCAGGAAGCGTAAAGGAGAACATTTTCATATCACCAATTTTCATACCTGTAAATTTCTCAAACATGTCTTTTAACTGTAAAGAAGTTTAACAGTTAGCCAGTCAGTACGGAGCCCTGCAGAATCAGACTGCAAACTCTGGTGTGTTTGTAAAAATAGTAAGAAGTTTAACAACGCCAGGTTAAAGTCCAACAGGTTTATTTGGTAGCAAAAGCCACACAAGCTTTCGGAGCTCTAAGCCCCTTCTTCAGGTGAGTGGGAATTCTGTTCACAAACAGAGCTTATAAAGACACAACTCAATTTACATGAATAATGGTTGGAATGTGAATACTTACAACTAATCAAGTCTTTAAGACACAAAACAATGTGAGTGGAGAGAGCATCAAGACAGGCTAAAAAGATGTGTATTGTCTCCAGACAAGACAGCCAGTGAAACTCTGCAGGTCCATGCAACTGTGGGAGTTACAAATAGTGTGACATGAACCCAATATCCCGGTTGAGGCCGTCCTCATGTGTGCGGAACTTGGCTATCAGTTTCTGCTCAGCAACTCTGCGCTGTCGTGTGTCGCGAAGGCCGCCTTGGAGAACGCTTACCCGAATATCAGAGGCCGAATGCCCGTGACCGCTGAAGTGCTCCCCAACAGGAAGAGAACAGTCTTGCCTGGTGATTGTCGAGCGGTGTTCATTCATCCGTTGTCGCAGCGTCTGCATAGTTTCCCCAATGTACCATGCCTCGGGACATCCTTTCTTGCAGCGTATCAGGGAGACAACGTTGGCCGTTGGTATTCATGTAAATTGAGTCTGTGTCTTTATATGCTCTGTTTGTGAACAGAATTCCCACTCACCTGAAGAAGGGGCTTCAAGCTCCAAAAGCTTGTGTGGCTTTTGCTACCAAATAAACCTGTTGGACTTTAACCTGGTGTTGTTAAACTTCTTACTGTGTTTACCCCAGTCCAACGCCGGCATCTCCACATCATTTGTAAAAATATCCAGCACCCAGTACCCTTTGCTTCCTGCCACGAAACCAGTTTTATACCCATTTACCACTTTCTCTTCAGCTTTTAATTCTGTCAAAAAGCTTTGCTACAATCTGTGTCGATCACATCAGCTGCACTACATCCTCAGCCCTCTGTGTCTCCTCCCCTCAATATTAAACCTATTAGTCAGATGCTACAAACCCTTGCTGACTGTCCTGATTAATCTATGCCCCTCAACATTGCAATTTATAACATTGTTGATCGTTTTTCCAAGAATTTGCTCCGTCTGACCTTTGGTTTCTGACTCAATGACACATTTCTACAATGTTAGCGATTCTCTTGGCAGCTGTAGCAGCGAGAATTGGAAATAACCAACAACCTGCTTTTCCTGTTGCTTACAATCGAACATCAAAGGTCAGAAACAGGAGCAGGAATTGCCATTTTATCCTTTCTCCTGCTCCAGTTTTCACTTGTTTCCCTTAGCCTTTGTTTCAGCCAGACCTTTGTAAATTCATTCATAGAATCCCTATTCGGCCCATCGAGCCTGCACCGACAGCAATCCCACCCAGGCCCTGTCCCCATAACACCACCTAGTTACCCTGCTAGTCCCCCTGACACTAAGGGGCAATTTTTATCATGGCCAATCAACCTATCGGTCTAAATAGCCTCATTCTGTGCGGTAACAGTTCTATGATTCTGTGTTCCATAACTATGCAAAATCTAACTGAATTCTAATCACTATTGCTTTCCCAGCCCCCCTCCGATATGGATTTGAAGCATCACCTCTCACCAGTATTGGGAAGTGAAGATTGGTTAGAGATTTTTATGAAGGTTTTTTTTTAATAGGATGTGGGTGTCACTGGCTGGGCCAGTATTTATTACCCACCCCTAATTGCCCCTGGAACTCAGTGGTTTGCTAGGCCATTTTAATAGTTCCACATTACTGAGGCTCTGGAGTCACATGTCGGCCACACCAGCTAAGGATGGCATATTTCTTTCCCTAAAGGACATCAGTGACCAGATGGATTTTTCTAACAATGGTTTCCACATTTTAATTCCAGATTTTTATTGAATTCAAATTTTACCACCTGCTGTGGTGGGATTTGAACCCGGGTCACTGGATTGAGTCATTCAGGTGACTCCTGCAAGAGGTGTCTGGATCTTGCTCACCACATGGCTGACATTCTCTGCCGAGTCTAAGCAGCTCGGGGACAGCACTATTACAGGTGTGGTAAGATGCAGGTATTGCTGTACCACCCAGATACACCAGGACAGCACCAGCGACTGGTAAAACTACACAAACCAGCTGCTGGCACCTAATGAACATGTCATTGGTTCAGGATGGCAGCAAGGTTCCACTTAGAACACAGTGGGAACTTTGTGTTGTTGATTGATTGGGTTTTTCCGGGTGATGTTGACTGTGTTTTTCCGGGTGATGCTGACTGGGTTTTTCCGGGTGTTGTTGGTTGACTGGGTTTTTCCGGGTGTTGTTGGTTGACTGGGTTTTTCCGGGTCTTGTTGACTGGGTTTTTCCGGGTCTTGTTGACTGGGTTTTTCCGGGTCTTGTTGACTGGGTTTTTCCGGGTCTTGTTGACTGGGTTTTTCCGGGTCTTGTTGACTGGGTTTTTCCGGGTCTTGTTCACTGGGTTTTTCCGGGTCTTGTTGATTGGGTTTTTCCGGGTGATGTTGACTGTGTTTTTCTGGGTGATGCTGACTGGGTTTTTCCGGGTGTTGTTGGTTGACTGGGTTTTTCCGGGTCTTGTTGATTGGGTTTTTCCGGGTGATGTTGACTGTGTTTTTCCGGGTGATGCTGACTGGGTTTTTCCGGGTGTTGTTGGTTGACTGGGTTTTTCCGGGTCTTGTTGACTGGGTTTTTCCACATAGAAACATAGAAAAACGACAGCACAAACAGGCCCTTCGGCCCCACAAGTTGTGCCGAACACATCCCTACCTTCTCGACCTACCTATAACCCTCCATCCTATTAAGCTCCATGTACTCATCCAGGAGTCTCTTAAAAGACCCTATTGAGTTCGCCTCCACCACCACTGACGGCAGCCGATTCCACTCGCCCACCACCCTCTGGGTGAAAAACTTACCTCTAACATTTCCCCTGTACCTACCCCCCAGCACCCTAAACCTGTGTCCTCTCGTAGCAGACATTTCCACCCTGGGAAAAAGCCTGTGAGAGTCCACCCGATCTATGCCTCTCAACATCTTATACACCCCTATTAGGTCTCCTCTCATCCTTCGTCTCTCCGAGGAGAAAAGACCAAGCTCCCTCAGCCTATCCTCATAAGGCATGCATGTTGATTGATTGGGTTTTTCCAGGTCTTGTTAATTGATTGGGTTTTCCCGGGTGATTTTGATTGGGTTTTCCCGGGTGATTTTGATTGGGTTTTCCGGCTATTGGTGATGTGCTTCCTGCTTCTTGTTTTCCCAGAAAACCAGAAGCATTTTGAGAAGTTTCGCTGGCCGCCTGTGTGGTACCTGAAGGCCGAGGATTGTTTCTGTCGTGCTCAGAAAGAACGCCAACGTGAGGATGAACGCCTCCACAAACAGCACGCCAAGAGGAAGTGGCATTTCTGGCGATCCAGATCCAGACCCCTCGCTCAGTGAATGGTCAGTGCCGATAAGCAATGGAACAGGAAGGCACGTTAACATCCCAGAGTGAGAATGCTGCCACAGCCAGCCATCCCCGGCCTCAGTGACAGCAAGAGAGTCCAGAGATCGGAGAAGACACTCCCGAGTGTGAATGTGGCAGCTCGGTATCCGCACTCAAATACTTCATCCACTTCCGTCTCCTGGAAGCTCAGGGTTAGAGGTTTTGCTGCAAGCTTTTTCAGGGACCATATTCCACTGAACCTTGCCGAACAGAATGATTCCATTCAGAGCAAGATACCCTGTAGTCAATGAAGCCCCATTCATTGTTATTCCCACACACTTTACACCTCAATACACTGAACCACCTGACTCGTTTAATAGACTGTTAACTGCCTTACTAATTTAATAGACTGTTAACTGCCTTGTTTAATAGGCAGTTAATTACCTGACTAATTTAATAGAGTCATAGTCATGGAGTCATAGAGGTTTACAGCATGGAAACAGGCCCTTCAGCCTAACTTGTCCATGCCGCCCTTTTTTTAAAATACCTAAGCTAATCCCAATTGCCTGCATTTGGCCCATATCCCTCTATACCCATCGCACCCATGTAACTGTCTAAATGCTTTTTAAAAGATAAAATTGTACCCGCCTCTACTACTACCTCTGACAGCTTGTACCAGACACTCCCCACCCTCTGTGAAAAAATTGCCCCTCTGGACACTTTTGTGTCTCTCCCCTCTCACCTTGAACCGATGCCCTCTAGTTTTAGACTCCCCTACCTTTGGGAAAAGATATTGACTATCTAGCTGATCTGTGCCCCTCATTATTTTATAGACCTCTATAAAGTCACCCCTCAGCCTTCTCCGCACCAGAGAAAAAAGTTCCAGTCTATCCAGCCTCTCCTTATAACTCAATCCATCAAGTCCTGTAGCATCCTAGTAAATCTTTTCTGCACTCTTTCTAGTTTAATAATATCCTTTCTATAATAGGGTGACCAGAACTGTACACAGTATTCGAAGTGTGGCCTTACCAATGTCTTGTACAACTTCAACGAGACATCCCAACTCCTGTATTCAATGTTCTGACCGATGAAACCAAGCATGCCGAATGCCTTCTTCACCACTCTGTCCACCTGTGACTCCACTTTCGAGGAGCTATGAACCTGTACCCCGAGATCTCTTTGTTCTGTAACTCTCCCCAACGCCCTACCATTAACTGAGTAAATAGACTGTTAACCACCTTATTAATTTAACCAACTCACTAATTTAATACTGTTAATGATAGATTGTTAATCACCTTACGAATTTAATAGGCTGTTAAACACCTGACTAATTTAATGGACTGTTAACCACCTTACTAATTCAATACTGTTAACCAGGTGACTAATTTAACAGACTGTTCACCATCTTACTAATTTTAAAGACTGTTAACCATTTTACGAATTTAATACACTGTTAACCACCTTACTAGTTTAATACTGTTAACCACCTTTCTAATTTACGAGACAATTAACCACCTTAATTAACCAGACTGTTAACCATCTTACATAGAAACATAGAAAACTACAGCACAAAACAGGCCCTTCGGCCCCACAAGTTGCGCCGAACATATCCCTACCTTTTTGGCCGACCTATAACCCTCCATCCTATTAAGTCCCATGTACTCATCCAGGAGTCTCTTAAAAAACCCTATTGAGTTTAAACTATCTTACTAATTTACTGGACTGTTAACCAACTTGCAGATTTACGAGGTCATAAACCAGCTTATTAATGTACTGGACTGTTAACCAATTTACTGTTTTACCACCTGTGGCCTGAGACTGATTTGGTCAAATGTTAAACCCGATGATAGCTGTATTTCCCCAGTCATTGGCCAACGCAGTCCAAGATGTATCATTCCAAGTAGCACCCACTGAACTTACCCCACAGGACACACTGATACTGAGGGGGGAATTACCCCACAGGACACACTGATACTGAGGGGGGAATTACCCCACAGGACACACTGATACTGAGGGGGGAATTACCCCACAGGACACACTGATACTGAGGGGGGAATTACCCCACAGGACACACTGATACTGAGGGGGGAATTACCCCACAGGACACACTGATACTGAGGGGGGAATTACCCCACAGGACACACTGATACTGAGGGGGGAATTACCCCACAGGACACACTGATACTGAGGGGGGAATTACCCCACAGGACACACTGATACTGAGGGGGGAATTACCCCACAGGACACACTGATACTGAGGGGGGAATTACCCCACAGGACACACTGATACTGAGTGAGGGAGGGACATGAACATTATCACATCTTATCGATCACCTTCTGGCCACTTCCTGTTCAAAAGGATTGTCCCCTCATACTCCTGCCCCCACAGACAGTCTCCCCATCACCGTCTGCCACACAGTCTGTCTGTCCTCACTGTCTACCCCACAGACAGTACACCCCTCACTGTCTGCCCCACAGACAGTACCCTCCTCACTGTCTGACTCCGCAGACAGTCCTCTCCTCACTGTCTGACCCACAGACAGTCCTCTCCTCACTGTCTGACCCACAGACAGTCCCCTCCTCACTGTCTGACCCACAGACAGTCCCCTCCTCACTGTCTGACCCCACAGACACTGCCTCGTCCTCACTGTCTGCCCCACAGACAGTCCCCTCCTCACTGTCTGACCCACAGACAGTCCCCTCCTCACTGTCTCCCCCACAGACAGTCCCCTCCTTACTGTCTGCCCCACAGACACTGCCTCGTCCTCACTGTCTGCCCCACAGACAGTCCCCTCCTTACTGTCTGCCCCACAGACAGTGCCCTCCTCACTGTCTGCCCCACAGACACTGCCTCGTCCTCACTGTCTGCCCCACAGACACTGCCTCGTCCTCACTGTCTGCCCCACAGACAGTCCCCTCCTCACTGTCTGACTCCGCAGACAGTGCCCTCCTCACTGTCTGCCCCACAGACAGTCCCCCCCTCTCTGTCTGCCCCACAGACAGTCCCCCCCTCTCTGTCTGCCCCACAGACAGTCCCCTCCTCACTGTCTGACTCCGCAGACAGTGCCCTCCTCACTGTCTGCCCCACAGATAGTCCCCCCCCTCACTGTCAGCCCCACAGACAGTCCCCCCTCACTGTCTGACTCCGCAGACAGTCCCCTCCTCACTGTCTGACCCACAGACAGTCCCCTCCTCACTGTCTCCCCCACAGACAGTCCCCTCCTTACTGTCTGCCCCACAGACACTGCCTCGTCCTCACTGCCTGCCCCACAGACAGTCCCCTCCTCACTGCCTGCCCCACAGACACTGCCTCGTCCTCACTGTCTGCCCCACAGACAGTCCCCTCCTTACTGTCTGCCCCACAGACAGTCCCCTCCTCACTGTCTGCCCCACAGACAGTCCCCTCCTCACTGTCTGCCCCACAGACAGTCCCCTCCTTACTGTCTGCCCCACAGACAGTCCCCTCCTTACTGTCTGCCCCACAGACAGTCCCCTCCTCACGGTCTGCCCCACAGACAGTCCCCCCCTCACTGTCTGCCCCACAGACACTGCCTCGTCCTCACTGTCTGCCCCACAGACAGTCTCCCCCTCACTCTCTGCCCCACAGACAGTCTCCCCCTCACTGTCTGCCCCACAGACAGTCCCCTCCTCACTGTCTGACCCCACAGACAGTCCCCTCCTCACTGTCTGCCCCTCAGACAGTCCCCTCCTCACGGTCTGCCCCACAGACAGTCCCCCCCTCACTGTCTGCCCCACAGACACTGCCTCGTCCTCACTGACTGCCCCACAGACAGTCTCCCCCTCACTGTCTGCCCCACAGACAGTCCCCTCCTCACTGTCTGACCCCACAGACAGTCCCCTCCTCACTGTCTGACTCCACAGACAGTCTCCCCCTCACTGTCTGCCCCACAGACACTGCCTCATCCTCACTGTCTGATGCTGCACATTGTATAGACACAAAGGGTTGTTGACCTTGTGATGTTGATTCTGCTGCCTTATTCCCCAATGGTCACCGTGTTCACTTTTACACTTCTCTCTGTTTACACGATTAAAGTAACCAATCAACAGCTGCGTCTCTCAACAATGTCTTTCGATATGAATGAGATCAGTTTGGAATGTGAGACACGTCGCGATAAACTCCATCCCCAACTCCACACCCGAATGTCAGAGTCTTTAATTACATTACCAACAAACCCAGATAAAACGTGTGCCTGATTAAAATATTGATTTTCGAGTGTACAAGTACACGTGTGTGTGTCTGTGTGTGTGTGTCTGTGTGTGTGTGTCTGTGTGTGTGTGTCTGTGTGTGTGTCTGTGTGTGTGTCTGTGTGTGTGTCTGTGTGTGTGTGTCTGTGTGTGTGTGTCTGTGTGTGTGTGTCTGTGTGTGTGTGCGAATGTGTGTGTGCGAATGTGTGTGGGTGTGTGAATGTGTGTGTTTGTGTGCGTGTGTGAGTGTATCTGCGTGTGTGTGTGTGTGCGCGAGTGTGTGTGACTAGTGGGGTTCCGCAGGGATCTGTGCTTGGACTCCAACTGTTCACATTATATATTAATGATCTGGAAGAGGGAACTGAATGTATTATCTCCAAATTTGCGGATGATACAAAGTTGGGTGGGAGGGTGAGCTGTGACGAGGATGCAGAGATGCTTCGGTGTGATTTGGACAGGCTGAGTGTGTGGGTATCTGCATGGAACATGCAGTATAATGTGGATAAGTGTGAGGTTACCCACTTCGGAGCAATAATAGGAAGACAGATTATTACTTGAATGGAATGGAGGGAATCGAGGAACACTACAGACAGTTACCGGTAGATCCGACCAAAGAACACACCTGCCAACTCAACACTCTGATCAAGACCTTTGATCCGGACCTTCAGAGCACCCTCCGTGCTCTCATCCCACACACTCCCCGCGTTGGAGATCTCGACTGCCTCCCGAAGATACACAAGGCAAACACACCTGGCCGTCCCATCGTATCGGGCAATGGAACCCTGTGCGAGAACCTCTCCGGCTATGTCGAGGGCATCCTGAAACCCATTGTACAAAGAACCCCCAGCTTTTGTCGCGACACGACGGACTTCCTACAGAAACTCAGCACACATGGAGCAGTTGAACCAGGAGCACTCCTCATCACAATGGATGTCTCGGCACTCTACAACAGCATCCCCCACGATGATGGCATTGCTGCAACTGCCTCAGTGCTCAGCGCCGACAACTGCCAGTTTCCAGATGCAATTTTACAACTCATCCGCTTCATCCTGGACCACAATGTCTTCACCTTCAACAACCAGTTCTTCATCCAGACACACGGAACAGCCATGGGGACCAAATTCGCACCTCAATATTGCCAACATCTTCATGCACAGGTTCGAACAAGACTTCTTCACCGCATGGGACCTTCAACCGATGCTACACACTAGATACATCGATGACATTTTCTTCCTTTGGACTCATGGTGAGCAATCACTGAAACAACTCTATGATGACATCAACAAGTTCCATCCCACCATCAGACTCACCATGGACTACTCTCCAGAATCGGTTGCATTATTGGACACACGCATCTCCATTAAGGACGGTCACCTCAGCACCTCACTGTACCGCAAGCCCACGGATAACCTCACAATGCTTCACTTCTCCAGCTTCCACCCTAAACACGATAAAGAAGCCATCCCCTACGGACAAACCCTCCGTATACACAGGATCTGCTCGGATGAGGAGGATCGCAATAGACACCTCCAGACGCTGAAAGATGCCGTCATAAGATGCCCTTGCAGATAGTGAGGAGCATCTTGCAGATAGTGAGGAGCATTGTCAGAAGCTACAGAAGGATATAGATAGGCTGGAAATTTGGGCAAAGAAATGGCAGATGGAGTTCAATCCTGATTAATGCGAAGTGATGCATTTTGGTAGAAATAATGTAGGGAGGAGCTATACGATAAATGGCAGAACCATAAAGGGTGTAGAGGGACCTGGGTGTGCAAGTCCACAGATCCTTGAAGGTGACATCACAGGTGAGAAGGTGGTGGAGAAGGCATATGGCATGCTTGCCTTTATAGGACGGGACATAGAGTATAAAAGTTGGGGTCTGATGTTGCAGTTGTATAGAACGTCCGTTCGGCTGCATTTGGAATACTGCATCCAGTTCTGGTCGCCACACTACCAGAAGGACGTGGAGGCTTTGGAGAGAGTACAGAGGAGGTTTACCAGGATGTTGCCTCGTATGGAGGGGCTTAGTTATGAGGAGAGATTGGGTAAACTGGGGTTGTTCTCCCTGGAAAGACGGAGGATGAGGGGAGACTTAACAGAAGTGTATAAAATTATGAAATGATGTGGAGATGCCGGCGTTGGACTGGGGTAAACACAGTAAGAACTTTAACAACACCAGGTTAAAGTCCAACAGGTTTATTTGGTAGCAAAAGCCACACAAGCTTTCGGAGCTCTAAGCCCCTTCTTCAGGTGAGTGGGAATTAAAGGGGAGGAGGTGCTTGCTGTCTTGAGGCAAATCAGAGTGGATAAATCCCCAGGACCGGACAGGGTATTCCCACGGACCTTGAGGGAAGCTAGTGTTGAACTTGCAGGGGCCCTGGCAGACATATTTAAAATGTCAGTATTCACGGGGGAGGTGCCGGATGATTGGAGGGTGGCTCATGTTGTTCCGTTGTTTAAAAAAGGTTCCAAAAGAAATCCAGAAAATTATAGGCCAGTACGTTTGATGTCGGTGGTGGGCAAGTTATTGGAAGGTGTGATAAGGGATAGAATCTACAAATATTTGGATAGACAGGGACTTATTAGGGAGAGTCAACATGGCTTTGTGCGTGGTAGGTCATGTTTGACCAATCTATTAGAGTTTTTCGAGGAGGTTACCAGGAAAGTGGATGAAGGGAAGGCGGTGGATGTTGTCTACCTGGATTTCAGCAAGGCCTTTGATAAGGTCCCTCATGGGAGGTTAGTTAGGAAGGTTCAGTCGCTAGGTATACATGGGGAGGTAGTAAATTGGATTAGACACTGGCTCAATGGAAGAAGTCAGAGAGTGGTTGTGGAGGATTGCTTCTCTGAGTGGAGGCCTGTGACTAGTGATGTGCGCAGTAAGAAGTTTATCAACACCAGGTTAAAGTCCAACAGGTTTATTTGGTAGCAAAAGCCACACAAGCTTTCGGAGCTCCAAGCCCCTTCTTCAGTTGAGTGGGAATTCTGTTCACAAACAAGGCATATAAAGACACAGACTGAATTTACATGAATAATGGTTGGAATGTGAATACTTACAGCTAATGAAGTCTTTAAGATACAAACAATGTGAGTGGAGAGAGCATCAAGACAGGCTAAAAAGATGTGTATTGTCTCCAGACAGGACAGCAGTGAAAGTCTGCAGGTCCAGGCAGGCTGTGGGGATTACAAATAGTGTGACATGAACCCAATGTCCCGGTTGAGGCCGTCCTCATGTGTGCGGAACTTGGCTATCAGTTTCTGTTCAGCGACTCTGCGCCGTCGTGTGTCGTCAAGGCCGCCTTGGAGAACGCTTACCCGAATATCAGAGGCCGAATGCCCGTGACCGCTGAAGTGCTCCCCAACAGGAAGAGAACAGTCTTGCCTGGTGATTGTCGAGCGGTGTTCATTCATCCGTTGTCTCAGCGTCTGCATGGTTTCCCCAATGTACCATGCCTCGGGACATCCTTTCCTGCAGCGTATCAGGTAGACAACGTTGGCCGAGTTGCAAGAGTATGTACCGTGTACCTGGTGGATGGTGTTCTCACGTGAGATGATGGCATCTGTGTCGATGATCCGGCACGTCTTGCAGAGGTTGCTGTGGCAGGGTTGTGTGGTGTCTTGGTCACTGTTCTCCTGAAGGCTGGGTAGTTTGCTGCGGACAATGGTCTGTTTGAGGTTGTGCGGTTGTTTGAAGGCAAGAAGTGGGGGTGTGGGGATGGCCTTGGCGAGATGTTCGTCTTCATCAATGACATGTTGAAGGCTCCGGAGGAGATGCCGTAGCTTCTCCGCTCCGGGGAAGTACTGGACGACGAAGGGTACTCTGTCCACCGTGTCCCGTGTTTGTCTTCAGAGGAGGTCGGTGCGGCATTTCGCTGTGGCGCGTCGGAACTGTTGATCGATGAGTCGAGCGCTATATCCTGTTCTTACAAAGAACAATACAGCACAGGAACAGGCCCTTCGGCCCTCCAAGCCCGTGCCGCTCCCTGGTCCAACTAGACCATTCTTTTGTATCCCTCTATTCCCACTCCGTTCATATGGCTATCTAGATAAGTCTTAAACGTTCCCAGTGTGTCCGCCTCCACCACCTTGCCTGGCAGCGCATTCCAGGCCCCCACCACCCTCTGTGTAAAATATGTCCTTCTGATAGGGATCTGTTCTGGGACCCTTGCTGTTAGTCATTTTCATAAATGACCTGGATGAGGAAGTAGAGGGATGGGTTGGTAAGTTTGCTGACGACACCAAGGTAGGTGGTGTTGTGGATAGTTTGGAGGGATGTCAGAAGTTGCAGCGAGACATAGATAGAATGCAAGACTGGGCGGAGAAGTGGCAGATGGACTTCAACCCGGATAAGTGTGTGGTGATCCATTCTGGCAGATCCAATGGGATGAAGCAGCAGTATAATATGAAGGGTACCATTCTTAGCAGTGTAGAGGATCAGAAGGACCTTGGGGTCCGGGTCCATAGGACTCTTAAATCGGCCTCGCAGGTGGAGGATGCGGTCAAGAAGGCGTACGGCGTACTGGCCTTCATTAATCGAGGGATTGAGTTTAGGAGTCGGGAGATAATGCTGCAGCTTTATAGGACCCTGGTTAGACCCCACTTGGAGTACTGCGTGCAGTTCTGGTCACCTCATTACAGGAAAGATGTTGAAGCCATTGAAAGGGTGCAGAGGAGATTTACAAGGATGTTGCCTGGATTGGGGGGCATGCCTTATGAGGATAGGTTGAGGGAGCTTGGTCTCTTCTCCCTGGAGAGACGAAGGATGAGAGGTGACCTGATAGAGGTTTAGAAGATGTTGAGAGGTCTGGATAGGGTAGACTCCCAGAGGCTATTTCCAAGGGCTGAAATGGTTGCTACGAGAGGACACAGGTTTAAGGTGCTGGGGGGTAGGTACAGAGGAGATGTCAGGGGTAAGTTTTTCACTCAGAGGGTGGTGGGTGAGTGGAATCGGCTGACGTCGGTGGTGGTGGAGGCAAACTCGTTGGGGTCTTTTAAGAGACTTCTGGATGAGTACATGGGATTTAATGGGATTGAGGGCTATAGATAGGCCTAGAGGTGGGGATGTGATCGGCGCAACTTGTGATCCGAAGGGCCTGTTTGTGCTGTGGCTTTCTATGTTCTATGATATCTGTGTTAAACCTCCCCCCCTTCACCTTGAACCTATGACCCCTCGTGAACGTCACCACCGACCTGGGGAAAAGCTTCCCACCGTTCACCCTATCTATGCCTTTCATAATTTTAGTAAGAAGTTTAACAACACCAGGTTAAAGTCCAACAGGTTTATTTGGTAGCAAAAGCCACACAAGCTTTCGGAGCTCTAAGCCCCTTCTTCAGGTGAGTGGGAATTCTGTTCACAAACAGAGCTTATAAAGACACAGACTCAATTTACATGAATAATGGTTGGAATGCGAATACTTACAACTAATCAAGTCTTTAAGAAACAATACAATGTGAGTGGAGAGAGCATCAAGACAGGCTAAAAAGATGTGTATTGTCTCCAGACAAGACAGCCAGTGAAACTCTGCAGGTCCAGGCAACTGTGGGAGTTACAAATAGTGTGACATGAACCCAATATCCCGGTTGAGGCCGTCCTCGTGTGTGCGGAACTTGGCTATCAGTTTCTGCTCAGCGACTCTGCGCTGTCATGTGTCGCGAATGCCGCCTTGGAGAACGCTTACCCGAATATCAGAGGCCGAATGCCCGTGACCGCTGAAATGCTCCCCAACAGGAAGAGAACAGTCTTGCCTGGTGATTGTCGAGCGGTGTTCATTCATCCGTTGTCGCAGCGTCTGCATGGTTTCCCCAATGTACCATGCCTCGGGACATCCTTTCTTGCAGCGTATCAGGGAGACAACGTTGGCCGAGTTGCAAGAGTATGTACCGTGTACCTGGTGGATGGTGTTCTCACGTGAGATGATGGCATCTGTGTCGATGATCCGGCATGTCTTGCAGAGGTTGCTGTGGCAGGGTTGTGTGGTGTCATGGTCACTGTTCTCCTGAAGGCTGGGTAGTTTGCTGTGGACAATGGTCTGTTTGAGGTCGTGCGGTTGTTTGAAGGCAAGAAGTGGGGGTGTGGGGATGGCCTTGGCGAGATGTTCGTCTTCATCAATGACATGTTGAAGTCTCCGGAGGAGATGCCGTAGCTTCTCCGCTCCGGGGAAGTACTGGACAACGAAGGGTACTCTGTCCACTGTGTCCTGTGTTTGTCTTCTGAGGAGGTCGGTGCGGTTTTTCGCTGTGGCGCGTTGGAACTGTTGATCAATGAGTCGAGCGCCATATCCTGTTCTTATGAGGGCATCTTTCAGCGTCTGGAGGTGTCTGTTGCGATCCTCCTCATCCGAGCAGGTTGATACCGGAGATGAGGGGTTTGGATTATGAGGAGAGGCTGAGGAGATTGGGTTTGTACTCATTGGAGTTTAGAAGGATGAGGGGGGATCTTATGGAGACTTAAAAGATAATGCGGGGGCTGGATAGGGTGGAGGCGGAGAGATTCTTTCCACTTAGTAAGGAAGTTAAAACTAGAGGACACAGCCTCAAAATAAAGGGGGGTCGGTTTAAGACAGAGTTGAGGAGGAACTTCTTCTCCCAGAGGGTGGTGAATCTCTGGAATTCTCTGCCCACTGAGGTGGTGGAGGCTACCTCGCTGAATATGTTTAAAGCGCGGATGGATGGATTCCTGATCTGTAAGGGAATTAAGGGTTATGGGGATCAGGCGGGTAAGTGGTACTGATCCACGTCAGATCAGCCATGATCTTATTGAATGGCGGGGCAGGCTCGAGGGGCTAGATGGCCTACTCCTGCTCCTATTTCTTATGTTCTTATGAGCAGATCCTGTGTATACGGAGGGCTTGTCCGTAGGGGATGGCTTCTTTAACGTGTTTAGGGTGGAAGCTGGAGAAGTGGAGCATCGTGAGGTTATCCGTGGGCTTGCGGTACAGTGAGGTGCTGAGGTGACCGTCCTTAATGGAGATGTGTGTGTCCAAGAATGCAACCGATTCCGGAGAGTAGTCCATGGTGAGTCTGATGGTGGGATGGAACTTGTTGATGTCATCATATAGTTGTTTCAGTGATTGTTCACCATGAGTCCAAAGGAAGAAAATGTCATCAATGTATCTAGTGTATAGCATCGGTTGAAGGTCCCGTGCGGTGAAGAAGTCTTGTTCGAACCTGTGCATGAAGATGTTGGCATATTGAGGTGCGAATTTGGTCACCATAGAACCATAGAAAATTACAGCTCAGAAACAGGCCTTTTGGCCCTTCTTGTCTGTGCCGAACCATTTTATGCCTAGTCCCACTGACCTGCACTTGGACCATATCCCTCCACACCCCTCTCATCCATGAACCCGTCCAAGTTTTTCTTAAATGTTAAAAGTGACCCCGCATTTACCACTTTATCCGGCAGCTCATTCCACACTCCCACCACTCTCTGCGTGAAGAAGCCCCCCCTAATATTCCCTTTAAACTTTTCTCCTTTCACCCTTGAGGAGCAGATGGGGAAACAGATCCTGGAGAGATGTAGGAATAACAGAGTTGTCGTGATGGGAGATTTTAATTTCCCAAACATAGATTGGAATATCCCTAGGGCTAGGGGTTTGGATGGAGAGGAGTTTGTTAGGTGTGTCCAGGAGAGTTTCCTGACACAGTATGTGGATAAGCCTACTAGAGGAGAGGCTGTACTTGATCTGGTGCTGGCTAATGAACCTGGACAGGTGGAGGATCTCTCGGTGGGTGAGCATCTTGGGGATAGCGATCATAATTCTATCTCCTTCACGATAGCATTGGAAAGAGATAGGATGAGGCAGGCGAGGAAAGTGTTTCTCTGGAGTAAAGGGAAATACAGTGTCATCAGGGAGGAAATTAGACGGGTAAATTGGAAGGAGGCATTCTTGGGGAAAAGTACCGAAGGAAAGTGGAGGATTTTCAAGGAATGTTTGTCTGGAGCTCTGCATGACAACGTTCCGATGAGACAGGGGGGTGTTGGTAGGGTACGGGAACCGTGGTGCACGAAGGTTGTGATGAACCTGGTGAATAAGAAAAGAGAGGCGTACAGAAGGTTCAGAGAGCTAGGAGGTGTTAAGGATTTAGAGGAGTATACGGAATGTAGGAAGGAGCTTAAGAAGGAAATTAGGAGAGCGAGAAGGGGTCATGAGAAGACCTTGGCGGGTAAGATTAAGGAGAATCCCAAGGCTTTCTACAAATATGTCAAGAGTAAAAGGATGAGATGTGAAGGCATAGGACCCTTAAAAGGTGAAGGGGGAAAAGTTTGTGCGGAACCGTTAGAAATGGCAGAGGTGCTTAATGAATACTTTACCTCGGTATTCACGGTGGAAAGGGATCTGGGTGGTTGTACTGCTGGTTTGCGCTGGACAGAAAGGATCGAGCATGTGGACATAAAGAAAGAGGATGTGTTGGAACTATTGAATGGCATCAAGGTTGGTAAGTCGCCGGGACCGGATGGGATGTACCCCAGGTTACTGTGGGAGGCGAGGGAGGAGATTGCGGAGCCTTTGGCGATGATCTTTGCATCGTCGATGGAGACGGGAGAGGTTCCGGAGGATTGGAGGATTGCAGATGTGGTCCCTATATTCAAGAAAGGGAACAGGGACAGCCCGGGAAATTACCGACCGGTGAGTCTAACCTCAGTGGTTGGTAAGTTGATGGAGAGGATCCTGAGAGACAGGATTTATGATCATCTAGAGAAGTTTAGTATGATCAAAAGCAGTCAGCACGGCTTTGTCAAGGGCAGGTCGTGCCTTACGAGCCTGGTTGAGTTCTTTGAAAATGTGACCAAACACATTGACGAAGGAAGAGCGGTGGATGTGGTCTATATGGACTTCAGCAAAGCGTTCGATAAGGTCCCCCATGCAAGACTTCTTGAGAAAGTGAGAGGGCATGGGATCCAAGGGGCTGTTGCCTTGTGGATCCAGAACTGGCTTGCCTGCAGAAGGCAGAGAGTGGCTGTGGAGGGGTCTTTCTCTGCATGGAGGTCAGTGACCAGTGGAGTGCCCCAGGGATCTGTTCTGGGACCCTTGCTTTTTGTCATTTTCATAAATGACCTGGATGAGGAAGTGGAGGGATGGGTTGGTAAGTTTGCTGACGACACCAAGGTAGGTGGTGTTGTGGATAGTTTGGAGGGATGTCAGAAGTTGCAGCGAGACATAGATAGAATGCAAGACTGGGCGGAGAAGTGGCAGATGGACTTCAACCCGGATAAGTGTGTAGTGATCCATTTTGGCAGATCCAATGGGATGAAGCAGCAGTATAATATGAAGGGTACCATTCTTAGCAGTGTAGAGGATCAGAAGGACCTTGGGGTCCGGGTCCATAGAACTCTTAAATCGGCCTCGCAGGTGGAGGATGCGGTCAAGAAGGCGTACGGCGTACTAGCCTTCATTAATCGAGGGATTGAGTTTAGGAGTCGGGAGATAATGCTGCAGCTTTATAGGACCCTGGTTAGACCCCACTTGGAGTACTGCGCGCAGTTCTGGTCACCTCATTACAGGAAAGATGTTGAAGCCATTGAAAGGGTGCAGAGGAGATTTACAAGGATGTTGCCTGGATTGGGGGGCATGCCTTATGAGGATAGGTTGAGGGAGCTTGGTCTCTTCTCCCTGGAGAGACGAAGGATGAGAGGTGACCTGATAGAGGTTTACAAGATGTTGAGAGGTCTGGATAGGGTAGACTCTCAGAGGCTATTTCCAAGGGCTGAAATGGTTGCTACGAGAGGACACAGGTTTAAGGTGCTGGGGGGTAGGTACAGAGGAGATGTCAGGGGTAAGTTTTTCACTCAGAGGGTGGTGGGTGAGTGGAATCGGCTGACGTCGGTGGTGGTGGAGGCAAACTCGTTGGGGTCTTTTAAGAGACTTCTGGATGAGTACATGGGATTTAATGGGATTGAGGGCTATAGATAGGCCTAGAGGTAGGGATATGATCGGCGCAACTTGTGGGCCGAAGGGCCTGTTTGTGCTGTGGCTTTCTATGTTCTATGTTCTTAACCCATGCCCTCTGGTTTTTTTCTCCCCTAGCCTCAGCGGAAAAAGCCTGCTCGCATTCACTCTATCTATACCCATCAAAACCTTATACACCTCTATGAAATCTCCCCTCAATCTTCTACGCTCCAGGGAATAAAGTCCCAACCTATTCAATCTCTCTCTGTAACTCAGCTTCTCAAGTCCCGGCAACATCCTTGTGAACCTTCTCTGCACTCTTTCAATCTTATTTACATCCTTCCTGTAACTAGGTGACCAAAACTGTACACATGGCTGTTCCGTGTGTCTGGATGAAGAACTGGTTGTTGAAGGTGAAGATATTGTGGTCCAGGATGAAGCGGATGAGATGTAAAATTGCATCTGGAAACTGGCAGTTGTTGGCGCTGAGCACTGAGGCCGTTGCAGCAATGCCATCGTCATGGGGGATGCTGGTGTAGAGTGCCGAGACATCCATTGTGACGAGGAGCGCTCCTGGTTCAACTGCTCCATGTGTGCCGAGTTTCTGTAGGAAGTCCGTCGTGTCGCGACAAAAGCTGGGGGTTCTTTGTACAATGGGTTTCAGGATGCCCTCGACATAGCCGGAGAGGTTCTCGCACAGCGTCCCATTGCCCGATACGATGGGACGGCCGGGTGTGTTTGCCTTGTGTATCTTCGGGAGGCAGTAGAGATCTCCAACGCGGGGAGTACGTGGGATGAGAGCACGGAGGGTGTTCTGAAGGTCCGGATCAAAGGTCTTGATCAGAGTGTTGAGTTGACGGGTGTGTTCTTTGGTCGGATCTGCAGGTAACTGTCTGTAGTGTTCCTCGTTGTTGAGTTGTCGGTACACTTCTTTGCAGTAATCCGTTCTGTTCAGTATGACGATGGCCCCTCCTTTGTCTGCTGGTTTGATGACAATGTTGCGGTTGGTCTTGAGAGCGTGGATGGCGTTACGTTGTGCTTGGGTGATGTTCGGGGCTGTCTTGTGAGTGCGGCTGATGAATTTGGTGTTGACGCACCTCCTGACGGCTTGGGCATACATGTCAAGTCGAGGGCAGTGGCCTTCCGGAGGAGTCCAATTCGACTCTTTCCTCTTCGGATGCACTGCGGATCTCTCTGTCGGCTGTTCCGGTTCATTGGCTGTCTCATTGTGTTTGCTGTTGGCCTCTTGGGGTTTGTGGAAGAACTCCCTCAGCCTCATTCGCCTGATGAATTCCTCTGTGTCTGCTGCGAGACTGATGGGGTCTATTTTGGTGGTGGGGCAAAAATTAAGCCCTCGGCTGAGAACTTCGATTTCATCTGGTTGAAGTGTGTAGTCGGACAAGTTGACAATGGACTTCCCTGCAGTGGTACTGTTTCCTACTGTGGTACCGGGGGAGGCTTGGTTGCTGCTGGTGGTGATGCCGAGTTTCTCAAGTTTCCTGTTCTTGGTGTGCATGTAGATGGTGTAGTTCCTTTGTCTCGTCTGCTTGGCAGAGTTTCGCAGCTGGTCTGCGTCCTGAGCGCAAGTTGAGAATATGGATTCGATCTTGGTTTCCAGGCTGCGGCGTTTGCTGTAGAGTTGGTGTATGAGGTGGTTGAGGAGGGTGAGAGAGGTGTGACGGCAAAGTCTCTCAGCGTAGTCTGTGTTATGGGTTGACCTGAGTGGGTTCGTGATCTGTAGTCCTTTCGGTATCTTGTCTGCTTTCTTGCATCTTTGTAGAAACTTGATGTCTGTGTCGATATGCGCGATCTTCTTGGCGATCCTCTCCACTTGGAGCCGGCAGTTTGCGGTGTCGATGGTAGTCATGATGTGGAGATGCCGGTGTTGGACTGGGGTAAACACAGTAAGAAGTTTAACAACACCAGGTTAAAGTCCAACAGTTTATTTGGTAGCAAAAGCCACACAAGCTTTCGGAGCTCTAAGCCCCTTCTTCAGGTGAGTGGGAATTCTGTTCACAAACAGAGCTTATAAAGACACAGACTCAATTTACATGAATAATGGTTGGAATGCGAATACTTACAACTAATCAAGTCTTTAAGAAACAAAACAATGTGAGTGGAGAGAGCATCTCCGGCTATGTCGAGGGCATCCTGAAACCCATTGTACAAAGAACCCCCAGCTTTTGTCGCGACACGACGGACTTCCTACAGAAACTCAGCACACATGGAGCAGTTGAACCAGGAGCGCTCCTCGTCACAATGGATGTCTCGGCACTCTACACCAGCATCCCCCATGACGATGGCATTGCTGCAACGGCCTCAGTGCTCAGCGCCAACAACTGCCAGTTTCCAGATGCAATTTTACATCTCATCCGCTTCATCCTGGACCACAATATCTTCACCTTCAACAACCAGTTCTTCATCCAGACACACGGAACAGCCATGGGGACCAAATTCGCACCTCAATATGCCAACATCTTCATGCACAGGTTCGAACAAGACTTCTTCACCGCACGGGACCTTCAACCGATGCTATACACTAGATACATCGATGACATTTTCTTCCTTTGGACTCATGGTGAACAATCACTGAAACAACTCTATGATGACATCAACAAGTTCCATCCCACCATCAAGCTCACCATAGACTACTCTCCGGAATCGGTTGCATTATTGGACACACGCATCTCCATTAAGGACGGTCACCTCAGCACCTCACTGTACCGCAAGCCCACGGATAACCTCACGATGCTCCACTTCTCCAGCTTCCACCCGAAACACGTTAAAGAAGCCATCCCCTACGGACAAGCCCTCCGTATCCACAGGATCGGCTCGGATGAGGAGGATCGCAACAGACACCTCCAGACGCTGAAAGATGCCCTCATAAGAACAGGATATGGCGCTAGACTCATTGATCAACAGTTCCAACGCGCCACAGCAAAAAACCGCACCGACCTCCTCAGAAGACAAACACGGGACACAGTGGACAGAGTACCCTTCGTTGTCCAGTACTTCCCCGGAGCGGAGAAGCTACGGCATCTCCTCCGGAGACTTCAACATGTCATTGATGAAGACGAACATCTCGCCAAGGCCATCCCCACACCCCCACTTCTTGCCTTCAAACAACCGCACAACCTCAAACAGACCATTGTCCGCAGCAAACTACCCAGCCTTCAGGAGAACAGTGACCATGACACCACACAACCCTGCCACAGCAACCTCTGCAAGACGTGCCGGATCATCGACACAGATGCCATCATCTCACGTGAGAACACCATCCACCAGGTACACGGTACATATTCTTGCAATTCGGCCAACGTTGTCTACCTGATATGCTGCAAGAAAGGATGTCCCGAGGCATGGTACATTGGGGAAACCATGCAGACGCTGCGACAACGGATGAATGAACACCGCTCGACAATCACCAGGCAAGACTGTTCTCTTCCTGTTGGGGAGCACTTCAGCGGTCACGGGCATTCGGCCTCTGATATTCGGGTAAGCGTTCTCCAAGGCGGCCTTCGCGACACACGACAGCGCAGAGTCGCTGAGCAGAAACTGATAGCCAAGTTCCGCACACACGAGGACGGCCTCAACCGGGATATTGGGTTCATGTCACACTAATTGTAACTCCCACAGTTGCCTGGACCTGCAGAGTTTCACTGGCTGTCTTGTCTGGAGACAATACACATCTTTTTAGCCTGTCTTGATGCTCTCTCCACTCACATTGTTTTGTTTCTTAAAGACTTGATTAGTTGTAAGTATTCGCATTCCAACCATTATTCATGTAAATTGAGTCTGTGTCTTTATAAGCTCTGTTTGTGAACAGAATTCCCACTCACCTGAAGAAGGGGCTTAGAGCTCCGAAAGCTTGTGTGGCTTTTGCTACCAAATAAACCTGTTGGACTTTAACCTGGTGTTGTTAAACTTCTTACTAAAATTATGAAAGGCATAGATAGGGTGAACGGTGGGAAGCTTTTCCCCAGGTCGGTGGTGACGTTCACGAGGGGTCATAGGTTCAAGGTGAAGGGGGGGAGGTTTAACACAGATATCAGAAGGACATATTTTACACAGAGGGTGGTGGGGGCCTGGAATGCGCTGCCAGGCAAGGTGGTGGAGGCGGACACATTGGGAACGTTTAAGACTTATCTAGATAGCCATATGAACGGAGTGGGAATGGAGGGATACAAAAGAATGGTCTAGTTGGACCAGGGAGCGGCACGGGCTTGGAGGGCCGAAGGGCCTGCTCCTGTGCTGTATTGTTCTTTGTAAGAACAGGATATAGCGCTCGACTCATCGATCAACAGTTCCGACGCGCCACAGCGAAATGCCGCACCGACCTCCTCTGAAGACGGACACGGTGGACAGAGTACCCTTCGTCGTCCAGTACTTCCCCGGAGCGGAGAAGCTACGGCATCTCCTCCGGAGCCTTCAACATGTCATTGATGGAGACTAACATCTCGCCAAGTCCATCTCCACACCCCCACTTCTTGCCTTCAAACAACCGCACAACCTCAAACAGACCATTGTCCGCAGCAAACTACCCAGCCTTCAGGAGAACAGTGACCACGACACCACACAACCCTGCCACAGCAACCTCTGCAAGACGTGCCGGATCATCGACACAGATGCCATCATCTCACGTGAGAACACCATCCACCAGGTACACGGTACATACTCTTGCAACTCGGCCAACGTTGTCTACCTGATACGCTGCAGGAAAGGATGTCCCGAGGCATGGTACATTGGGGAAACCATGCAGACGCTGAGACAACGGATGAATGAACACCGCTCGACAATCACCAGGCAAGACTGTTCTCTTCCTGTTGGGGAGCACTTCAGCGGTCACGGGCATTCGGCCTCTGATATTCGGGTAAGCGTTCTCCAAGGCGGCCTTGACGACACACGACGGCGCAGAGTCGCTGAACAGAAACTGATAGCCAAGTTCCGCACACATGAGGACGGCCTCAACCGGGACATTGGGTTCATGTCACACTATTTGTAATCCCCACAGCCTGCCTGGACCTGCAGACTTTCACTGCTGTCCTGTCTGGAGACAATACACATCTTTTTAGCCTGTCTTGATGCTCTCTCCACTCACATTGTTTGTATCTTAAAGACTTCATTAGCTGTAAGTATTCACATTCCAACCATTATTCATGTAAATTCAGTCTGTGTCTTTATATGCCTTGTTTGTGAACAGAATTCCCACTCAACTGAAGAAGGGGCTTGGAGCTCCGAAAGCTTGTGTGGCTTTTGCTACCAAATAAACCTGTTGGACTTTAACCTGGTGTTGATAAACTTCTTACTGCGCACATCACTAGTCATAGGCCTCCACTCAGAGAAGCAATCCTCCACAACCACTCTCTGACTTCTTCCATTGAGCCAGTGTCTAATCCAATTTACTACCTCCCCATGTATACCTAGCGACTGAACCTTCCTAACTAACCTCCCATGAGGGACCTTATCAAAGGCCTTGCTGAAATCCAGGTAGACAACATCCATCGCCTTCCCTTCATCCACTTTCCTGGTAACCTCCTCAAAAAACTCTAATAGATAGGTCAAACATGACCTACCACGCACAAAGCCATGTTGACTCTCCCTAATAAGTCCCTGTCTATCCAAATATTTCTAGATCCTATCCCTTATCACACCTTCCAATAACTTGCCCACCACCGACATCAAACGTACTGGCCTATAATTTTCTGGATTTCTTTTGGAACCTTTTTTAAACAACGGAACAACATGAGCCACCCTCCAATAATCTGGCACCTCCCCCGTGAATACTGACATTTTAAATATGTCTGCCAGGGCCCCTGCAAGTTCAACACTAGCTTCCCTCAAGGTCCGTGGGAATACCCTGTCCGGTCCTGGGGATTTATCCACTCTGATTTGCCTCAAGACAGCAAGCACCTCCTCCCCTTTAATCTGTAAAGGTT